>NC_090930.1:1231783998-1232088511 GCF_040938575.1 Ambystoma mexicanum
TTGAAAGCTGTATGTGCATCCCAACAACTGTTACTTTAGTTTTTGCCACAATCAAAAGTATGTTTGCAATGCCATCCTCTCCAGAGTGAGACCCTTTCCCTTCCTTTTGTATCCCCATGTCCATCTCTTCCCAAAACCCACTATCATGCAGAAGATCCCAGTCTCCTGTCCACTGATTATGATCCAAGTAGTGGGGCAACATTTTATCACACCCAAGATGATGTGTGTTGTTTGGGGGGGGGTAGAAATTGACACTCCCTCAGACTCCTGAGCCTGCCTTTGCTCCTCTGCAATTGCAGGCACATAGTGAGGCAATTCCTCCACCACCTCTATGTACCTTATTCTCCACCCTGTCTGGTAGGTCCACCACCTGCTGTGTTACTGCTACAGGCTGGTCCCACCCAGACATGATCAGTCCCATTCTATTCTTCCGGGGTGCTTTCTGCATGTACCCCCTCCTCCTGTGTGTTCCTTCACTGTCCATAACTCCAGGGGAACCTCAACCAGTGGACCATTCTCCATTGTCTCTGTGCTAGCTGGAGTCTCCTTCAATGGCCCTGGCCCTTTCTCTTCTCCCAATTCTCCTGCGGCCTAACACAATGTTTTAGGCTCCACCACTAAATCAGACAACTAACGATGTTCAATGTCCCATGCATGTGAACCTGCTCCAATTTACAGAATAAGGTTCCCCCATCTATTCACTGTGGGAGAATACATCTCCTCCTGTGAGGAGAAAGGGAGCTTGCCCGTCGTCACTCTTCACACATTCTTTCTCTTCATAGTGCTACATACATGCCATGAGAGAAGTGGAAAACAACAAACTAAGAGAACCGGCAGAAGCCAAAAACTACCTGAAAACCTAAAACTAATAAAAACTCCTTGAGTACTAAGCACACTGCAAGATCAAATTAACACTCAATCCCTACACCCCACTAGCAAAGGTATACTAATATGCTGCTGGAAAACAAGACTACAACAACAACAAATGCACTGGGGGATACTAAGAAAGCTTAAACAAAGTTTTTGGGTTTTGTTTTGTAATTCTTGGGGCTATGATCAGAAAAAGGAATGTTTTTTTGTTTTACTTTTCAAAGTTTTATTAAAGCAAACAAAATGGAAAAGAGAGAAGAGGAATCAGAAGCCAAAAACTAGCAAAGCCAACACACGTATGAACATGCCCCGTGTAGTCCTCCTTTCACAAAACTCAAAAGCATAAGAAGCAAGCTGGCCCTTTTATAGTGGGCTGTACTTCCTTTAGAAGATTTGATGGCCGTAGATTCAACCAGAGATGTGTTGATCCTGATTGGATTATGAATCCTCGGTATGACGTCGTTTCATCATGGGATTTTTTTTGTGGGTTTCTTACCACCATTTTTGCCAAAAAAACTCATCTAAATTTTGGGGGTGGGAGGCTAGAAAAATATATAAATTGGGTGTGGGTGTTCGGGAATATATAAAAAAATTAAAGGTGATAAAAAATACAAATTCGATGAGTATTTTTGTCAAAAAATCTGCGGTAAAAAACCCCTCGAAAAAACATCCCGCAATTAAATGACATGGAACCGAATCCTCATGAGAGACCCCTAAGCCCTCTGTGAGTTCCCCATAGATTTAACTATGCCAAATAACCATTCTACACTCAAAGTATAGTGCAAATTGTGCCAAAAATGGTTAAGTTGACCACAGTCAATTTTAATTAAGTTCAGCCAGGCGGACATGTTATATTTCATTATTCTTCCAATTATTTTTTGGGCCAGACCATAGTGTGAGGGTAAATAAAAGTGCATCTGCAGCTCTATCTACAACTGCATCAGAGTAGAGCAGCTTCTTATGTCCGGCTGAAGGCTGTTTGTGATCCATGATGCCTTCACCATGAACTGCCTATCACCATATCTCTTTTACTAAGAGTATGTGACCGCCAGCCGATTTCCTTCCATAAAAGATTAGATGACAGCTGGTACAGTATTTGCATATTTTATTTTGAAGACATATTGGGACAACAACGGACATAGTGACACAGTGATTGTCATGTTATCCTGGCCTGTACCTTTATTGTTAACCATCTATTTTGCTTAGCTTAAAGCAGCATAAGTTATGATTACAAATCCCAAAGATCAGCTGACACATAGCATTTTCAAATGTTTGAAGTCTTTGGATGTGCAATTTGGCACAAACAGACATAGTGCTTTATTATTTATTTCTCCACTCCAATGGGGTGGAGGCATACATAGATTCATTAACATTCCACCTTGAAGTACTGCCATCAGTAAACCTTAGGAATACCACCAGTGGTGGTTTACCCAACCCTCAAATGGACTGATGGTAAATAAGGCAGCATTTGGAAAAAACTCCAGATTTACTATTGCCACAAAACTGTAATGACACCCATAGTGTGGAAGCATATATTTGTTTCAGTGTACAGTTACAGTTTACAGTTTACATTTTTACAGTGTTTACAAATGCAAATACTGGTGATATTCCCACTTCCTATTGTCTTCCATATGGATTCAAAGGGGCCAGGGCAGAAGCACCCCACACTGTCCTATGTGCAGCCCTCTGAAAGACATTAGGGCAACAACCGCCTGATGTTGCTGACACTGAATTTCCAGCCCCTGCCAGGAAACAAATGCATCTTCACCCTCTCCCTCCATGCCTGTCTCCTGCCAGGGGTGGGGTTAGAATGATAACCTCGCCCCTGGCCTGACAAATACCTGGACGAAGAAAGGGTGAAGGCTCCTTACCTCTGACCTTCTGCTGGGCTTTCGCCTCTGGGGAAGACTCCAACCCTGGTGCCCTGAAGGTAAGTGACATATTGAATTTCTGGTCTGTGTGTATATGTGTGTGTCTGTGACAGTGTGTGAGTAGGAGAAAGAAACATTGTGTTAAAGAATGTTTCTGTGTGAGTGTTGTAATAGTGTTTGAGTGTACTTATGTGTGAGTGTGAGTGAGAATAGTGTGTCTGTATTATCAATATTACTGGAATAATGGGCAAAGACCCATACATTGGGCCTCATTCTGAGTTGGCCAGTCGGATAAAAAAAAAGTGCTGGTATTCATGGATGCCGGCTCTTTAGCTGGCTGGCCGACTACAGGCTTGCCAGTGAAGCACCTGGGTAACCTCCACCTGGAGGTAAGCCAGGCCCCTACTGGCAGAAAATCCCTCATTACCGGCATCGGCAATGTCGGTGCTTATAATGACGGTAAATCCCCTAATGGAGTCCTGGGGATTTACATCATCAGTCCGGCACCCATAAGTAATCCGGCGGCATTGGTCCCGGAAATGGTAACTACATTTGCCAGTATCCTGCCCGCTCTGCAACTAGGGTACCGGCAAAGTCAGAATGAGGCTGATAGTCTTTGCCTTTGTTTAAGCAATATTAAAAATACTAGTGGAATAATGGGCCAAGACAAGGTGACAGTGTCTTTGCTCATTCTTTCAATAATAGTATTACTTACTGGAATGATGGGCAAATGTCGTTGTCCGGACTTGTTTTGCCATGGTATTTCTTACTGTACTGGGCATCAGGGGTAAAACAAACATGGCGTGATACAATGTGGCTAAAATGGCCTACATTTGTGCAACCAGTCTAAAAGTCTAGATGTACTTCATTACTGAGCATGGCATTTTTAAGGCGAAAACCAACAGATGTATGTTCTTATGTGGAAAGACTGCCATATATTGGCAGAGCTGGCATTGATATATTTTCGTATGGTGTCATTATAGGCATTGTTCACAAAGGAAACATGAGTATGCATTTATTTTTAACCATGTTATATATTAGTGTTGCCATCATGGACATATATGGGCACATCCATCATGAAAATGTTCCTGTACATTTTTGGTGACTTATATCTATTAGGTTAGAGTTACCCTACAAAATGTAGTATTAACTGTATGGGTTCTTACCCAATTAAGGTCCATGGCAAGAAGTGTAGTTTTGAATACGTTCAATTTTAGGCTGATTTTGTTTTTGTGTATGTTTTCCCTACCACCTTGTAAGTGATTTCAATCCGGCACTCCAACTAAGTCAATGCCTAATATGGGATGCCCAATGGAAACCCTTATTTATATTTTTTATGTCAAAGTTCTTTTAATTCTAGATGATGTACCCTATAACTCCCCTCTCTTTGAATTCCCCCAGTCTCACTGAACCAAGAAATAGGTATGTTTTGCAAATTAAAATATTTATTTGAAGAATTGAACAATAGATAGATTACACTTTTATGAATATGAATAATATCTGAATATCACACTTATGAATATGAACAATGATCAGCAATGGGTGATATTACAATATCAACAATCTCTTTAATCAGTTAGGAGTAGGAATAGGACAAGTAATATATCAGAGAATACTTTGTATGGGTTCAAGAAAATGCAAGGATAGGAAAGAATGCAACGTAGAAATAAGACTTGATATGATTTCAACCAAAGACAATGTAATCACTCTTTCCCCCTGTTGTAACTCACTCCCCCCAATGTGCAATATGAAGATATGGAATGAGGGCCTACAGGCATCAGGAATACAATCAACAATGCAGTTCAATCCCAATTCCCCATCCGGCAAGCTTGGAGAGAACAGGAATGCTTTAAAAACAAGTCAAAATGCTTTTGAATGTGATTTGCAATGAATGGGAAAATGCTAAAAATGACTTTAATTCACTAAATGAGATTCAGAACTAGTGAGAGTTGCTTTGGATAGGTTCAGGTCAACACTAGCAATGATTTATGAATGACTATCAGATGGAAAACGATATTCAGAATTTGAAAGCAAGAAATAGCTGTTTTTCTATGGAGTGAAATTGAGCCAAATACGAAATCGCAGCAACTTTTCCACGTACGGGAAACGCGATTACAGAAAAACTATTGGAATGTCATTTTGGGTTTGTTGGAAAGCTGAGGATATTTTGTTTCTAGGACGTATGGTTCAAAAGTTACAGAGGCTTTTGTGAAGGTCGATTTTCAGAAACAGAGTCAAGATTTCAAAATAACAGATTGCGCTTTAAAGATTCGAAACCAATGTGGACTTATACTAAGGGCCTATGAAAGTACAAGATACCCAATGGGACAACCACCAGAATAGGGCACCTTCCACTCTGATTGTTGTGTGCCAGGACATTTGACTTTCTTTAGAAAATATCAGCGCACAGAAGATTATCGCTACAATGATCACAGACTATAATGAGAAGAATTCAGGATGGACACAAGATTCTATAATGCAGTTCTGGAAAGGTTGAAATGGATTGAATACGATTACTTTAAACTAAGAGATGACTATGGACAGTCCTAACTAAATACTCACTCCTGTGGCTTTGGAATGGAATGGGCCCGTCAAAGATCTGGTCAAAGATTTGGACTTCACTCGCCACCAGACAGGTCTCAGGCACTGGGTTCTGCTCTCAGCAAGGCCCTCTGGTCAGCGCGACCTCTTGGACTTGATCTGACAGGTTCTGGGTTACAGCTCTGCTCTGCAGATCAGGATCTTGGATCTAGCAAGGGTTTCTTAGCTAGAATAGCAAAACAGCTTAGCCAGGCTGTTGGATTTTGTGGTGCCCCTTGGAAGTTTAGGGGTTAGAATCAGGTTGCAAAAGATTCTGAGGCCTGCTGACAAAGGGTTCAGCTTCTTGGGTTAGGCCTCTCTGATTCAAAGTTCTAGAGTTTGGTTCTAGAGCCTGGTCTCTGGATCTATGTCTGGAGCCTGGATCTTCCTGCAGGGTGCCTCGCCAAGAAATCAGTTGAGGTGAGAAAGTGTGTGTGTGTCCCTGCCTGTCCTCAGCAGTCCCTATTTATGTATTTCCAAAGTGGGTGGGGAGGCTGATTATCTATGCCCAACCCTCTAAGGATCTGATAGGTCAGAGAATTTCCCCTCTCCTGATTTGAGAAAGGAGCAGTGTGTCATATGTGTCAGAGTGACACAGTGTTTATGGTCCAAAGGAAATCCCTCCCCTTTAATTTTACATAGAAACTCTATTTTCTCCAAAAACATATTTCCAAGATGCACAACTTGTTAATAATACATAATTACATGACAGATTGCTTAAGGAACCTTTCTGTCCAACTCTTATTTTCCTACGAGCTATGGTTCATCACTGACAACATTTTCGCGCTTTTGGTGGGTTTCTCAATATTAGTTCTGCACCAATTTTTGCACATGCATACACATCCCATCCGGGCACATTCCTGTAATTTTTCATGTTCCTAACATAAACACAATGGCTACAATATGAATAATTTCCGGGGTTCAGTCTCAGAACATCGCACAGATTCCCCAGATTTTCTATTCAGCCCAAAGAACCCATTGTTTCTTTCTCCGGGCAGCAGAGGAAATCTCCTCCCCTCCTGATTAACATGCCAATGCAAAATGCTTTCCTTTTGGTGGGAATGAACAAGGTGTGAATTTCTCAGGGGAAGAAGGCTTCTTGGAAGTTTTAACTGAATCAGGTTACCTTCTGGTCAATTGTAACATAGTTCCTTGTGGAAAAAATACATTTATAAATTTAAAATAAGCAAACCCATCTTCACTTCCAGTCCTTTTTCAACATGAAAATCAATGTGTGACACTCTTATATGGCATTTTGATGGAAATCTCTTCTTTGGCATAGTTTGAGTTCAATGTTCAACTTTATACATGATAGGTTTTAAATCGCCGGCTTCTGACAGAGGTGAGTAACGGTATTACACCCATTTTTGACAGCTTTCTTTCCATCAAGTATCATTAAAAGAGGATTTTGTTCTGATAACATATGATTCTTGCAGACATTGTATTTATGTGGATTCTTGCAGTAGAATAATGTGGAACACCTAACAAGGAGGTTGGATCTTTTAGGTGGTTTGTGAGCCATGATTTTTGCACATTTTTGACAATCAAGAAAACGGATTTCCAAACAGCTCTGTTTCTTTTTGGCAATCAGCATTGCTTTTTCAAGTGATTTCAGGCTACTTTGTGGGTAGCCCAATGGTGGGTTTTGGCAGTGGTCTCCTGTGTTACCACTGACATAGGCAAAAGTGGATGGCAGCCTATTTTTCCAATACTTACTACACACTTTCTGGTGATTTTTTAGCGAGCAGCATGCTTTCCGGTGGCCATTATGATGTTTCTGCTGCAAGCAATGCACAGTAATGTTGCAGGCCTGGGCTAGTGGGTTGAGACATCCCACAACCTCCACATGCTTTCACTGTGCAGATAACCATTAGCTATATTTGAAACATGCAGGTAGCTCTTTCTGTCACTGGTGTACGATGTTTAAGAATATCGGATCTCAGTTCAATCAATGTGCCCCGTAAATCTCAGTGATACATTATTACAATTGAGATGGCTGCTGGTAAAAATAACTTTAAACATCTTTAAAGTGACTTTAGAGTAGATTGTTGTAAAAAAAAGATGACGATTAATAACAGCACAATATTATTATTATTATTTTTTCATTCTTTATTCATTCAAATAAAATAACATTCAAACATATACATTCCACAGATTAATAATTCTTCTAAAATAGATTAAGAAACAATGTTATACCAACTAAATATTACAGTTAAAAAAAACACAATACCCCATTTAAAGGCAACAACACAATTCTAGACCTAATATACATCAAGAAATGTTCTCCATATTTTCTCAAAAAGTTGCAGTTTCCTTTGTTTCCCGAAAATTATATTTTTCATATCTGCAATGGAGTGTATCTCAGAGATCCAATCAGATGACAGTGGCATAGTTTGTGACTTCCAATTGCGAAGTATCATCTTTTTCCCTATTAATGCTCCTCTGAACAAGAATTTATTTTGTGACATTGTAAGTTCATCCAATAAATCATTACTTCCTAAAATCATCGTCTTAAAGTCCAGATAAATTTCAGTTTCCAGAACACCTAAACACATAACAAATATCAGACCAAAATCCCCAAATTCTAGAACAATGCCAGAACATGTGTTCTAGTGTACCTACACCACTCAAACATTTCCAGCACTCATTAGAATCAGTAATTCCCCTTTTTATCATTCTTTCGGGGCTCCAATAAACTCTGTTCAGTATTTTTATCTGTCTTGATCTTTTACTCAAATTCAATGAACAAAGTTTGACATTCTCACACATTTCCATCCATTTTTCCCCTGAAATATTATATCCCAAACATTGACTCCATTCTTCTCTTAGTTTCACATTCTCTTTGTATTTAGAAACCATTTGTTTGTACAATCTACTCGCAATTCCCCCTTCCCCTGGTTCTCTTCTAGCCATCAATATTTCCAGATTCACATCATCCTTCCACCTCACATTTCCAATGCTCTTTTTCAGATGCCTTTAATCAATTTCAGAATAATTCTCAATATTCCATCTCTCATGAATTTCTGCCCCCAAAATACATTTTCCATTCTGCCATAAGTCACCAATCCAGCACACTCCAGCCAAAAACCACTGCACCCAAAATAATACCTTTCCTTTTTCTTTAACTGCTGCATTCATCCATATTGAAGTATAAGTTGAATGCAAAGCAGCTAATCCCAAATATTCGTAAAGGGATTTCCAACTTTTCCTCAAGAACTCCGTAATGGGGTTTCTTCTACTCACAATGTTTGTCATAGTAAGGACCACCCTTGGAAAAAGTGGCCCTACAAGCCCTGCTTCTGAAACAACCCAGTCATTAGGTTCTTCCATTAGAAATGGTACAATAAACTGACATGTAAAGGCTAGATGATAAGCACAGAAATTAGATAATCCCAGGCCACCTTTCCCAACGGAAGTTGAAGTTTCCAAAGCTGTAATCTTGTTTTTTTTTTTTTTATCCCATATGAACGATTGAACCAGATAATGTAACTCCTTCCAAAATGAGGATTTAATTTCTAGAGGAAGAATGCTAAGTATATAATTAATTCCTTTTTAATTAATTTTAAAGCATTTGTTTTACCCCATAATGATAATTTTAACAAAGACCATCTTTCCAAACTTTAAGATATTTACATACCTCATTCATGTTCTCCTCAACCATGTCATCTACTTGTAGAGTCAACCATACGCCAAGATATTTCATTTTCCTCTCACACCATTGGAAACCCCACAATGAAATAAATGATCTATCACAAGTGAATGTCAACAGCATCACTTCAGACTTGGAACAGTTAATCTTGTAGCCCACCACTTTATAGAATTTACTCAGTAGTTCCATCAGTATAGGTAAGGCACTATTTAAATCTTTTATTATCAACAAAATATTGTCTGCATGAAACCAGATTTTTTGTTCTGCCCCTTGAATTCCAATTCCACTGAAGTCTTGATTCTGTCTTAAAGGAATTGCCAATGGTTCAATCGCTACGCTAAAAAGAAAAGCAAAGGTGACAAGGGACAACCTTGTCTAGTACCCCTCTATAATGTAAATGAGCCAGATTGTAGACCATTAGTCTTGATATCAGCCTTTGGAAGTGTATATAACAGACGTACCCATGATACAAAACTCTCTCTGAAGTTCATTCTCTTTAAGACTGAGAAAAGATAGTCCCAATTTATTCTGTCAAATGCCTTTTCTGCGTCAATCGAAAAGGCAGCTACATCCTCAGTTGTGTATTGAGATTTACGCAATGTCAGCAATAGTTTCCGTATTTTACTTGAAGTCTTGCAATTTTTAATGAAGCTTGATTAGTTCTCATGTACTAGATTTTCCATCAGGTGAGCAATTCTTAATGCTAAGACCTTTGCCAGAATTTTATTATCAGTATTGATTAGACTTATTGGGCGATAATTTGCCGGAAGATTACCATCCTTTCCTTTTTTTTTTATAACAGAGATTGTCGCATGGATAGTGGAAGACGGTAAAGGACCTTCTTCTCTTGATGTTATGTATGTATCCTTCAACATGTCTAGCACAGAATCAGGTAATTGCCTTTTTTTGTGCATCCATTATCAAGTCTTGTATTTGCCAGAATCAATCTTAATATGTGATTTTAACCCTGCATTCAAAACTGCACTTTGTGCTTTTTTTTGGTAAAATGAGTCAACCCTTTTTTATTCGGGGAGTCTCCCCGATTGCCTCCTAAATATTTGTATATGTAATTGGCTAATGTTGACAAAAAGGGATGTATACTAATTGACCTTTCACAATTGACCTCGAGAGAATTGACCTCAGGAGAATTTACCTAATTTAAAAGGTCAATTAGGATATATATGAAGGGGGAAACCCCCCAAACCCTCACCCAATCCAAAATCCCTGCAACCCCCCAGCCATTCCCTTTATATTATTTATAATCCAAAGCCAACCCAATACATATATAAAATAACTAAAATAATTTAAAGGTCAATTGTGCAGAAAGTCAATTAGGACCACTAGAATTAGGTCAATTATGACAAAAGGTCAATTGTAAAATGTCAATTTGGGTAATACCGACAAAAAGTGCACAAAGTGCACACTTTAAATATCTGGGAGATGACAGTCTTGGAGAATTGTAAATAAAGTTGCAAGCTATACAGGTGACAACTCCCATGTATAACACTTCCATTTAAAAAAAAAATCGTATGTGGTTGCTTGGTCACACAAACTAATAAACAGTTACACAATGCATTTGTTTGTACCTTTTTTTTCTCTTAACTTATTGAGAGAAACAAACTGAATGTCTACCTATATATACCTATATATAGCACTGTTGCTCCTGCAAGTATAACATGCATCATACTATCTTAAGACATAATGGTACAACTTATAAAATATTATGTTATACTTTGGTATTTTGAAGGAGACACCATCAAACAAAAAATGGCCTCATGTCACCAAATTATGTGACTTGATATCTGAAGGGATGGATGACGACAACCCCCTAGGAGAAAAGATAGGTTTTTTGAGTTTGGAAACATGGGAAATTGGTTTAAAAGTTTCTTTGAAATCGGGATAAAGTGTTTCAGAGATGACATGCCACAATCGAGAAAGCCTTCCATTCCATCTTATATTTTCTGAAACAGGGAATGAAACACAGTTTACTAGATGGTGATCCAGGGGAACTCATGGGCTCATCAGCCTGCAATGTGTCTGAAAGAAACAGAGGGTAAATGAAGTGAATTGCATGGGGCATTCCCTGAAAAATCTTAAAAGGTATGTCAATTTCCACCAGCAACATATGAAGTGATTTCAGAATAGCTGTGTTATAATGAAGTCTGGACTTCTTCATGCTTCAGTATTTGAAGAGTCATTAAGGGGGTCAATGAGATTCCTAGGTAAATATAATTGGACTATTTGACAGAATGTGAAATGTAATAATAACCTGTATCCAATATGTGTGGAACCAATGATATAGTTTTTTTCCTATGTATTTAGGACCAACATTGTTTGCCAACTGGACAATCTGGCTACATGGCTGCAGCATCGTACGTCAGATGAGGCTGATGGTGTCAATATTGTCTGAATCTGCTACAAGGTTTTTGAAGAGTTATATTTTCAGAAGCGTTGCCAAATACAGTAGATACAACAAATCAACAGTATCTGCAAAGTGATATGTGTGGCATTAGCATAATTGCACAAAAAAAACAAGTGTAATAAATCTAATTCTATTGTTACTGGTGGAAGTTCCCAATCAAAGACAATCAGTGTAAGAGCAGACCTCTGTTGGTCTCTACAAGGGAAAATACAAGAGTCAGAAAAAAAACAGCAAAAAGAGAGTGGGAAAGATCTCTCACCTAGCAAGGGCCATAGTCACTACAGAATTACCAACAGAGGCATATTTCTTCATGACCCTTCTCTGAACTGGTGGTTAACCACAGACCATGCACAACAATTCCATTTCTTATGGGTTCAGAGTATGTGTGCAATGTTTATTTTGCATGTGTTTCCAGAATTGCCACCTGGCAAGGGTGCAGTCACTCTGACTTATTGTAATTTGTATATGTACATAACATGATGCAGGTAATTCTCTCTCAGAGAGGGAGGTCTGGTGACCAGACCACCCTCTCCACAAATTCCATGCCAAAGCCATAGTACACACCTGTGTCCAGCTGAATCAATAGTCTGATCTCTAACCTCTGCTCTACCATGGCACAGAGTAGACTTAAGGCACAATATCCCTCTTGACAACTGTAGTGACAGCCTATTCACTGCAGCAAAGGGGCTGCATTTAAGATATGCACATCTGTTTCAAAACTGCATAATTATGAGTTGACTGTCCTGGAATTATGTTAAACTGTAGCTATAAGCCATACCTGAGTTAGGGTATGGTGGATCGCATTTCTCATAATTATCACAGTCACATCCAATCAATTTCACACGTGTCATCCCTGTGAGCTCAGCTCAGCTGTGGAAGGCTTATGTGTATTCACCCCAGCCCGGCCGTCTTTGCTGCCAGGAAGACTGTAGGCCTGTTTTTTTTTCTCTTTGTTCCTTTTTGAGGGCAGTTAACACTCTCCCCAGAGATATAGCCACTCCACAAGAGTTTGTCCTGGGAACAGGAATCAAAGAGCACCCTATTCACAAAATGAGAAGTCTCACACCAGGATGCTACATACCAAATTGGCCTTTGATTCTACTGAGAGGGGGGCAGGGTTAGTGTAGACAGAGGGAGATCCTTACAGCTGCAGGAAGGTTTCAAATATTGTTTTTCTCTGCATATTTCTTTCTTTCCACTTCCTATAACAAAAAGCACTTTGGGTCTGGTGTCAGGGGAAAATTGTGCTTCTTCCAAGGACAGGGATTGGATGCGTAATGCAAGATTGCATTTGTCCAGTTACCTGTAGATGTTTATGTTTTAAAGAGGGCTCTTCAACCCCTTCTCAGATTCACTTTGTTCCAAACAGCTAAGGAAACATTTTGTTTGGCTTCTGTTGGGAGAGTTAATTTCCCAAAGCCATCCCCCAGTGAGGTGAAGACTGAGCATCCAAGGAAGAGACATACTCTGTTCCCTAACCCAGTGAAACTGCTTCCCAGGACCTCATTGTGGTGAAGGACCCCTTAAATTGTGCCCAGCATCCCGTGCTTTAGGAGACCCAGAATGAGGACTACCTAAGAGGATCTCAAAGCACCTGAAAACCAAGACAGCAAGATTTATTGCATTTGCTCAACTGCATCAAGCCCGCAGGACCTTCCAGAACGTCTTGAACTGCATGCTTCAAGCTTGGTAATCACCACACTATGCTACCTGAGAGCATCTTTGCCTCAACTCAAACCGAAAGCTATTCATTACATCTGTCACCTTTGAACCACTGATTATCCTGCTAGTATCTTCAATGGTAACCTTCATTCATGATCCACTTTAGTCGAACTATGCATCCAGTCATCAGCATCTTTGCCATCAAACTGACTGACACACCAACCCTGGTGGACAAAATAATCAATACTTCATTAAGTGCTTGATTGAACCGACTGCATAGAATTTCAAACCGGCCCACCAATCAACCCTGGTATCTCACTATCCCGCTCTTCTTCAAGGATCACCTTGAATCACAATGAACCTCTGTTCGACCCCCACTCGAAATCGCTCCCCATCTAGAACAAGGCAACAGCCACGTTCAAACCACTTCAAAAAGCGCAAACAGCAGCTAGAGGCCTTGTTCACCATTGGCAATCCGCCAAGAGATGCAGAAAGCTCTTATTGACTGCTATCTGCCCACATGATCCATGCCTACAGACTGTCAAGGTCACCCTTAATTCGTTTTCGCTCAAGAACATTTCCTTTAAAAATCATTGTGGTTAATAATTGCCTTTTCCCCCTATTTAATTACCCGTATTGCTGTATCTTCAAATTTTGAATATTCTCTGTTCTTTCCACAGGGGTGGGTTTTGTAAAGAATCTTTCTATTAAGGTTCCTTGTACCTGTGTGGCTCTGCCCGGCTGTTGGAGACTAGATGCGCGTGTCAACAAGTTGGACACCTGTGTTGCCACAGTGACTGTAGCCAGAATGAAAGGATCATGTGCACACACCATGTTGTGGTGTCTCCAGCGAAATGCCATTGTGAATGTCTGAGGAAGATGGCTACAGTCCTTTGAATCACAGATGGAAGGGCCTCTCTGTTAGAATCAGCTCCAGGTGCAGACACTTCTGCGAACTGACAAGGAACATGAGATGTCTCCATTGTATCTCTACATGCTGTAATTACTGTTAGCGAATGTGGAGAGGCGAACACTCTGCACAATGACACATTCATTAGATGAACAACGGTAATGGATGAAGAATTTTTGAAATACTCTGTAAAGTATTTCTGAAAATCTGTATCCATCATTTCTTAATGTTTTGGACCAATG
Source organism: Ambystoma mexicanum (assembly GCF_040938575.1). Taxonomy (NCBI): domain Eukaryota; kingdom Metazoa; phylum Chordata; class Amphibia; order Caudata; family Ambystomatidae; genus Ambystoma; species Ambystoma mexicanum. Next base: position 1,231,798,205 of record NC_090930.1, read on the forward strand.
GTCAAACTCATTTTGTGGATTGAAATGGTTTCTTTTTTAAATTTTTTTATTTTTATAGCTGATATTAATCAACTTTTTAATATAAAATCAAAATACACATTTTTTTCCTTTTTAAAAAAGACATCATTCTACATAATACATTTACATTTTACAATTTAACCATTTGATGCCCATGTAATACCTCCACTACCTCATATCTTCTTCCAACTTCCACTTGCATTTTGTTACTACTTGTTGCTCATTAATAAAATGTATTAAAATACTACAGGTTCAAAGTTCTCTAATTTCAACTCATGCAAAAATGCAAGTGTTCTTATTGAAACTGTAGTCGAGATACTAGAATAAATAGTTCTCCATAATGCATCCGACGTATGGACACCGAATGGTACTGTTAACTGTTTAAAGTATTTTATACGTTGATTGAGGAGTTCCTCACACTCAGTAATTAAGTGTCTCAAGGTTTCTATTTTCTCTTTTTGTTTGCAAAATCTACAGTATTTTTGATCTATATTAATTAGTTTCCTCCGAGCCATCACCTGTCTTGTAGGCCATAAGTTTAAGCGAAATCGAAGAAAATCATTTTGATGCTTTGTAGATGGTGACCTATACAAGTATCGTTCTGGATAGGAATGTCTTTTTACCGTGATTGTCAGAGGATCATAGTCACGGTAAGTGGAACATCTATCTTTTGTTTGATCCCAGTGGATCGCAAAAATTCTTGTCTTTATCTGTGTTGGATTTTGTAGCAGAATTGCCAGTGAAGCATCTATCGTCGCCAAAACATTTACCACCAAATTTCACCATTTGGAAATAAAGCAATCTTTCGATGAAAAAATTTAAGCAGCCAACGTTCCCAACACTGTAGGTGATTTCCATGCGAGTAGGCATTTCCTAAATAATGTTATTACTAACCATGTATACCTCATGTTGAGTGATATTAGTCCCAACTCGTATCTGATTATCGATAATGGAGTTGATGTAGGTAACTGAAGTACTTCTCTCCAATATTTTGCTTCCAAGCTGTTCCAGAACTCCTCCATTATAATGGCTTTTGATTCTGAAGAATACAACAGTTTTGCTGATACTTTTTGACTGTAAAAGTAAAGGCAGGGGCCAAGGTAAACTTTCCATATTTTCTCAAGATAATTTTGGTTTGTTGAATGAATGTAGTTACCCTGTCTAGTTGTTGTTGTTTGAACACCGCAAGTTGATTGACTGGCAATATTTGGGCTCCTAGGTATGTGTAATGATTCACTACTTCGAGACTCTCTCCCGTGAGATTGCACTTGTATGATTTTTTTGCTGTTTTTTTAGGGGCGTTAAAATTCAGAACTTTAGTTTTTTCCCGGTTGATACTTAAATAGTTGTTATTTGTATAAGTTATCACTGCGTCCAATGCTTTTAGTAAACCCTTAGGAGTTTTCAACAGTATTACCAGATCGTCCGCGTACATTAGGAAGGGTATACTTTTATTTGCTCATTTGGGTGGGTCCGTGCAAATGTTGTTGAAAATCTCTCCTACATCAGATATGAAGAAGTTAAACAGTGCTAATGCCAGCGTGCATCCCTGTCTCAACCCTCTAAATGTTTTGATCGCTTGAGATAGTTTACCATCATTTATTAATCTAATTTGCACACTATTGTCCGTGTGCAAATCTTCAATTAAATGAAGGATATATTTAGGGCAACCTTGATGTATGAGTTTTTTAATTAACAACTCACGAGAGACAGAGTCAAATGCAGCTCGCAGATCTATATATGTAAAGTATAGCGGCTGTTAAAATATTTTACGATGTTCACTAATTGATGTCAAAGTAAAAAGGTTAACACGGGTTCCCATTCCAACTACAAATCCAGTTTGTAGTCGATTTCTTTCTCCTGAGTGTAGTGTCCATTGGTTGAGTTCTCTAAGAATGAATCTCGAAAAAAGCTTGCCTGAGGCATCTAGCAAAGAGATCGGCCTATAGTTTTTAGGTAATTTTCTATCTCCTTTTTTAAAAATGGGGATGATAATCACTGATCTCCACGTTTTCGGTGATGTATATGAGAGGCAAACACTCTGCACAATGACACATTCATTAGATGAACAACAGTAATGGATCAAGAATGTTTTAAATACTCTGTGAAAAATTTCTGAAAATCCATATCCATCATTTCTTAATGTTTTATACCAGTGGACAACCTCATTTTGTGGATTGAAATGGTTTCTATATAGTAGCAGATCATACTGTGTCTTGACACCATTTTATATTGCATTGTATTATGTTGCAGAGGCAGTCGGAGGATGGGTATCAGTGATAACCACTTTTTCTAGCGCCTTACTGTCCCTGTGTCATTTTTCTGCAGCATTTAAGGGGAATGATGTGCTTCCTTTAACAACAAGAAAATAAAAAGTACCTTTTCAAGTACAGGTAACCTTCATGTAAACAAGCACATGTAGCCTTCCGTTGACAGCCTTCACTATGTTAGGCAACCGAAAAAATGCTTCATCAATTGGCCCGATTTTGCTTTACAATTTGTTGAATATGGTAAAGTCCTTTGCATGCTCATTGGCAAAGTAAAGTAAAGCTAGGGAGATGGTAACAATCCATAAAGAAGTTCTCCATTTGGTATGCACTAATGTAAGTTTATGCTTTATGTCCGAATGTCCATTCTGCACTGTATGAGACTTGAGTGGAAAGTGCCCATTTGTCATTTTAATGACTTGCAAAAGAGCATATGTATACTTTTCCCAGACATGTTTTTTAAAATTATAAAGTTGAGTTGTGCTTGCTTAACAATACATATTTGCACACAAAAAAACAGTGCAGTTATTATTCATGTGTACAGAATTGGTACAGTTCAACCATTTCAATATGTGACCTGATGCATATGTTTCCATGTCAAATGAAAGCCCAGAGGCTAACTGCAAAAATTAGAGATATAAAAATAGTTTTTCTCAATTGGACTTAGGAGGAATGGACTGGTCTAATTATGCCACAGGTCTCATGTTTCTAGACAAATGAAGGCACGTCGGGACTCGCCTGGAGAAAATAGCGAAACATAATCATTAGAAAAGCTGTTGCAGGAGTGCAGCTGAAATGTCAAAAGACAAGACATATGGATATTTAATGAACTGGTCTCTGCGCAGGAGAGTCCCCCCAGTGTTAATTTGGAGCGCCTTGCTTCTGTCATAACCATTGTTCCTACAGGTTGAGCGAAGCCCAGTCCTCTTTTTAAGTCAGAGAATTGGATTTTCACTCTGAAAATAATATCTATATCAGGACTGCAGTGCCCTAGTTTATATTTTTCCTTCCGAAAAAGGGTTCTCTTTTTCGAGCATAGTTACATTTCACCTATCCTCATGTAAGTAACTCTGCTCCCCTTTCATACTTGTGCAATAATATTTTTTTGATAAAGCTACTTGCATAAAATAGGAAGTGGCTAGGCCAGATTAAGATAAAAAGAGAACGAGAAACGATGATCACGGAATGAAAAAAAACATACATGGGGGTTATTTTACAATATATGTTCTTTGTATGTAGCTGACCGGTGTCGTTAGCACTTAAATTCTGATGGGTCCCACACATGCAATTTTAAACATTGACCCATCAGGGTGAAGCGTAAAGAGGAAAAGCATGCAAAATCACCTGTAATCTTTACTTTTACTCCCATTCTATAAAAGTAAATGAAGTCTGCAAATTACGCTTTGCAGATGATATATGCAAATGGATCCTGTGGACTCCGCCTTCTTTCAGCAATTGATAAACAGAGGCAGATTCCATAGGAATCCATTAGTTTAGTATCTGCATGAAAATCTCATGCATGTGCAACACATACTGCACTTTCACAATGAAGGACAAATCTACTGCAGAAATGTTAACTCTGCTTCATGTCCTGTGAAGAATTGCCACCTGGGAAGAGTGCAAAAACCCTGATGTTTACTAATATTTCAGTGATGTGGCTAATCCATCTAAAAAAAGGTGGTCTTTACCAGAACCCACTTTCATTAAACTTCATGACAAAGACATTGTGTACATATGTTCCCTGTTGCATGAGTATCCTGAGCTGTAGCTCTTGCTCTCCAGTGGCACATAGAAAGTTCAGAGATCACAGGTTCAGAGATCACAGGTGCTCTGTTTGACACCCGCTGTGACATCAAATTCAATGAAGAGGTTGCATTTAAGTTTGCACCGCTGTTTCAAAACCATTATCATTTTGATAAACCATCGCCAGGTGGCCGGAAAATCTGAAAATGTAAGCCGTACATAGGTTTTGGTAGGATGGCTGATGGGTCAGTTAATTACTAAAGCCACATCTGATTTTTTGCATACCAGCGTCAACCCTGTGAGCTCAACCGAGCTATGAGGTGTGATGTGGATTCCAGGCACCTGACTGCCTGCATTCCAATAAATGAGGCAAAAGGCAGGATGCCTGCCTCTGTTGACACTCTAGAAGGTGTGGTAACTCCTCCCTGCCAGGTCCAGTAGTAGACCTCACAGCAGGATATCTCCTGGGAGCCTAACTTAAAAGAGGCCATTTAATCTCAAAGGCCATTCATCACCATCATGGTTGCACAATAGCGAGTCTTTGAGGATGGAGGCTTACAAAGGGGCTGAGTTTGCAACACAGAGCTTTTCTGTAGCCTCATCTATCGGAAAGAATAGCTGTGCCTTCCTGACATCTCAACTTATGGTGTGTTACAGAACCCACTAATATTAAAGGGGGAATGGGAGAGGGCAGGGGAGGTGAAGAGGGCATCAGGATAGTGAGGGCAGCTGGCAGAGATGCTGGGGGCTCTCAGTGAGGACTTGGGAGAGCAGGAAATAATTTGTTCGCTGTTTTTCCAGATAGCCGTGGCTATGACAAACAGAAACAAACAAGATTATCAGGTAGTGTGATATGTGCAGGGACAGAACAATGCACCGGCTAAATCCTGGTGTATACCCGTGGCTAGTGGACATTTTGATTTAAACTGTGTCAGAGAAATGATGAGTGTTATAGGAACAATGAGAGAGGGTAGGGGAGGTGAGGGGGCCATCAGGGGAGTGGGGAGAGGTGGCATAGATGTTAGGGGCACTTGGTGAGGGTCTAGGAGGAGAGAAGGAAAGCACTGTATTCAAAGTTTTTCCCAATAGCCAGGGCTATAACAAACAGAAATAAAACATTTAATTCAGTGATTGTATACCCACAGTTATACAACATGACATCAGGCATACGTGGCAGTTCTAAAATATTATGGAAGCTGATTGGTTGCTGCTGTACACAGAACTATTCACTAATACATTTCTGTGCAATAAACATATTATTCTGTGAATGTTAGGCCACACAATTTCACATGTGTTTCTGATTCCATACCTTCACCTCTGCCCTTGTGTCATTTGAACTTTGAATGGTTGTCAATGTGTGTCTTTGAGTTTGTACAAAATGTGTGTCTACGGCTACAGGAGCGTCTGTTCATAGGCAGGGGTGGAAAAGCTGCAGATATAGTTTTAAAAAATGTTTTGTATATGTGTTGGTGTTTGCAATTGGTTGGGGTTAGTGTTGCAATTGTGTACTTGTCTGTGATAGGTTGCAGTGAAAGTGTCGGCCATTTTGGTACTTTGCTTATTGCTGTCACTTTTTAGGGCCATTGATTGTGGAAAGTATTTTAGGCACTATTTTCTAAAGTTTTGCCATACTCATTGGAGAACCCACAGTGTGCATATGCTGAGTCTATGGCTGCTGCAGAAGTATCGACAAATATTTAAAGGTTTGTTTGCAGTGTGATGTGTTTCAGCTATATTAATTAATTGTTTTTTTGTTATAAATTAGAATTTTCATGAAGATTCTATTCTGTGCTACATGGTCTTTTTTTTGAAGGGATAACTTTTAAGAAAGTAATTTTCGGTTAATATTTACAGATTTATTTGCAGTGTAAAACAATTTCCATAAAAAAAACTATCTACTAAAAACCTTATCTGTAATCATATAAGGACTAAAATGCCTATTGCACAAACCATTGGTGTTAGTGCAACCTATTAACATGTGCTTTATAGATTCATGCACCCCTATACTTCAAAAATGTCTGGATCACTTATCATAAGGTATAGGCAATCTTGGTCCCATTACTGAATTGACTTTGACACTGACATTAGAGGAACAAAAGAGTAAGATGACCACCAAACACTGGCTGGCGTTATGCGACCTGGTTAGAAGAAGTGGCAAAGAGCTGCAGTTACTTTAAAGATAGCGGAGGAGGGAGGTGAACAACAGATTGCGTGGGCCGAAAATATACTTAGAGGCCAGGGGATTGTTGGAGAAATTGACACACCTGTGCCGCCAGATAGAGGAATGGAATATGGAAACTTAGCAGGATGATCAATATAGTGAGATAGCTGAGGTCATTGTTGATTTTTTCACTGGTGTGCATGCTGCAGCAAGATCAGGCTAGCAGCAGGAGGGGCATGGGGTGTAGGCAACGGGAGCTGATCAGCCCCTTGTGGGAAAAATACCCCAAAGTGCTGAACTCTCGGCATTGCCTAGACCAAGCAATCTTGAAGCCCAATTGGGCCTCTGTTACCTGACTCACCTCCCATCCTATATTGTGTCTGTGATGAGGCGGTGCATGGTGTATGGTAGAGACTTGCCGCTCCTCCAAGCAAGTAACAAGAAAGAAGGGAAGAAAAAGCCCCATCTCTTTACCGTACTAGTTCCATGAACACCAGGCGACCTGAGAAGCATGGCTAAAGGATTCCCAAAAATTTGGGAAGAATTGTAGAGATTTATAGAGGCACTAATCACTGTCATCCAGTGCGGCAAGCCATCTTGGGTGGATATAAACCAACTAATGAGAGCGGTGATAGCCCCTGAGGTAAGGCAGAGATTGATTGAACAAGACACCAGTCATGATACCTATCTAGGTATCATGGATGCCATTGGCCAGGCTTGGGAGTGAGTAATTACTGCCAACCCTGAGTTATGCCCTGAAAGATGGATTAGGCAAAGATAGGGAATTGGAAGAAGAATAAAAGGGAATCAGCTGTACAGTATGTAAGGGTGCAGAAGTAAGGCTCAGACACTATGGTGGCATGTTTTGGGCTATAAATGTTTATTAATTAAGAAAATGTTGGAACAATGCCTCTCTATCCCTAAGATAAGAGGATTTTCCCTAACTCAAAAAAAAAATAGTGAAATGGTCAGGAAGTCCGAAACTAAAAAGTCTGTCACTGTCATGTCCCAAAACCTACTTCTGTACCTGACACTAACAATCTGAAACAACTGTGCAAAGATTTTCTCTTCTCAGAATAACACATTTTCTTTGTGTTTTCAACCAACAGAAAAGTTCCCAGTCTCTGTATTAACAAGGCTTATGAAATAAACAAAGTTCATAAACGTAAGACTTCTTCTCCACTTCCTTTCTTTTGGGCATGTGAGTCCCTTTATACTCTTGGACAAATGTCACTGGACAATTCAAAGGGGTATGTTTATTGGATTCACAATTCTATATCTTATCAGTGTACTACTGTTTGTTATCAAATGTAGGATTCCTTTCCGGGGTCCTTTACCATTTCATGGGTGCGGTTCCCAGACTTTTATTATAACTTGGTTGGTTAGATCTGATTTTGCTGAGTTTTTTTTGTCACTGTAGATTTTACCAAAGTATTATTTTTTGAATGGTTGATTTTGACCAAATATATGCAGGGGAGCCCCCCCCTCATATATTTTTGGCAAAATCTGTTAAAAAAAACTTAATGAAATCTGCTGCGACAACATCTGCTGCAGACAACCTCCCATTCCCAGTTTCTTTCACTATCCTGCCAAACTAATATCCTCTTGTGGCTCATGTGGGTGTGGGTGCCAGACTCACAATATAGGTCGGTTCATCTCCTGCCAAGCTAGAGTCTTCTCATGGACTGTCTCTCTTTAACATGGGTACCAGACCCTCTTATTCTTTCTTATATTAGGTGCTTGCCTTTCACATGGGTGTGGGTCCCAGAGTCGCAGTTCATCATTATATCCATTTGGTTCACTCTCCTGCCAACATATGACTCCTCTGTCTTGCTTGTTCTTGTGGTATCGTATGTGTTTGGTTCACTCTCCTGCCAAACACTGATTCTGATATCTTAATTATTCTCGGCTACTCATATGGGTTAAGGTCCCAGTCTCGCAATCGGTTATCATATCTATTCAGTTCACTCTCCTGCCAAGCATTCTTGGTGATTCTCTGGGACCCAGAACTCTTATACTTTTATTTCCATATGGCTGCGGGTGACAAACTTGCAATGTCCCTTCAGTGTCACAGACCCTCCCTTTCCAATATTTGGATTCACCGCATTGCTTCCCCGGACCTCCAACACCTACTATAAAACCTGCATACTTTTTTCTGCTTCTCAGTAGGTACCAGCCTTTTCCCAGCTGCTGCATTGTTCCTCGAGGCTCCAGTAGCTTTTGTGTTAATGGCAGGGTATGCAGTGGTTTTGCAGGCCCCTCTCTCTCTCTGTCCGGCGGCATGTCCTTCCTTGCAGGTGGTTCACCAGAGCCTGGGATGCCCAGAGGTACATCTTGGCAGCAGACCATGTAGCCCTCCCTGCTTGCACCACATTCAAGCTCTCTGGTTCTTTGTTTCACAGCTCCACTTGTAGCTTTTCGATACCCACCTGGAGCACGTCTCCCACATTTCCTCCTCAGACATTGTTCTCTATCTGTCTCCCAGCTGAGCTCCTTTTGAACTCCTTATACTCCAACTTTGTTGTATTTGTTTGGGTAAATTACATCGGATGAGAAGCTAGACCACTCACTCTGCTTCTCCAAGTGATCCTTAGAACTCTTATTGATCTTCTTCTTCACAGTAGTCACTTTCAACTCAGATGCAAGATATTTAGTATTCTCTTGTACAGCTAAAGAATGTGTGCATTGCATGGCAGACCAAACCCTTATCGGAGCTAGTGGCGATTGCAAATCACTGTGTATCATGTGAAGATTAAAATGGTGTGACTTTTGATTGGAAACTATTGAACTTCCAGATGCAAATCTTGCATTGACAGGTACAGAGACAGATAGAAAATGCAAAGATCAGTGCCTAAAGGGGCTTACGGCATATACCACAGAATAGGGTGTCAATAAAATGGGGCTGGAAGAACCAATAGGGGAGTAGCTAGGATAGCAAGACCATGCTAGACAATGAAGACACGCAGGATCAGCAGAGACAACAAATTCACAAGTACATCAGGGACATTGAGGTGTGCAGGAATAACCAGGACTGTCAATAATCCATTAGTGTGTAAGTACTGTATACACATGGGACATTAGAAACATGAGTGACCTTATAGACTCCAGAGATTAGATTTCCAGGAAAATCAGGCACAGAGTAATGTTCAAAGTCCCTCTGTTGGCAATTCTGCCCCCTTACCTGAAACAATCTAGGGAACCTGAAATCCCTCTCTGAATCTGAATGCTTCAGCATTTGCCCCCGAGCCACCTCTCATTTCCCAGGGTGTCCAAGATCTGTTATGACCACATCAGATGTATGGTGTTCCAATGGATCCATTGCTCCTGATTTACAATGCAGGGTGGATGGAATATCGCCACCTTGCCCAGCACATACAGAGGCAAGCAAGTCTACCCTATGAATAAACTGCTTTCTGAATGTACCAGTGTCCAAAGAAACTCTGAAAGCAGTAGGCATATCTAACACTGCATTAATACATCCCGTTATGAACCCCTCATGATCACCCTAGAACTTATCACTAACACCCATGCCTTATTTTCTGAGGCAAACATCACCAATTAACCTGTTACACAGAGATTTATTTTGCAAACTCAGGTGCAGAATCTGCTGTATCCCAGACAGCGTATAACTAAGCATTCCTTAGGCTTAAGCCAAAACGGTCTCCTAAAAGACTGATAGGAACTGAAATGTGAGGGAGAATGGACAGACAATTTAAAAGACTTGATTAACTTCACACCTTCTTCTTTGTCATCAATCCATGACAATGAAGTAGCATGCATCCACAAAGCATCCTATCCGGATAAACGTGGATCCTTTGAAGAAACTTCCCTGAATCACTCAGAACTCCCTGAGGCAAGGGACAGAGTTTGGCAAATTGGATTCTGTTTTTCAGGAGTCCGCAGATGAGTAGAGGTAAGAGGTCCCACTCAGCCCTAATAGTTCTACAGACCTGAACACAATGCAATCACAAACGCAAAATATAAACACTGAAGATTTATACCTACTTTGCTTTTTTGTGGTAATGCGGGCCAAGGGAAGGGTATACTCTGAAGAGGGGTTTGAAGGTGAAACAGTAGTGACCCAAACAACACAGTATTACAGTTCAATATAAAAGGAATGCCCAATCAAGAGTCAATACAAATATAAACACTTTAATAAAAACACACCATCTGCACATAGAACAAAAAGAGATTACTATAAAAAATCCACCCCAAAAGAAAGAACAGAGAAGATGCAACACATTTAAGAAAATAGCACTCTGAGTCAAGTTCCAGGGGTGGTGGCAAGTGTAAAATTGTAAAAACAATAGCTTGTAGAAAACATGAGCAATTGTGACCTAAACAGTCTTTAGGGTCCCGGTGAACTGTGGGGGTAGTTCAGTGTACATAGTACCTGGATTCAGTTCTTGGTGGGCTGAAGCATCAGACCCAGTGTCGAGCAATGATGCAAACTGACCTAGCACAGTAGGGGCACATAGGATCTTGGAGGCACTGGCAGCACATGGGCATTGAAGTAAAGGCAAATGTGGGTGCTCTGTGTGGTTGAACTGCAGTGGCTGAAGTGATGCAGGTCGATCCCAAGAATACTTGGCAGTTGACCAGGTTGAGTTAGGCTTTAGCCACTGGAAGAGGTTGGCGAGTGGCGCTCCAGCAGATCAAGTGGGCAAGTGATGGTCATCGAAGTGGTAATTGAGGGTGCGTTGATATGCAGTCAATGAGGTGGAAATTCTCAGGCTAGCTGGGCTGTGTCGTGGCTGTAAACCACGGTTAGAGTCAACAAGTGACCTTCCGGTGATTCGGTTTGGGTTCTAGCGTTGAGCAGATGCATCGGGCATAGCTAGAACAGGATACAGTGTTGAGCTGGTTTAGAGGCAGTTCAATTGTTTCGGCTGGTTGGAAGAACACAGACACCAGCACCTGCACCTTCCCTATTGTTCAGGATTATGCGAGCACAGAGCAACCAGTTCAGTGCAATAGAACAGGGAGCTTGGGCTGGTCTTGCACTCCAGTTGCTTTGAGACTTTGCAAAGGACTCAAGGACAGGATGCTCCAGTTCAGGGTCTGCCAGAGAAGGTTCATTACAGTGTGGTTGGTCATCCTGATCCACAGCACTGGTCACTCCTGATGTTCCCTGGGAGTTGTTAGGTGATGGATTGTCCTTATTTCTTGGACGGCTCCTTCTTCAACTCAGGGTGAGGGCTTTGGAAAGTGCAACTGTCCAAGTCCAAGTGAGAATGTTTAGAATGTCTGTTCAGCCTTAAATGATCCTTGAGGAAGTAAGGGAAATCTGTTGAAGTGGTGTGAAACCCCTTAATTTAAAGGCACAACTCTGCAGGTAATTGGTCTAAAGCTAGCCTGCCTTAGTGGACCAATCTCTGCTCCTAACTGGAGTGGACCTTAGCCCTGTTGATGTCACACACCAAGCGCTTTGCTCAAGAAGAAGTGGAGACAGGAAAGGTAAATAGAGATAATTTGTAACAAGATGGTATAAGGCTTTTTCCAATGTCTAGGTGATCCCTGCCTATCATACTCCTGCTCTGTTCCCTCCAACTGACAACAAAGACCTTCAGACATGCAGTACCTGGTGTGAGGCTACTTGTACTGAATGGGTGTGCTTCTTTGATACGTGGGCCAAGGACAGCTGCCTACTGTGCGGCTGTCTCTGGGGAAGAGGGTTGCCAGCCCTCACAAAGAGAATCAAAGAGAAGCTGGGCCCTCTGGTTTCAGTCCTTCGGTGTGGCAGTATTGGCCCTTCTGACCTGCATACACATTCCCTTCCACAGCAGAGCTGACTCACAGGAGCTGACACATGCAATATCGATTGGAATGTGGCAGGAATTATCATTAGTATCACCAGGCAGTGTGTGTAAATTCAGGCATGGCTTATTCTTCGAGATTAGTCTGCCACTTGCAAGCAGGTACTCATGATCATCATAGTTTTTGCTTACGTGGGGCATGTATGTATTTTGTATTTTGTATTTATTTATTATTTATATAGCACCTTACAGAACCAATTTATGGTTCAAATACATTTGAATCATGATCAAAGAAATACATAATAAATAAACAATTAATGGGAGAAAGAAGGAACATAATAAAGATAACATTAGAATTTAGAAAGAAAGTTTTTCAGAGCAGTAACAAAAGTGGAATAAGAGTCAATAGAGTGAAGAGTAAGAGGAAGAGCATTCCAGTGAACGAGAGCAAGCAGTGAAAAGGAGCAAAATTGTGATTGCCCACAAGGGGATGAGGAACAAATAACAAACAAAGAGATTAGGAGTGGAGAGCTTGAGAAGGGGCATCAAAAGACACAAGGCATGCAAGATAGATTGGTGCAAGGTCATGAAGACATTTAAATATCATTCAAAGAAAATTAAATGTATGTTGTGAGTGAAAATATACCATCCCAGAGAACATTACAAAGTAGTAGAAATGTAATCACGAGGGGAAAGCAAAATAAAAACATATTGAACATATTAAAGAGTTAAAGATAGACTTTAGCTGGCAAGACGAGAAACAGAAAGACAAAAGAGTAGTTTAAAACAGTAGAATACCCTGGAAACAATATGTGAAGATGTCAAAAGTTTAGAGGCACTGAAGGTAAGAAAGGGCCTAACGTTACCAATATTAAATAGAGGAAATCTACAAGAAATAGAGATATGGTGAGAAAAGGATTTACCAGTATCAAGTTAGAGTCCAAGATTGTAGGCAATAAGGGAGATAGGGAGGTGAGTGGAGGGAAACAAGACACATGGAGAAGGGGACAGAAAAGGGTTAATAGATGCTGGAAAAAAGAGAACTTCAGTTTTAGGAGCATTAAGGACAAACAAATGATCAGACATCCAACTTTGAAAAGCAGAACTGCAAGTAGAGAGTTGAATGAATAGTAGGAGTAAAAACAGAAAAAGACAAGAAACGTGGTGTATCATCAGCACAAATGTGATGAGATAATCTAAACGAGGAATTAATAAAAGCAATTGGGGAATTATATAGAGAAAAAATAAACAGACCAAGAACAGAACCCTGTGGGACACCGTCAAAAGGTGGAGAGGCATCAGAACAAGTGCCACCCCAAGAAATCAAATATGTATGATTAGAGAGACTAGATTGAAACCAAGATAATACAGAACCAAAAATGCCCCTTCCACTGAAAAGGACAATTGTAAAAGGATGGGTTGTGGAATACATGATGACTCTCAGCGGTGAGGTCAGCAAGGTAGATCAGAGGTATCCAGAATAGTACGCTCATATTTCTTTAGGATGTACCCTTTGGCAGGCTCATGTGGGAAGAGCAAGGATGGTTATGTCACTAAACAACTCATGGTTCACCCCTGATTTCTCAAAAATGGCTCCAACATACTGTAAATGCTGGAACAACTGCCTCCTTAATAATGTGGGGAAAGCTGTACCGTCCACCCAAGGAGCACACCCTCCTCCATAAGGCTCATTTGTAGGCCTTCAAACAGACTTTCTCAGACTTGCTTGCTGCAATAACTGGTAGTACTCTCAACAGTATTCTTGATTGTCACCACAACTGTTTGGAATTCTCTTCCTATTCATAGCTGTAAAGCTGGCTCTTTACTGCGGTTTAGAACATTGTTGAGAACCTACCTTTTTAGTAGGAATTAAGTTGTGAGTATACTCTAGATTTTAGTATTGCCTACCTGAATTCTTCGAGTATTACTAGTGTTTTTATCAGAAATATATATTGGAAAATGTACAATATTTTATTCATGGTCTTTTTCATGTTTTTGTACTGGAGTTGTACTCTTACTTGAACAGTACCACGTTGTGTATGTTATCTGTTGGTAAGGTTCTGAGTCTTGTATTTTAATCTTGTTGTTCTCACTTCATAAGATTCACTTCCTTTAACTCTGTACAGGGTCCGCAAATCAATTGTTGATACAGTTTGCACTATACAAATGATACAATAAAAAATATATAGTACTTTCTTGTTATTCTGGATATGTTCCTCAGGTGGGTGGAGGGATACCCCTGCTGGAGGGCAGATGCTGTAACTGTTGTGAAAATACTTCGCAGAAATATTGCACCCATGTGTGGAGTCCTGTTAGCTTGAACAGTGATCAGGGCCCCCATTTTGTAAATAGTATCCTGGAATGTTCAGCACATTTTACATTGTCCACACCTTCCCCAATCAACATGTGTGCTAGAGAGACATATTGGGGTATTAAGAATAAGTTGTCTAAACTCTGTCAAGAAACTTGGCTGAAATGGCCCAAAGCCCTTCCAATTGTATTGCTCTGTGTGCAAAACACCCATGGCAGACAAATAGAGCTTAGTACCTGTGAAATATTATATTGACAACCTATGAAATATTGTATGAACAACCTATGCAATTGCCTTTCCTTCCACTTTTTAAAGCTGTTGATGACAATTTACACTTGGCTGCTGATAGAGTTTTGAGAGATTTGAAGTCCTTAATCTCTTCTCTCAGTTGTGTTCACAGCCAGGATAAAGCAGCTCTGCCTCGAGTACCATGTGTGCATGGTAACCAGGGGATTATGTTCTACTGAAGAACCATCAGAGGAAGCTGGTTCTGGTTCCAAACTGGAAAGGGCTAGTAGAGATTCTGTTCGTGTTGAATTTGTCTGTAAGGTTACAAGGGCAACTTGCATGGGTCCATGTGGCCGATTGTAAGTGGGCTGCACCACCTGTGAGGTGAAGTGAGTAACATGTCTGTTGTATGTATTTTTCCCATTGTATTTTATCTCTTGGTTTCTTATGTCTCTCACACCCCCTCATCTGATTTAATGCAGACCTACAATCTCTACAATGTTAGCAATATAGATGTGGCCTTGGTTTCAGAGATAGTATATTCTCCATAAGCATGGAGGGACCTGTGGCTTTATGGGAAGTTGGGAAAGTGGAGTGGATTTATTATTAGGGTGTCTCTGGAAACCAGCAATGTGCCCCCATGAGCTCTACCCCATCCTTGTGAGAGTCTCCCAATTGAGACATTAAAAGCGCAAGAGCGCAGTAAGAACAGGGGACTTGTTGCAGAGAGATTGAGAGAGAGAGAGAGAGAGAGAGAGAGAGAGAGAGAGAAGGAGTTTGAGAGCAAGAGAGACAAGAAGGACTGCTAAGAAGTGAGGCAAAAGTCCCATGAGGAGGTGTTTAAGAAATGGCTATCGGGAGGAGTAGGGTGCCAGGACAAGCACACTACCCCTCAAGTCCATTAGGAAGTCCCTGATGGAGTCAGACAGATACAGCTACAGCCATTAGGCCTCCCATCACCAGGGACAGAGTAGACAGATTAGACAGTAGGGTTATCCCGGCTATAGTTAAACAATCTGGGAATAATAAGAAGCCTGGGCTAGGGAGATGGGGCCCCTTAGGTTTGAGCAAATAGGTGTATGGACCCCCCTAGTATGGGAACCCCAATTGTTTTGTGTACATATTTTGAGACACATTTCTGAAGCTTTTTGGTTTTGGTGTTGTGACACATTGAGCCTCATTAGGACCCTGGTGATACGGGGCCGGCACCGTTCATTACGGGCTGCCCTATTACGAGGACTGCTAGCGGGTTCCGCTTTCTACACCTGGTCAGACCAGACGTGAAAAGCGGGACCCGCTAGCCAGCCAGGATGCTAACAACAGGCTCGTCATTAACGGGCCTTTTAGCATCCTCCCCATTCCCATTGAGCCCTATGGGGCTCAAATGGGAATGGGGATTGATTTTTACCTGGTCCAAGAAAAGGGCAATTAGTGGGTATGCCATGGTCGGCATGACCCGGTTATTGCCCTTTTCTTGTACCCAGTAAAAAACCATTACTGGCGTCAGCCGTGCCCTTAATAAGGGCACGTCTACCGCCAGGGTGTTGATGAGGCCCATTTTGTACCTTATTGCAGATGGTAATACAGGACTCAGAGATGCGTAACGTAAATATTAAGTATTGATATCTGGAAAACCAACCCTTCCAGTCTCCTTCGGGAAGAGCAAGCAAGCTAAATGGAATCCTCACCCTTTTCCTCTCTAATGAAAGTCACACTTTTATCTTGACCTAGAAAATGTAGGGGGATAGGTAACATTATAAACAGGAACAGGAGTCTAGGGAGGATGTGCATGTTGAATGTTTTGAGGCCCCTCGTTCAACCTATCCTCAACACTCCCGGCATTTGGATATCCATTTCGTGCTCCTCCAACATGGGTGTAAACTATATCTCATACAGCTTCCTCAAGTCACTACTTAACTCTACTTCGAATTCCTTAAGCATCTCCTGCAAACTATAGATGGAAAAACCCTCCCTATATCCATTATTCTCATCCTGTTGGTACCTAATGGGAGGAGGCTAGAATTGTCTCTATTAACCTTATACATGATAAACAACCATACCTCGCAATTACCTCCCTGAGAGCCACCAGGGGGTAAGTTGCTGAGCAGAAAGAATAAGATGTCATCTGCAATTAATCTGAGTTCATGTTCTTCCTACCCCACTCGAATCACTTCCACTAGAGGTCAAATTGCCAGTGAAAACAACATTGGTGAGTGAGGGCAACCCTGTTGAATATCCCTATGCAACTTTATTTCCTAAGGTTGCTACACCATTAAACCTGATAATTGAACCCACTGTCGCCAGTAGGTGACCCAAATGCACTTCAATGGGGACGATACCCCTAATTCAATTCATAATGTTATAAACACTTTGTAAAACAAACCAGTCAATCAACGGTATATGAACAACACAAAACAATGTTGAATGATATTTTTGTTTATATATAAATGACACCACTTATTCAATGTGGTAGTGTATGTTCAAACACAGTTCAAAATGAACTCAAAAGGTATAAAGATAACAATTATACATTGTTTCATAAGCAAATGATAACATTATCAAACTGTGTATCCTCCAGTTTTTCCCAAGTGACACTGAATTTACTCCTATTATACAATCAACAAACACTGAACAATATTCTTAATTGACCAGGTAAGTATGTAGTTATTCAGTTAAACTCCTCCAGAAAGTAAAGCCAGCACGTTTCTGATAAATTATCTGTCTTCAGGACCTGTACAGTGTTCTTCTAATCTTGCATTCCATTAAATAACCTAGAAAATATGTATACAATTACTCATTAATAGCCACTCGCGGTCTGTACAAAGGTCCAAGAAAATATATCGTAAATCATGTACACTAACCTTTATATCATAGACACATCACTCTTGATTGTCAATCTGAAACTAAACATGAACAAAAATATGTAGCCCTTCCCACAAAAAATCATCCAAGTCAATCAAATGTGTTCCACTTAAATTACAAATGATTATCTTTCACCTGTATGGCCTTCTGATTTTACACAGGCTAACTCCTCTGCTGTTCGTTTTATAAAAACAACAGTTATTTTCTTCATATTGAAAAGTGACACATCAGCCAGTTACAAATCGCTCACAGTACCAGGGACCCAGTGTCCCTCTTGTGTCTAATCCCCCAAGATTGTTGCTAAAACCATACCTGCAGCGGTTCCTGCATCCTTCAAAAGGGAACTCAGCAGAGATACTGAGCCTGTGTGGATGCTGCCCTGAAAATGAAAGCATTCCATCACATTAGATGGTCACATGCCCCTTTGTGGTGTATGCCGGTAGCTTTAACATTTTGCGACCAACTTGGAGGTACTAGTTAAAAATATTGTGTATTGCGCCAAAAGAGACAACTTTAACATATTCTCTTTATTTTCCATCAGTATTCCTTATATTTCATTTAGGAAATTCAATTCACCTTAATCTGTATTCTAGGACCTGAACCAACCCCCGATTCTCTCGACACCATCTAACCCTAAAAATTCCCGAGGTGACTCCTTGCACACTGAAAATGTTTGGTGCTTTAAATCATGCTGACTCAGCGCACCAATACTAGCGCGTATACATTCAATCACTACTCCATTATGCTTTGTTCTCAATGGTATTTCCCTCGCTGAAAGGTGGATGTCACGTTTGTTCCACTAGGGGTCCGCCCAGTGGTTCATTGTAGTAATACTGTGTTAATTATACTTTCTGTCCCGAGCAACTAAAGATGTTACCGCAAATTCACCCTGAATATTTATAAAAGCTCTGTTCTACATATTGGCTAATGTGTATGGTACCGGTAGGGGTAAGGCAGCCCTAGTGGCACCGATCCGGCAAAGACCGGTCGGGTGCCACAGGGCTCCACAGTCTCACATGCCATCCTTTGTTCCTTGAAAATTCACATATAAAAAGCCCATTTAAATCACAACTTAGTGACGGTGAAACTCTTTTGATCGTCTTGAAATCAGAACATACTGCCTTCATTATCATCCATTATCAACAAGGATAGCAGCCTGTCAGGTTTAGCCTGCTCCCAACCTCGTAGTTTATTTCATGAACAAAACAACAGTGATCCCCATCATATAGGTGAAGCATGCAGAGTTAAGAGACGTACCTCCTTCACCTTTGTACTAAAGAGGGATGAGGGCAAGCTATACTCTTCAGAGGAGTGTGAATGTGATGACGATGGCAAACCAAACAGCACTAGTACAACAGTCCAAAATAAATGAATGTCCAATCGAAGTTCTATACAAATATATGTGCTGTAATTAAACACACCAATTGGCAAAATAACATAGGGTGAATGACACAGAATATCCAGAATATAGAGGGTGCAAGCACTCTGGGTAATGTAGCAGGGGCTAAAGACAGGAAATCAATGTCACCAAAAAAGATATGCGTTTTTGAACAAGTTGCAAATTGGTGACTTACCAGTCATTAGTGTCTTAAAAGTGAACCAACAGTACCTTTCTCAGTTCATGGCAGTTTCGCTGTGTTGAACCAGGCTTTGGTGTGTGTCTTTGTGGGTCAAGCAAAGCTCAAGGTGGGGCGAGTCATGCTGCCCAAGTGGGGACCTGTCATTGAGTCACTTTAAAGGGGTATATCTGTGATCGCGGTTCGAAAGCATTGTTCAAACAATGCAGTTTGGAGAGCTTTGCAGGGTTAGCCATTTCATCACAGTCTGTCATTGTGAAGTGTATAACAAAAGAAAACAAAATGTTATGCCTTTTCAGAAGTATTAATGTAAGTGGGACAGCAGCGGTTCATGATCCTGTAATGCGTGGGCACTTCCTTTGTCTTTGTTCCTTAGAGGTGGTGGACAATATATATTTTTTCTACACATTTTACTGTCCATCTCGTTCCTGAATTCGGGATTTGCATTAAAATGTGCAGAAATGCTCCTATATCTTTGCACATATGTAAATGTGATGAACAATTGAATCTAACAGTGCACATCAATGCTGCACACATTCAACAGAACTTTGTGAATCGGCACATCTTTTTTGAGCACAAGTGATGAGAAGGTTTGGCAATTGTCTTCTTTCTATAGATATATGTTATGTGTTTTTTTCCAGATGCTGAGCTCATAACTTTACAATCCTACCTGACAAAATGGCATTCCTTCGAGGAAAGTCAGAATCTACATCATGAATGCTTGACACATGACTGACTCTACTTCAGCCTTATCGTCCTTTCTGACGCCATTGACCTGTAGTCATGGACTTTCCCTATTTTTAAATAAATTATTTGTGACTTTTTCCCCGCCCTAAAGACCTTTGAGAGATCCAAGTCTGTTATACATTTCCAATGACGTAATATTAAAAATCTCAATATTGCTCAATGTGTCCACCTCTGAGTTATGATAGGCATGGTTGTAATTGACTGACTCTGCTAGTCTGACATGGCCATGCAATCGTATAATTCCCCACATAAACTTTAATATGTTCATCAACTTTAGAAAGATGAAAACCTGAGTTCTTCTTATTCAGATTCAAACCTTGGACCTGAGGTTTACACATACATCTCAGCACTGGATGCATTAATGTAGCTAGATATCTTTCTTCTGAATGTAATGGGCTGTTCTACTTTCATTCACATATGCTTCCATCACCTCTTCGTAACTCACCCATGCAGCCTCACAGGAATCCTCATTCACTTAGCCTTTCTCCAAATTCCTGAAGACATTTGACTTATTTTGTGTATGTTTTTTTTTCTGAAGTATTAGACCACAAAGGCCTGAACGTCTCCTGAACATTCCAGAAAGGTTTGGATTAGAACAGATTTAGGCTCGAAGAAAAATGTGTGGGATCCAACAAACCTAGCAGAATATCGCAGAGATTTGCAGGAGTCTGTGGATAACTTTCAGGAAAGTTCACCTGGGCTTATTCCTGATGATGCACCACACCTTCATCTCAGCTCCCAACCTTCTTCTCTTCCTGATGTCTCACCGCCTCCTCCTCCTGATATCTCTCTAAATCTCCTCTTTGTCCTCACCTCCACCTTTCCAAATGTTTCCAACCACCTCTCTTAATTCATCAGGTTTCTCCCCACACCCCAACCTCCTCCTCTTTATCTTCCACAGCACTCCACCTCTGATATTTCTGGACTCCTAGCCACATGTTTAAGCATGTCTCTACCTGCAGAGGTCTTAACTCTCTCAGTTGTGGAGGTTTTGCATTTAGATCATTTGATTGGTTTGTGTAAATTATGAGACACTTCTCCAACTATGTTACTTCCTATACCGCTCTGCCTGGTGGGTCTTACACACATCTGGAGAGTGAAGAGGAGATGGAGTCGTGAGGAGAGAGAAAACAGAGAGAACAGATGGCAGAATGGTACAGGGATTTGAGGGGGGCTAGATGTGAGGCGAGTTTGCTAAAGAGGAGAGCTGAACAGTAGAAGAGTAAGGTAAGGAAAGATCGGATTTTGCAAATTTTATAAAGATGGAAGCGACAAGCACGGGAGGTAAGAGAGATATGGTGAGTAAAGGAGATGTTCGAGTCAAAGTGGAGGCCAAGGTTGTGGGCAATGGCAGAGATGGGGAGTTGGGAGGGGGGAAACAGAATGGAAGGAGGGGGGCAAGGGAGAGGGAGTGTGTTGGCAGGAAGGAATAAAACTTTGGTTTTGTCAGTGTTTAGGGTGAAAAAGTGGGAGACCATCCAGGATTTGATAGCAGTGAGACAGGAAGAGAGTTTAAGGTGAATGTGGCGAGTGAATGGAACAGAAGTATAGAAAGATATGGATGTCATCAGCATAGAAGTGGTGAGAGACACCAAAGGAAGAGATGATTGGAGCTAGGAAGGAAGAATATAGTGCAAAGAGAAAAGGGCCAAGCACAGAACCTTGGGGAATGCCGAGGGAGTGGGTAGGAAAGATGTGGCCACCCCAGGAGACTGCAAAGGAGCGATTGGATAGGTAGGAGGAGAACCAGTTGAGGACAGAGCCTTTGAGACCAAAGGAGGAAAGAGTGTCTAGAAGTAAGGGGTGATCAACAGTGTCAAAGGCAGCTGGTGAAGAAGAAGGAGAACAGAATAGTGTTTAGGGTAGCGTGCGGTTAGGAGGGAGTTAAGAACAGAGATGAGAGCAGTTTCAGTCGAGTGTTTGGGTGAAACCCAGATTGAGTTGGGGGGAGTAGAGAGAGTTTGGAGACAAATGCTGAGAGTTGGGAGTAAACAAGGCATTCAAGGAGCTTAGAGAGGAAGGGTAGAAGAGAGATGGGGCAAAC
The DNA here is from genome assembly GCF_040938575.1 of Ambystoma mexicanum. Taxonomy (NCBI): domain Eukaryota; kingdom Metazoa; phylum Chordata; class Amphibia; order Caudata; family Ambystomatidae; genus Ambystoma; species Ambystoma mexicanum. The sequence goes on from NC_090930.1 coordinate 1,231,819,919, forward strand.
GTTGGAAGCCAAGAGGGGGTTAGCAGAGGGGTTTTTCAGGATAGGGATGATAGTTGCATGCTTGAAGGCTGAGGGAAAGGTTGCAGTAGTGAGACAGATGTTGAAAAAGGAGGTGAGGTAAGGTATAAGGAGAGGGTATATTTTTGAGAATCATAGAGGTGGGGAGAGGATCAAAGGGGGCAGCAATAGGGTGAGTTTTGGACAGGAGGAGGGAAACATCCGAGTGAGAGACTGGTGTGAATTTAGACATGTAGGAGGATGGGGTAGTGGGAGATGGGGAAGGGGGAGAGTAAGAGGGGAAAGTAGAATGTTTTGGCTTAAGGTGAGTATCTTAGAGGAGAAGAAGTTTTCAAAGTCAGTGGGTGATAGAGGAGAGACAACGGAGTGGTCAGGGGTTGGAGGAGAGAGAAGGTGAATCATAGGTTGGAAGATTCAGCGAGGGTGGGAAGATTAAGAATGGAGGAGGTTAGAGAAGTAGGATCGTTTAGCCAAGTTGATGTAGATGTCATAGAGGGTGTGATAAGAGAAATAGGAGGCTTGGTTGGCTGGTGAAGGGTGTATAAGCCAGCGTCTTTCAAGGTATCGGAGAAGGTGGCACATGGATAAAAGGTGTGAGGAGAGCCAGGGTTGGGTGGGTTTGCGGGAGGGGTGGAAGGCAGTGAGAGGGTATAGTTGGTCAAGAATGGAGGAGAGGGAAGAGGATAGGGTGCACAAAGCATTATTTGGAGAGAGAGAAGAAAAGTGAGTGAGAGGGGGGAGTTAGGAGGCACAGATACCATAGAAATGAGAGGGTTTAAAGTTATGGAGGTAGCATCGGCAGAAAGAGATGGAGGATGAGGGAGCAAGGGAAGGAGAGACACGAGGAGTGAGGGAGAAGGAGAGTAAGGAGTGGTCATATAGATAGTTGGGGAGGTAAGAAACCGAAGAGGCAGTTAAGGAAGAGACAAAGATAAGGTTGAGAGTGGAGCTGGAAGAATAGGAAGGTGAAGTAAGGAGAAGGTTAAGAAGGTAAGAGTCGAATAAAGATAAGAGGGGGGTTGTTTGGTGGGTGGTGGAGAAATGGAGGTTAAAGTCGCAAAGTACAATTAGGTGTTTGGGGCTGGGGGAGATGAGGCTGAGGAGGTGCTCAATATCATCATAGAAAGATGCAAGGGGGCCAGGTGGACAATAAATGATGAGAAAGGATATGTCGTTGGTGGAGGTGAAGACTTTATAGAAATATTCAAAAGAGGGCAAGACTGGGAGAGGTGTAGGACAGGCGGTCGATAGGCACTTGGGGTGAAAGAGAAGACCAATGCCGCCTCCGCGACCAGAGGAGTGGGAGACATCAGTGAAAGAAGAGGAGGAGGAAGTGAGCGATGCAGAAACAGTTGAATTGAAGGGGGGATCCAAGTTTCAGTGATGCATAGGAAGTGAAGGTTTAAACGTAGAAACAGGTCCAGAACAGCGGCAGTCTTGTTACAGAGAGATCTTGCATTCCATAAGGCAATGTCAATGAAGCTGGAGGTTTCAACAATATGGGGATAGATGAGGGTGTGGTGGTGAATTGGGGTAGATGGGCGTTGGGTCAAACGGGGGTGATGTGATGAGGGACGGTTGAGTGTGGAGATGCTCATAATGATGAAGCAGTGGGTTTTGAGGGAAGGCCAGTAAATAGAGTTCGGTATGGGAAGAGAAAGTGGAGGGAAGTGGTAGTTGGAGTTGCGCATACCTGATGGTGCGATAGCGGGATGGCAGTGTGCCACTATATCTTATTGGGTGGTTCAGATTTTCCGGTGGGTGGGAGCGTGTAGGCTGTGCGGGAGGTAGTACCAGGGGGGGCAGGGAAAAGGTGTGGAAGGTACTTCCAATGAGGGTCAAAGGGTGAGTGATGAAAAAAAAGCCGTGGCTCTAAGTACACAATGAGTAAAAGCATGGCGGGTGTGCACGAGGTTGATGCTGGGTTAGCAGTGAAGGTAGCTTGGTCAGGAGAAGGTAGTGAGGTGGTTATTGCTGTGTGATCACTGGGCTGGAAGCCGTTAAGAGTTTGTCAGAAAGATGTTAGTGGGCCAGCGTACTTGTGGGTGATAGTGTAGAGGGAGTGTAGGAGATTTGAGGTGATGGATCCCGGTAGGACCAGACAGGTGGCGGTTGAATAGGTGCTACCAGGAAATCGCTGCAGCAGTAGGTGCGACGGTCGCAGCGCACAAGGGCAAACGGATAACCACAGGGTGAGAATGTCATGCGTCAGGATGGAGACATCACTGTTAGACCCGACTGGCAACTGCTGAAGGTGCAGCTAGCAGGAGGACTCTGCAGAAGTTGGTGCAAAGGACACAGTTCTGCAGGGCAATCCAATGTGCACAGTGCAGGGTGGACCGTTGAGTCAGCCTGAGAGGTGGCAACACCGGATCAAACTTCCATTGCTTCTTTGTCCCAGGTGGTGACGGTGGTGGAGGAACAGTAGTGCCCATTGGTGAGGTCTGGTGGGGAATGTGGAGCGTGAGTGCGCAAGCGATGACTGCAGACAGATAATGTCACTCTAGTTCCTAATTGACTACTCATGTGCAATTACTGGCTCTGTGTGGTCTCTGGGGTAAAATGGCAATGGTGGCGGTATTTGGAGGGACATGCAGCTTTCCCAGGAGGTGTGATCAGGTGTGCGTTGGTGCTCCACGTCGTGGGAGTTTAGTATATCCTCCCTCCACCGGTTCCTACCTGCAGCGTCGCATTTTGCCACAGTAGTGCAGTCAGCGCATTGCACAGTGTCGACCCGGTATGCAGTACTTCGTCTGGGGGGCCGCTGGGAGAAGGATCCGCCGAGGTTGTTTGTGGCCAAACAGTCCTCCGCCAATAATCGGCCCAGATGTTGTGCATGCCGATCCGCACTTTGGGACAGGCGGCTCTCTTGCTCTGGGACCGCAGGCCAGTGCCCAGTTCAGGCTTGGGGTTTCCGAGGCTTTGCACAGTGCCTACTAAGCGGTAATTCCCGTTCTCACACCACCTCGTCAGATCTTGTGCGCATAAATATGGATATTGACAGAGTTACAGTCCATTCATGAGAACAGCTGATTGTAATTGTGGGGTTCTTCTTGGGGAAAAGCAGCTTCTTGTTGGTGATCATCTTTTGTTTCAATACTTAGCACTCTTGCCAGCATCAACTGAGACCCACTCTCTCTAGTAATCAAGGCTGTTGGGATGAAGTTGGGATCATCCAACTAGGGTGAAAGGGAAGAAATGTTGAGGCCAACATTATATGACATTTCACGTGTGCCCCTGGACCTACATGAGCCATAGGCAGAACCAAAACCACTTCCAAAGCTGGGTAAACGACACAGTGAAACGCTGATACAGTTTTGATTGACTATCACAAAAAGAACATTTAATAAGGCTATGTAGCCATGAAGTTAGTCTCTTCCTGGTGCACAAGCACACTCAGTGATGCATGACACATCACATATACAGGTTTTCTTGCTTGAGAACTGTAATGGTGATCACATTAGTCTTGGTCATTTGATCATGCCCTGTTTCTTGTAGTGGAAAGGTCTGTTGAAGGCACAGTGTATGTTACATTGTTAGGTTAAGCAAAATTGGGCAGGTCTTGCCGGGCACTGTACATCTACTCTCCCACCCCCCAAAGGCAAGAGGGTGTTCTCTTAAGAAGCTCCTTGTTAATGCAATCGACTAGATGTGTCTTACTGACTTGTCCATGTGAAACCATTGTGTAAAACCATAATGGAAATAGCTTGAACATTGTGAGCTTGGGGGCTGCATTTTTGGGACAGATTTTCTCTGCCAGTTTTCCTGTACATTTTTTTTTACAAATGTATTGAGAAAAAGCTGAGTCTACCCTTTGCTGTCTGGGCTGCTTATTGGATTTGTTGCCAGGAAGCCACAGTTTGTGCCATGACCAGTATTTCTCGTCTCCAGTTGAGACAGTAACAGGAGTACAGGACTGCTACTTCTCCAAAACCTGTGAGCACAAGGATAGGTAGGAGGCCTATTTGTTGTTGTTGTTATTCCTTTTTAAAGAGCTGTAGCCGGCAGGCATCAGAACGCTACATCAAATCAAACACGTACAAATGAGATAAGACATAACAAGCAAAACTGCAGAAGCAACAAAAACAACAAAAGACAGGAGATGATCATAATACAGATCATTCCAAGCCAAAGATTCAGTATAATTCTTAGTGAACTATACGATTTAAATTTGAGGATCCTTTTGGCAAATAATGACAGATACTAAGGACGTATGGCAGATTACTGGTCCCACATACTAGCAGCACACAGTACCTGCTCTCTTGGGCACACCAGTCATCTATCTGAAGCCTACTTAAGATCTTCAAAACTGAGCTTCTAACTACTCCTGGCCCAGTTCTTTAGCAAAGCCAAGCGAATACTTTATTCCATAAGGCCTTTTTCAGCTCTTTCCCACATGGTTTCTCAATGTTAGTAAAAATGAAATTCGCATGGTCCATGACAAAATCTCTTGTGGTCTTCTCCACAAGCGCTGGCATGAATGATTTTCTTATTCGCAGACTTCTTGAAATAGTTGGAAATGTTCATGCTTCCACAGATCTGTCTGAGCCTACAGGGCCTGGCTTAGTTTTATTTGAAACAACAGGAGGTGAAATATTGAATGCCAGCGATCACTCACTTGACTCTGAAGATAGAGAGGATGGCGTAACCATAGGATAAGATGTGGCTTCGAGACTCAAACCATCAGATGTTTTCTATATAGTTTGTAAAAACTTGTCAGATTTTCCAACTTAATCTGTCTGACAATAGCTATCCACTTTACACGACTATTGAAGAGCCTCTGAAGGATTTGTTTTCAGGATTTATCTGCATTAACCAGATGAAGTATGTGTCCAATAGGTCCGCCCATATAAAGAAAATCTGAAAAGTAATTACAAATGTTTAATTCCTTGCAAATGTTATGACTGTTGTTTGGGAGAAAAGTGGGTCCTAGAGCTATCCCCAGGGTCAGACTGAAGCTTTACTGCAGAGGGTACTTGTCGCTAAGAATTAGACTTAGTCCCCGCTACACAAGAGGGACGGAGTAGCATAGGAGAAGATGCCATTACATCCTTTTCATCTGTTAACACATTTTCAAAATTATCAACCCCAATATCTTCTAAAGCATTTATTCGGCAAGCAGACTCTTTGCAACCATTGTGCATGTCAGAAATATCACTAATATAAAGGGACATATCAGTTCTCTCAATGCGTAGTCTCTGCCTCCTGTGTGAGCTCAATGGCAGGACCTCAGAAATGCCATCCCTATCTGAAGCTGGAGAAACAGCCACAATAACAGCAGTTGTGACTTCAGAGCCATGCTTTGGAGAAGTCCAAACTGAGTTATTTATCAATGAGGTCAATGGCTTTTCACACACAACTTTTCTTTCTTCTCGTTGCAGGCATAGTATCCTGGAGACAGCATACACTATTTAATAACGTGCGTTTACCAGTGAGTAGCACTCCATTACTCACAGAGACAAATACCTGAAAGGCACCATTCCATTAAATATCATAAAGCTGCTATCCGGATCACAGGACCCACTGGACCAAAAACACGCAGACCCCCGGCACCAAATACACTGAGCATGGCGCAAAAACATTGTAGCACCAGGACACTGCAGCTTCAGCCATTTGGGCTGACACTCCATCAGACAGCGTGGATCAGGCTAGAGAAAAGGACCCAAAGATCTGAGCGATGACAAGGACGTCAAGCTGCACTGAAAAAAAGAGTTACATCTGCTTCCGGCACCTTGCAGAATGAGGTTCTGTTGGAGGGCGTACCATGAGGGTTTTTATTTTTGTTGCTTCGGGTGCATGAACGCTTGTAGTATTTAATTTAAGCTGGCAGCATGCGTAGACCCAGAAGAGAAGATTAAGAGCAATTTGATTGGGGAGGATTATACATGAGGAATGGGATACACTACAAATGGACATTAACCTATAAGGGGAACTAACATAATAAACTCAAATGGTAGGGGAAAAAGTAATAAGGGGGCTGTGCTTGGAGCAAAACAAATTACAGAAGCTCAGGGCTGAATTTGGTAGGGAAAACATTTCCAGGAAATTAACAGTGAATGGGAATACAATTTCTCAACCTATGAACAGTAATGGATCGCTGATGCAAGGAGCAAAACTGTCCATTTAGGCCAGAGTTCTAAAGTACTGTTTACAAAAATATATTTCAAATTAAAATGAAAGAAATTGGGAAAAGGACTGTCAAAATAACCCAGTACTAATACATGTTGGTTCATTGCCAACCAAATCTCTTTACATGTTTATAGAAATGGAGCTCCATATCACAGGCAGATACACAAAGAAAATTCCCTGTGGCAGATACCATTGATTTAAGCAAAGATTTGTAGAAACCAATAATAAACTGAACTACAAAAAATAAGAAAGACGCAGAAAAGAGGAATTGACGCATGGGACATAGAAAAAGGTGGGGTTAGATTCAATTACCCTTAGAAGCCTGATTGCCTTGTTGTATCCACAATGGATGACTGAGAATGACAATGAAGGGAGGAGAGAGAAGGAGGAAGGAGAGGAAATTATAAAATGATTGGCGGTTCAAATGCAAAGTGCAATATAACATACATGCCTGCAGCAGTAGCACAAGCAGAAATAATCACATCCCCATACAGTGACAGCTGTAAGTGTGGAAATGCATAAACAGCCCCAAGCACCAGATGGGCAAGCAAGTCGGGTATCTGCATCCATCAATATAAGCTTCCATCACCCACACAGGTGCAATATACAATTCAGTGGACCTCATCACAAGTTGAGCGTTAGCCCTTAAATGCGGTGGTAACGGTAACCAATGGTTTTAATGGGTGCTTGTCATTACCTGTGTGCATATATAAAAAACATGTTGTACTACTCGGGGAGTAGTACACCGGATGGTGAGACGCGGTATCCTCTTCCCTGTAACACCTTTACCCCATCCTACCAGGTAGGATACATAGGAAATCTACCCCCGAACCCTTTTTCCAACATGAACACATTCACACGGACAGCCCACTTTAGGAGAAAATAGACTAACACCCAAGCAGTATACCTGATGTTTCCCAATACAAAGGTCAGGCGAGGTCAGGCAATTACTGACCGACACTCGCACCTGACTTCCATTAAGCCTCCCCACACCGATAAAAGGCAGAGCTCGAAAGCAAACTCTGAGCGAGACAAAGCACATGAGGAAACAGATGTTTCTAGATGGCAGCTGAATGAGGGACGAAAGACAGTGAACTGCGAGGGGTTTGCAAGGAGGGAAATTCCTTTGACCTTTCAGGAATCAAACCAGTATGTTCAAGAGATCCCGAGATTGGATAGCTTAAGGGTCGGAGACAAGTCTGACGAATCCTGCACTGTGTGTCAGAGGTACCTGCACTCCTCCTACATGACTAATCAACTCAGCGAGAAGCCAATGGCTCAAATATCCTGACATATAATTTCTTGAAAACTTTTCTTTTGCATAACATTGTTTCCCACACTATTTGAATTTAGAAGTAAGGACTGACAAAAGGCTTATTAGTGAAATTAGTACCTTTTGTTTTGACAAGACTCCACTAAGACTGCATTATTGTTATTTGATGGTCGTAGGTTGCTCTCATCTTTAGATTTACGATTAGATAGGTGTTTTACCAACCCATTTGAAAGTTCAATAAACACCCTTGAACTGTGATCGCTTGTGTCTGTCTTACTGTTTGATACCATGCCTTCCTTACAAGAAGCTGAGGTTGATACGATCATCAGACCATTTACAAGTGGAGCTTGGATTTAACAAGGTTGCTTTTTTCCTCAAACATGGTCAGATTTGTGGTGCTTGCTGAGGCACATACACCTCTCCCCTTGGGTTACAATGTATTTGTATATCTGGGACAAAATGTTTGGGCTGGTGGCGCTCTGCCTATTTTTGGACCAACACATTCTGTGGATTTATAGAATAGATCCCTTTTAAAGATTAACTTAACACTTGAAGCCAATGCCTATCATTCTGTATAGAACATGGGGGCATAGATGATTGCATTAAAGGGAAGAGTGTGGATTGGTCCTATATAGTGAGCTTTTTGTATTATGTACAAGGTGATGCAAAAAGTGATACTGCCTATTTAAGATAGCTTTCTTGAATACTAGTGGCTGATCACACCTTTTGTTTTCTTCATTTAATAATTTGCTTAGTTCATAAACCTGCAACTCTCCAGATGATTTGGACTTCAATTCCCAAGATCCAAAACCATTGACTGTGCAGTTTAGGGCTGATGGGAGATGTAGTCCAAAATATCAAGTGAGCCAAAGGTTGCAGGTCCCTGGTGTGGAGTATGGAATCATTTGTTTACAAGGAACCTGGCTGGGACTGTGTCAGTAGTGAACAGTTTCTCCATAGAATCTTTTATTTTGTTCAATGTGTATTATAATCCTGAGAAGAATGTGTTGGATAGTGTTTTAGTAACCTTAACTGATCTGCTGGCCTTTTGGTCAATGGAACGTGGTACAATCCAACCTTATCAGATAATGTTTGGATTTGCACTGGTACCAGACCTCTCCTCGCAGTAATGGGGTTTTTTTTATCAAGGAAGCGTGGCTCCCTTATTCATACTCAACTGATATTTGCAACCTACATATTCTTCCTGGATGATTTTCAGGAGACTGAATGCTCAAATTCACACAAATGTCCACACAGCTGTGGGATGTATTTACCCATGCATCCTAGCCCTACCTCAAAACTGTGCAGTACTGACATGGAAAACATCATGATGGCCAGAGCTTCCCAGAAAATGCACAGGGAAATGCATGAAGAATAGGCTGCCACTCATTTTTGCCGATGTTATGGGCACAGAAGGAAACTGCCTAAAACCACCATTGGACTACCCGCACAGTAGTCTGAAACCATTGGGAATGGCAATGCTGATTGCCAAATGCAACTAGAATTGTGGGGAATTCATTCTTAAATCCCAAAAATGGGTGCAGTACCAGTACTCACCACTATCCAAAAGCCGGCAATTTAAAACAACACCAGATTTTACTTTTTTGTAGAAAACTGAATAAATGAACCCAAAACATGCCAAAGAAAGACTTACTGAGAGGTGGATACAATGTAAAGTGATATTCTGAAGTGACTTGAAGGTTTATAACAAGACTGGCTGAGCTGTGGATTGCAGCAGTTTAAGTTGTACTGGATTTAAAGACACTAAAATCGAAAATGTTTAGATTAAATGAGTGACCTATGTTTGGTGTCACATGCCTTTGTAACTGTTGAAATGCCATAGTTTTGCACTTAGAATCAGCATTCTAGCTGCATATGTAAAAATGTTTAGTTTTATTTGAATGCAGGAACTGGGGAACAAAAAGTGACATTTTATCTGAAACCTGGCTTAAGGAACTGAATTCTGCCTGGCAACTACCCCCATCAGGAGTGAAACTTGAGTCACAGCTGTGTTCCCAGGCCTAGCTGCCCTTTTGCTGCTCACACTAAGGATATGCCATCTATCTGATAATTGAATTACCTGTGCTCTGCAGGAAAGTGAACAAAGCCCTGTCCTGGCTCAGGCAAAGGTTTTATTGGCAGGAGTCGTAAATGGTCGTAAAAAGTGGCTTCCTCCTGAGGAAAGGGGAGGAGCACTGCCTGTGAGAGCAAGCTGGCTTGGCAGAACTGGAAAGACCAGTATTTCTACCTTGTGCTGAGAGGAAACCACACCCCTTTGTAGCCAGAATATTGTTTGGAAAAAGATGAATAACTCATAGTACGGACATGTGAAAATTTTATAAATGACACCATAATTCTTGTGATTTTTCTGCCCACAGTTTAAGAGGTTTTTCGACCCGGTGGCATGTTCAGGGGGGTTTTAGCGGAAAAGTGGGGATAACTCTAAATGTATGCATGTTAAAAATATGAAACTTCATCAGTGAATGTCCGTACTCCCTGCGCACATGTATGTAAAGTTGGGTCAATGTCAGAAATTGCAAAATCAGTTAAAAAGTGAAATATGTGCCATTTCTGAATGCAAGCTCCCAGGAAGAGCAGAGTTTGAACAGGGGATACCTCCTGTAATGCATGATGGGTGCATATGATTTTAAAACAATATGTACCTCTGCAAACATGTATTTGTTTCAAATCTAGATTTGTGTGTAAGTTGACAGGAGGAGTGGACTTTCTGCAGGCTGTAAAATGACATCACTCTGACTCACAGTTCATTCCCCAATCAAATGATAAATGGAAGTTTGACCAATTAGAAGCTGAGAGAGAGGTAGGGTCAGGGATGCTAGAACACACCTACATTCTAAACACATAAAAGCAGACAGACAGGACAGATAGGGACCTTCAAATTCCATCTGCAGCGGGACGCTCTGCCGGAAAAATCCATACTTTACCTCCATCAAACCTCCAGAGAGCCAAACTAGAGACTTCAATCTATCCAGAACTAAGAGACCAGACCAGAGAGAAAGCAGTGCTGTACCCAGAGAGACCCAGACCAGCAGAGAGAGCTGACCCAGATCACTGTGAAGTGCAGAGACCAGAGGCGAGTCTAAAACCCTGACCAGATCCGTGATGAGGCCCATTTCACTCAAGAATATAGTGTGAGTACCTAGAAAACTGTGCAGAACCAATCTCCTAGTTAAAATAATATAATTCAATCCATTTTTAACCTAAGTAGAACTGCAGCTTAGCAATTGTGTTATCCTGCCATCATTTTTAAAGCTGAAAAAGTGTGCGTTTAAAATTTCAAATCTGAAAAACGACCTTTATTCAATCGTTCATATCTCCGCAACCGTTTGTGCTAGAGACTTGCAGTAACTTTCATTTTGAAGCTGAGATCCTAGGCTTTCCTAGGACCCCAAAACGATAGAGATAGTCCTTGTGGTTCCTCTGTAATAGCGCTCGACGCATTCGCGAATTTTACCGCGATTTGCAAATTTCTTCACATGTAAAACTGCTGCTGCTTGCCTTCCATTTGCCAGAAATTCGTTTAACCTGCTAACTATCCCTGCCTCATTGCAAGAGTGAGCCTGGACTAATATTAACTAGATACCACTCACCCTGAACCTCTGAAAGGGAATTAAAAAGCATTTCCAGCATATTTCTCATCCATTGCTAGCACATATCAAAGCATTTGGGCCTGTGTTTTCAAAACTCCTATCTGTTTTCTTTAAGCTTGCTGGGGTGAACTGAATCACATTTGATCGCATTTCTGAGAACTGTGTGCTTCCTTCCATTTCCTTGCATTGTATCAAGGGGGGGAGGGGATTGCCAGAGAAAAATGATTACATTGTTTGGTTGAAATCATATTGAGTATTTTCTGTACTGCATTCATTGAATATTGCATCCACCTGAGCTTACATAAAGCATCCTCTACCACATTATACTTTTGTTCCTATTTACCAGTGTGCTACCTTATCCATTTCATGTCAACTCATTAGTGATTATAAGAAGTGTGCTAGTGCCAGATTCTCCGTTGTTGATCTTTATCATATCAGATTAAGTGTGCTATTCAATTATTAATTTATTATAAAGTGTGGTATATATATATTTTAAATTATCAAATAAACCTTTTAAACTTGCAAAACAGAACTACTTCTTGGCTCAGTGGGGTCAGGGGGATTCCAAGAGAGGGGTGTTATATAGGGGTAGTCATCCAGAACGCATGAACTGGACATAAAGGTATATCAATAAGGGTTTTCATTCAGTATTCTAGACTAGGCGTTGACTTAGCTGTAGTGTTGGATTGAATCCTCTTACAAATTGGGGGCTCGTCCGGGATGTTGGGTTAGATTTACCACTTGTGCAGCTCAATACAGTGTGCTAACTGACGGGATACATACATCCGGTCGGATCACCACGCTGTGTTACGCTGTAAAGCATTCCTCAAAAGGGACACTCCAAGAAAAGTTCTGTTCTGCAAAAATAAAATACTAACTTCTGTAAGTCAGGACAGAGACCAATCTCTAGAATGACGACCTTGGTAGATATGAAAATAGCCAGAGAGCACCTCTTGCATAAGCTATTTGTGAGAGGTCAATGGACTGAACAGGGCCAGGATGCGTGGTTGCAGGCCATCACACAACAGGTCACTGAAACAGGGTCAGATATATATAGAGATCAGGGTCCCTTACATGTGGCCCTGAGTGAGCTATATATGGCTCCTAAAGCCAAAGAGGAACACAATAAGATTGCCAGGATAGCAGCATACCTGTACCTATATATGGGAGACATGCAGGATAGATGTGCTGAAAGCCAAAATCTGGCAAATAGGCAACAGATGGTGTTAGAGAAGGTCCAATCTGACCTGGTCTCTTCTGAGCAGAGGCTGCAGAGGAGCCAGGAGTCAGAAAATGACAGCAGACTGTACATCACTAAAATGAAGGAGGATATGGATGTGCTGCAAAAGGAAAAGTCAGAACAGGATACCAGATTTCTGGCCTTGCAGAAGGAACACCAAGAAGGTTTGGACTCCCTACTGCAAAGCCAGAAAAAGCTGGAGCAACAGCTAGACTTCAATAGGGCATGTGCTGAGCAGGTAGTCACCCTGCAAAGCCACCTAGATAGAGAGAAGGCAGAGAGCAATAAACTGATTTTGAAAGACCTGAATACCCAGACAGAGTTTGACCAGGAGCGCCAGAAAGCCGGTACCTTCCAAAGGCAGAGGGACGACCTGGCGGCGCAAATGCAGGCTCTTAGTCAGGAAAGAGACGCCATAGGCCAGGAAGTCTGCCACTTAAAAAAGGAAATTGAAGAAAATCACCTGGCCCTCCAGGGGCTGGGTGATCTCCAAAAAGAAAACCAGAACTTGGTAGAGCACACCAGAAGGGTGGAAGATGCTCTAGCAAGAAAGGAGCAGGCCAATAGGGACATTGCCCAGGAGGTAAACCTCCTGCAGCAAAGACTGGCCCAGTTCTCCAGGACCAACCAGGAAGCACAGAGGGAGAATGAGGCTCTCTGCCAGCACAATGATAGGCTCCAACAGCAGGTAGCGATGCAGGAGAGACTGATAGAGTCGAGTAAGGCCTTAACTGAGGAACTGAAGGCACAAATGCAGGCTCTTGCATTGCAACAGGGAGCAGGGGCGGATAGAGATGAGGTTCGCTGGGAAATGGAAACTCCGGAGCATAACCTCAGGAGCCCTAGTACCAGAGGCCCTCATACCTCTCAGTCCCTGGACTCTGCCACCCCCGTGTCCCCTGGCGCACATGAGCACAGGGCCACAGGGATGGCAGATTACTATCCAGCCAGAAGCATGGGGCTCATAGGCCAGTACCATCCAGGAATGGAGGGGCGGGCATCCGGGTATGGGCACCCAAGCATGGTGCAATTCAGTGGGGAACCCCGGGAGAATAGGCCCATTAAGGGCATCCTGAAAACCTCTGCCCAGTTAGGTCAGTGGGGGGGGTACCCAGCAAATCCTGGCAGCAAGGAGGAATCTGAAGACTCCTCTGAACTGCGCAGGACACAGGAGACCAGGTCCCCACATTCTGCCAGCCATTCCCAGGCTCGCAGAATCCGGGAAAACCTGGAAGAACAGACGGGAACCTCTGGGAGCAGTGCCTCTGAGTCCGAGGATGAATGGACAAGGGTTACCCGAACCAAAAAGGCCAATAAGGCAAAAAGGGCCTTGCTTAAGGACCCCTTAAAGCAGATTAAGGCGATCAGGAGCATCATCACGCCTTACCATAAGAACGCTAAGTATTCTGTTTGGGAGCACTTAGAGTTGTTTGAACAAATGATGGAGACTTTCCATTTGAAGGACAGCCAAAGCTGTATTCAATATGTAAAGTGGACATTCTCCCCGGAATACTCCAGTTTCTTTGCGGGGCTGGAGGACCAAAATCATTTAAGATGGTCCACATATAAGGCGGCCATCCTGAAACATTTTTCTGTTCACAGAAATCCTCAAGAGGCTCGCAAGGCAGCCTACAATTTGCAATGTGGGGAGGATCAGGCCCCACAAGAATTTGTGCAGGAGTTAAAGCGTGCTTTTGCACAGACCACAAGAAGGGTGCGCACGGATAGCAGGGAATTTATAAATACGTTTTTCCATGCCTTGCCCGAATATATCATGACCCAGCTCGTGAGGGATTTTCACGAGAAAAGATCTTTAGACTGGGTCATTGAACAGGCTACCCGGATCTATGAGGTGCAGAAACCGATAGATAGCAAAAGTAATGCCCAGAAAAACCCCAAAGCCAACAGCACCCCTGCTGCTGCCAAGGTGGCAGAGGTAAAGGTCACCCCCGTTTTAGAGTTGGAGATGGGGGGGCCTAAAAACCTACCTGCACCTAATAATGCTAGGCCCAGAAGGTCCTCGGGCCAGTCACAGACAGGGAGCCAGGGAAGCAGCCCCACAAATGGGGTCCCTCGCTCTCCTGATTATGTAAGTCCCCGTTACAAGGGAAACAGACCCATCCTGGGTTATGTGTGGACTCCTCCAGCCCAAGGGGGGGGATCCAGCCAAGCACCTAACCCAGGGAACTTCCCTCCTAACTTCCCACCGGAGGGCAGAAACTCTCCAAATCCTGGGCAGAACTTTTTCCCCAGGTATCCACCCAACTTTCAGCCCCAAAACCATCCATCCTTCTTTCCCCAATTCCCTGAGCCCAGACCACTGAATCCGGGAGAGGGGAGGCCAAGGGTGGAGGGGTACCCAAATCTTCCCAACCCGGGGTATTACCAGAGGAGGGATAGCTACCCTTCCCGGGATCAGCCCAGGGGAGAAAACAGGGCCCCGTATCAGCCTGAGCGGGTTTCCCAGTTAGAGCGCCAGGTTCAAAACATGGCGCGGGATCTGGGTCACATACTGAGGGCTCAGCAGAACCCTCAGATGGGCGTGCCGGCGCAGAACGCACCCAACTCTGGACCTGGTGCTCCAGAACAATGACGGGGGCAGCACCCCGATAACTCACCGGTTCCCAGGGAGGAGGCACAAAGGGAAGGGGGGTGTAAAGCCTTGGAGGAAGCTTCCTTCCTCACTTGTAAACAGCCCCTGGAAACCCAGGAACCGGAAACGAAATCTCTTGCCCCTGAAAATCTGCCTCCTAAGGAGCAGAGGGGGGGTAGGAGAAACAAAAGACCCAAACAGACTCAGTTTGAGGAGGAGGTACGGATCTTCCAATTTGAGGGAGAGGGATCCTCAGAGGATCCTGGGAAAAGGATCTTCTCCTTCAGAGAGGGGGGAACTCCCCCCAAAGAAAAATGGGTCCCTAGGGATGCAAATCCAGACTGGGGAGATGTGGAGACTGAGCTACCGCCGCCCACCATCTCATCCCAGAACCAACAGCAAGAAAATCCCCTGGTTCAAACCCATCCTGGGGACTGCCTCCAAAAAGAGGGGGGCAGCCCAGAACCGGAGCCAGGGGAACCCACAATGGCTCTGATCTCCAGTTGCCAAATTTTTCTTTCAGATTCCCAAGACTCTCCACAGAATTCTGCCCGAATCTCTTCGCTAGCAATGTCCAAAACCAGAAAGTTAGCCCACCAGTTGTCCAAAAATGTACACTATCTGTGCCCCCTTGAGGAGAAGGAGGGAAGATATTATGCCCCGGTACAAGTACAGGGGCAGGGTACAATCTCGGCACTGGTGGACACTGGATCTCAAGCTACCCTTCTGTCCAGAAGGGCCTTTGACGAACTGAATGCAGGAAGGGGAGAGAATTACCAAATTCCTCTCACCTCTCTTCCGGGACAACTACAGAACTTTGACGGGAAGGAAATTCCCGTTGAGGGGACTGCAGACTTGGACATTAAAATTGGGCGACACAAGCTGAAACACCCGGTCATAGTTGTGACCCCGGAGGGCACCCCTTGTTTACTAGGGAATGACCTCCTGAGAAGGTTGTCACCCCTAATAGATTGTGTAAACAAGGTCCTCTGGACCCAGACTAGCCGACCAATAAAATTAAAACAGAGTGTCAACCATGTTAGTTTAAACGGCACCTGCCACATGGTTGAACAAAAATCTGACCAAGTAGAATTTCACTTCCAGAATAACCAAATTCCAGACGTGACAGTAATAGCAGTAGGACAACAGACTGGTGATGGGGGGTCCTCTCTATTTCTGAAAATCAACCTTCCTTCCAGCCTAAAGTGGTATTCCACGCTGGAAGGAAACACTCTGAGATTGTGAGAAGGCACTCCTGGCAACGGTGTGGGCATTGAAGAATTACCGCCCGTTTATCCAGGGGGAACACATCATAGTGGAGACTCCACACCAGCCTCTGCAATATCTCCAAAGTGACAGAATCCGGCCCGGAAATGTGAGTAATTCCCGAATTACTTCCTGGATTCTGTCAATGCAAGGCTTTCCTGTGGAGGTCAGATATGGCCAAAACAAGAAGAGTCCCCTCGCGCAAGGTCTGGCTGACTTGCATGATTGTGCCAGAGAAAACTGTCTCGAGGACGAAAGTCTAAAAATAAAGGACAACATGGAGGCATACCTTAATTCCCCCCACAAAGTCTTTGAAGAAGACAAGTGTGAGGGAATGCCCACTGTGTATGTGGATGGATGCTCTTACCATGTTGACAACAACGGGGAGAAAGAACTGGTGGCTGGCGTAGGGAATGCATGGGTGAATGAGTCCCCAGAACCCTCCGCTGGATACAAAATTGGTCCCCGAAGTAGTCAGGTAGCAGAATTGATGGCTGTGCATCAGGCCATCCTCACTGCTGTCCAGCATCAACTCCACGAACTGGTCATAATCACAGATTCGGATTATGTACGGAACGGGTTCGTGGAGCACCTGGTTAATTGGAAAACCAGAGGCATGTTATGTGCTAACCACAAACCCTTGAAACATGGGAAGTTGATCCAAAACATTGATGATTTGGTCACCTCGAAAGAGATGACCATCTATTGGAAAAAGATCAAGGGTCATTCCAAAGTAGAGGGACCAGACAAAACTGGAAATGACTTAGCTGATCAGCTGGCCAAAACCGGGGCCATCCAAGGGGATCTAATTGAGATTGAGTCCCTATTGGGGGAAATCCAGGTCACTGCCATCACTAGGTCCCAGACAAATGCTCACAACGACCTTTCAATTGCACAATGGAGTAAGGAGACCCCTGATGCTGATTTGATTACCGCTCAGAAGGGGGATCCAATTATTGGTAAATTTTACCAGCACCTTGAGGACCCTGAGAACTTTCCCCTGACGGATACCGATTACATTGGGAAAGAGGACCTAAGAGTGTTGATGAAATGTCCAAAAATGTTCCGAATCCAAGACGGTTTGCTGGTAAGGAAATCCAAAGCTGGCCACGATCAGTGGGTGGTTCCTACCTCATTCCGAAGCCTGATGTTAAGTCACGCCCATGATGCGGCCACCGCCGGTCATAGGGGGTTTCACACAACATTGGAAATCTTAAGAGAGGTTGCATACTGGCCACACATGGGCCAGGACCTCAACCAATATTTGAAGGGTTGTCTTGTGTGTGCACAATTTCAGCCGACATCCCTCACACACCGGGCGCCTTTACAAAAGAGGGGAATGACACTGCCATGGTCAGATTTACAAATCGACTTTGTAGGCCCCGTGATTCGCTCGGCTAGGGGGAATAAGTACATGTTGACCGTCACATGCTTGTTTACCAAGTGGGTGGAATGTCTCCCAGCCCCAAATTGCAAGGCAGAAACTGCAGCTGCCTTGATGATTAACCACATCTTTTCCCGTTTTGGTCTACCTCAAAGGATTGAGTCAGACAGAGGTAGCCACTTCACCAGTGAAGTAATGACAAAGATGTGGGAGATACTGGGGGTCAAGAGAAAGCTGCATATTGCTTATAGACCAGCTTCTTCTGGGGCAGTAGAGAGATATAACCGGACAATTGTGAGCATATTAAAGAAGTTTGTGGCAGATTCTGGGCCAAGTTGGGATATCCGATTACCTCTGGTCCTAATGGCTATCAGGTCTACCCCTTCATCTGCAACCAAAATGTCACCATTTGAGTTGATGACTGGGCGCAAGATGGTGCTTCCCCAGCATTTGCTCTACAGGACCCAAGAGCAGACACTGATAAATGCCTCCACTACTCATGAGTATGTAGAGAATTTAAGGAAACACCTCCAACATGCTTTTGCTTACGCTCAGCGGAATCTAGAAAGATCAGCTGATAGCATGAAGACCCATTATGACCTGAAAACTTCCAGGAAGGAATATCAGGTGGGAGACCGGGTCTATCTATACAACTTCCAAAGGAACCAGGCCAAGCAGCGCAAATTTTTGCCTACATGGAAGGGACCCTTTGAGATCATCGACAAAATCTCCCCTGTGGCCTACAAAATCCACATCCCCAAAGGCCCTTTGGCAGCGGGGGAAGACAAATGGGTCCACATAAACCAGTTGAAATGTTGCCATCCCAGGCACACTCTGCAACAACTGGAGGAATCCTCTGGAATCCTAGCGGGTACTGTCTCAGACTAATTCAGTTTTCAGTTCCAATCATAAAACATACCACATCTAGTCTCTAAAATATTGTGATTTGCATGAAACTGTCTCTTAGTTATACTGTTTTTTATCAAAATAAGAATGTAATGTTTCGCTATGATAAAATGCATATGCTGCCCCACTATCTCGACAGTGGTGGGAAAAAAAAAAAAAAATCGGCTATGAGTAGATATTGCCGCTTTTGCTTTATCATCCTAGGAGAGATGAAACCATGAAGAATAACCAAGAAGGACGATCCGGAGACCGGGAACGAAGATCCAATGGGCCCAGTGGACCGCCCAATACTCCCATCAGGACTGGCGAGGAGAACCGATCGATCAGTACCGGATGGAGGAAAAGATGCTGAACTGTGCCATCTATTGGAAGAAGATGAGGAAACATCCCAGATCTTGCGAGTCCCATCAGTGAAACCGAATGGCCATCGCAAGAGGGGGGCTTGTGGGATGTATTTACCCATGCATCCTAGCCCTACCTCAAAACTGTGCAGTACTGACATGGAAAACATCATGATGGCCAGAGCTTCCCAGAAAATGCACAGGGAAATGCATGAAGAATAGGCTGCCACTCATTTTTGCCGATGTTATGGGCACAGAAGGAAACTGCCTAAAACCACCATTGGACTACCCGCACAGTAGTCTGAAACCATTGGGAATGGCAATGCTGATTGCCAAATGCAACTAGAATTGTGGGGAATTCATTCTTAAATCCCAAAAATGGGTGCAGTACCAGTACTCACCACTATCCAAAAGCCGGCAATTTAAAACAACACCAGATTTTACTTTTTTGTAGAAAACTGAATAAATGAACCCAAAACATGCCAAAGAAAGACTTACTGAGAGGTGGATACAATGTAAAGTGATATTCTGAAGTGACTTGAAGGTTTATAACAAGACTGGCTGAGCTGTGGATTGCAGCAGTTTAAGTTGCACTGGATTTAAAGACACTAAAATCGAAAATGTTTAGATTAAATGAGTGACCTATGTTTGGTGTCACATGCCTTTGTAACTGTTGAAATGCCATAGTTTTGCACTTAGAATCAGCATTCTAGCTGCATATGTAAAAATGTTTAGTTTTATTTGAATGCAGGAACTGGGGAACAAAAAGTGACATTTTATCTGAAACCTGGCTTAAGGAACTGAATTCTGCCTGGCAACTACCCCCATCAGGAGTGAAACTTGAGTCACAGCTGTGTTCCCAGGCCTAGCTGCCCTTTTGCTGCTCACACTAAGGATATGCCATCTATCTGATAATTGAATTACCTGTGCTCTGCAGGAAAGTGAACAAAGCCCTGTCCTGGCTCAGGCAAAGGTTTTATTGGCAGGAGTCGTAAATGGTCGTAAAAAGTGGCTTCCTCCTGAGGAAAGGGGAGGAGCACTGCCTGTGAGAGCAAGCTGGCTTGGCAGAACTGGAAAGACCAGTATTTCTACCTTGTGCTGAGAGGAAACCACACCCCTTTGTAGCCAGAATATTGTTTAGAAAAAGATGAATAACTCATAGTACGGACATGTGAAAATTTTATAAATGACACCATAATTCTTGTGATTTTTCTGCCCACAGTTTAAGAGGTTTTTCGACCCGGTGGCATGTTCAGGGGGGTTTTAGCGGAAAAGTGGGGATAACTCTAAATGTATGCATGTTAAAAATATGAAACTTCATCAGTGAATGTCCGTACTCCCTGCGCACATGTATGTAAAGTTGGGTCAATGTCAGAAATTGCAAAATCAGTTAAAAAGTGAAATATGTGCCATTTCTGAATGCAAGCTCCCAGGAAGAGCAGAGTTTGAACAGGGGATACCTCCTGTAATGCATGATGGGTGCATATGATTTTAAAACAATATGTACCTCTGCAAACATGTATTTGTTTCAAATCTAGATTTGTGTGTAAGTTGACAGGAGGAGTGGACTTTCTGCAGGCTGTAAAATGACATCACTCTGACTCACAGTTCATTCCCCAATCAAATGATAAATGGAAGTTTGACCAATTAGAAGCTGAGAGAGAGGTAGGGTCAGTGATGCTAGAACACACCCACATTCTAAACACATAAAAGCAGACAGACAGGACAGATAGGGACCTTCAAATTCCATCTGCAGCGGGACGCTCTGCCGGAAAAATCCATACTTTACCTCCATCAAACCTCCAGAGAGCCAAACTAGAGACTTCAATCTATCCAGAACTAAGAGACCAGACCAGAGAGAAAGCAGTGCTGTACCCAGAGAGACCCAGACCAGCAGAGAGAGCTGACCCAGATCACTGTGAAGTGCAGAGACCAGAGGCAAGTCTAAAACCCTGACCAGATCCGTGATGAGGCCCATTTCACTCAAGAATATAGTGTGAGTACCTAGAAAACTGTGCAGAACCAATCTCCTAGTTAAAATAATATAATTCAATCCATTTTTAACCTAAGTAGAACTGCAGCTTAGCAATTGTGTTATCCTGCCATCATTTTTAAAGCTGAAAAAGTGTGCGTTTAAAATTTCAAATCTGAAAAACGACCTTTATTCAATCGTTCATATCTCCGCAACCGTTTGTGCTAGAGACTTGCAGTAACTTTCATTTTGAAGCTGAGATCCTAGGCTTTCCTAGGACCCCAAAACGATAGAGATAGTCCTTGTGGTTCCTCTGTAATAGCGCTCGACGCATTCGCGAATTTTACCGCGATTTGCAAATTTCTTCACATGTAAAACTGCTGCTGCTTGCCTTCCATTTGCCAGAAATTCGTTTAACCTGCTAACTATCCCTGCCTCATTGCAAGAGTGAGCCTGGACTAATATTAACTAGATACCACTCACCCTGAACCTCTGAAAGGGAATTAAAAAGCATTTCCAGCATATTTCTCATCCATTGCTAGCACATATCAAAGCATTTGGGCCTGTGTTTTCAAAACTCCTATCTGTTTTCTTTAAGCTTGCTGGGGTGAACTGAATCACATTTGATCGCATTTCTGAGAACTGTGTGCTTCCTTCCATTTCCTTGCATTGTATCAAGGGGGGGAGGGGATTGCCAGAGAAAAGTGATTACATTGTTTGGTTGAAATCATATTGAGTATTTTCTGTACTGCATTCATTGAATATTGCATCCACCTGAGCTTACATAAAGCATCCTCTACCACATTATACTTTTGTTCCTATTTACCAGTGTGCTACCTTATCCATTTCATGTCAACTCATTAGTGATTATAAGAAGTGTGCTAGTGCCAGATTCTCCGTTGTTGATCTTTATCATATCAGATTAAGTGTGCTATTCAATTATTAATTTATTATAAAGTGTGGTATATATATATTTTAAATTATCAAATAAACCTTTTAAACTTGCAAAACAGAACTACTTCTTGGCTCAGTGGGGTCAGGGGGATTCCAAGAGAGGGGTGTTATATAGGGGTATTCTAGACTAGGCGTTGACTTAGCTGTAGTGTTGGATTGAATCCTCTTACACAGCAGAACTTTACGCTTGACTATATTTCCAATTTTTCTGTTGTGGCAAATGACACAAGTGATTATAGTCTTCTCTCATTGGAATAAGGGACAAAATGCGCAGCTGTGATTGCACTACTAATGGCCCTCTCTTGGAAGTTCGAGCCGCAAATTCAAATGTTATTTAGAAACCTGTTTGTGGCTCTCGCTTTAATAGAAATGGGGGTGCATTACTGTAATCCCAAGATCCAGATTTAACAGATCCATGTAACTACTCATTTGTGGTTCGGACATTGCTCGATAGTTTTTTGGGGGGTCTTGATCCATTGTGTTTATCCTTTAGAAGGCAGCATGTTCATGGGTTTGATATGGCAGTCCAAGATAAAAAGAAGGAGCAGTGCTGCAAGTTTAGGTATTTAGGAAGGATGTCATAAACAAATAATGATGTTGTTATCCGTAATGCCAAACAAGTGTTTAAAAACTGGCTAAAAAGCTGTAATTGTCCAGCGAGACTCAGAAGTAATACTGAGTAATACTAAGTAATACTTCCTAAGTACACATCTTAGCCTGTTCTGGACTTTATTGAAGACCCCCGATACCCAGGTCACCCTGCATGTTATTCCCATTGCAGCAGCTTCTTGGTTTAAACATTTCACAATGTTTACAATGGTGGGCCGGATCTACTGGTTCATCCCTGTGAGAACCCAAGCTTGTGGTCTCTGAACCTATTGGAGTAGGATTTTCTACACTGTATTATAAAGTGTCAATCATCAGAGGCCTAAGGGGTTATCAAATTGTATGTTTAGAACAGATACCGTTTTATGGGCATGTGTGCTGTTTGAGCTATATTGTAATATAATTAGGGATAAAGTGCTTCCTCCATCTTGGTCTGGGGCAAACACTATTTTAATATTTAAAAAGGTTGATAAATTGGACCCCATAGATTATCATCCAATCTCTTTGCTGGATGCAAGCAGTAAAATATTTTCTACATTATTACTTGAAGAACTGGAATAATCGGCCAGGCAAGAACAGGCTTTGTATGTTTGCCAGGCCATTTTCAACAGGCTTTGGTTGTTTGCCAGGCCGGTTTCAGGAAGGGGGTGGGCACTTTCCAAAATTGTCTTCTAATGTATCTTCTTGCCGTTCAAGTAAATCTTCAGACGAAAGCTGTGTAAATCGCTGGACCTATCCCAGGATTTTGATTGTGTCAAAAGCGGGGAATTGTGGAGAAAAATACATGAACATAATTGTCTCACCCACCTCATTAATATTTTAATGGTGCTGCACCTGAATACCCAGGTCTGTGTTAGGCTGGACCAGCAAGCAGTTCGATCAAGGCCAGTCGCGGGTTGCAACAAGGTTGTGTTTTTGGACAATTTGTATTGAATTTTTATATTCACAACATCGGTCTTGCCTTTAAGAATGTTTCCCCAGGTACTGGGCCTATGCTGATGACCTTATTATTTGTAACAAAACAAAATGCTTCAGTTATACGTAAAATTACTAACTCCCCCAGTGTTTCATTACATGTTATGCTTTAAGGACAATTGGTCTTTGACAACTGCAACGCTCTGGAGTGTTGGGTAGGGAAATGTATAAATATATTGCAAAGTACAGGATACTCGGTAGAGGAATTGATTTTCTCTCCCTGCAAGGTTAAACACAAATTTGTTCAATTTGATTTATTGAATAATAGAGCCAGATGCTCTGAACGCCAGTTGTTTTTTTGCTTGATGTATGATAATAGACCTTTTAATGTATTACAATGCTATATAACCAAAGACCCTTCTTGTGATTTTAGAGCACATTTTTTAAGATTTAGACTAAACTTGTTCTTAACCAATCAAGTATTGGGTGCACGACAGGCGTTTACCAGAAGTGAAATATTGTGTAGATACTGTCACAATGAGGTTAAAACATTGAGACATTTGATGGCGGTGCCCCCAATTTAACTACCTTGAGAAATCAATTGTTTTTAAGATTTAAGAATTGTGATTTTCTGATGTTTCAAGATTATCTACGGAATCAGATTTCAAATTATAATGAACTATCTTTAAGTATTTTGGTGCTGAATTCCATTTTATAGGTGTTGCGTATTATGTGTTCTTTTTATTTTCCTATTGTATGATAATCTTGCATTTTGTAATTGTAATTGAACTGTTAATGAATTGTGATTGTATTTGTGTTCCTTTTTGCAAAAGTTAACTTGTTGACCATAATGTAAACATATATATCTATTTTTTAAATGGGTTTGTGAGAGGAGGGTGCTTATAGGGTGTATTTGTTAGATCGCTCACCCATTGTGTCTATTAAACCTATCACAATGCTCCAGAATATCTGCTACATAGATCGTTGTTGTTTGCTGTTATTTTTCATTTCTTTCAAGTTGGTTGATTGAAGAAGCAGGTCTTTAGCACTGTCCCACAAAGCAGGTGGTTCACCTACAGGAGGAGATGATTGGGAAGTGTATTCCAGAGTTCCGTGGCCAGAACAGAGCAAGAGGAACATCTTTGTCATTTGCCATCCTTTAGCTCTGGCTAAAAGATGTGCAGGGACTTCGGCCAGAGACCTTTACCTAGCAAGGCGACAGATAGGTTGCAAATTTGAGATTGCTGTGTTATTAGAATGTGTGTCCTATCACCTCCATACCAAAATCTCTTTTCTGTCACAGCCAGCTGGCAGCTCTTAATCTTCATCTTGCCAATGTACCCTACTTTAGGCCAAGATGCACTTTTTAAGACTCCACATGCCACCTTCTATCTTTTCTGCTCCTCATTTCATCATGAAGAACACCTTGCAGAGTGGCAGCATCACGCTGATACCAAAGTCATGGTGCTGCCTTAAAACTTGGTGATCTGTGGCCCTTGAGGGATGTCATTTTGGTATGTGCATGAGAAGAGTTGTGGGGCTTTTGGGAGACTGCAGGGCAGACTGCTAGGAGGAATAAACAGGGATTCAGACTTCTGAGCCTGGTGAAGCAAGGTTTGAGGAAGTCAAAATGGGTGACTGTAATTTCAAGTAGGCCTTTCCATGAAGCTGAGGTTCTGGCCTCTCATAACCCTTTGCATGTAGCTTATGGTATCTGAGTGAAATTTCCAGACTGCCCTTTTTTTTATATCTGCCAACTCACATATGTGTGTCTTGTTGCACATTGCTCATGGCATACAACCACCCATAGACCTGAACATGTTCATTTATGGTATTACAGTGCTTGTGAAGGTGGTGCCTCAGATTACCAAACAGTGTTGGCGAGTGCCCACTGATTTTATCTTTCGTCCAGCGGTGTCACCTGAGGTGGTGGAGGGAACGATATTATCGCTGGATTTACAGGGATTGTTGATTTCGTACAAGAGGGTTGTCCTGTTGGCAATGGAGAGGGACTGGTGTAATGACAAAGTGGGGGATATAATCCTAGAGATCTGTATCCCCTGTGACAGAATTTTACAGTACCAAAGAGTGAATTGTCCCTTAATGGCAGTATTAACTCTACCTCCATTTTTTGATGAAGACTTGCAACATGTGCCTTCGCAGTTATGGACTAAAAATCCACATGATGCAGGGTTACTGAAGGGTGTGACCCATGGTGAGTTTAACACTGAGGCCAGGTGCAGTGTTGCCTAGGGTAAAACAATGTCCACTATCGAGGGAGGTGGCGGAGGGTATTAGAAAAACAGTACAGGCTATTCTGGACATGCGGTTCATCGTGCCATCTTCATTACTGTTTAACACATCAATATACCTGCACAAAAAATTAACAGGGGCATTTGGAGAATGATTCAGGACTTATGCCCCTAAATGCTGTGGTATAGAAAGAGTTTCCTATTGTCCAGAATCCTGCGACAATTTTATGTAGCATCCCCAAAGAAGCCACATTTTTACTGTGGTGGATTTGAAAAATGCATTTTTCTCGATTCCACTCCATCCGTAGTTGAGTAAGGAGTTGAGTTATCTCACAGAATTTACACAGGCCAGATGCGGTTCGGAAAACACTAGATTACCTCAGGGGTATTGCGAGAGCGCAATCATATTTAACAGAATACTGCATGTCAATATTAGGAATATTCAGGTGCCTAGCACTATTAACCGGGACGTGGACGATCTCCTAGTGTGTAGTGACAGTGAACAGCACTACTGAAGGGACTCCATTGCACTCCATTGTTGGCCTGTAATGGGTACAAGGTAGACAAGGCCAAATTGCAATATTGGCAATAGGAAGTAATCGATTTGGGGCAGTTCATATCAGCGAATGGTAAGAGAATATTACCAGATAGGGAAACATCAGTATCCGCCACCCCAGACCTGCCTTAGTTAAGGAAATGGAGAAGTTCCTGGGCATGTGTAGTTACTGTAGGGCTTGGATTTTAGTTTACGCAGCATACACAAGGCCACTTTTACAGGTCCTTAGAGAAGCACAAAAGACAATGGACCATAGGTTACAGTGGATGGCAGAAATGATCCAACAGTTTGACGACTTAAAAAAAGTAATTAGTTTGGCAACCGCACTGGCCACCCCAGATTGTATGCAGGAATTTTATTTGTTTTCACATTCAGATGGCCAGCTCATGATAGCGGTGTTGACACAGAAAAGCACTATGTGTCATAAGCCATTGGCCTACTATAGTGGCACTTTGGATACAGTGATACCGGGCAGTTTGCATGTGAACAAGCTTTAGCAGCAGCTGGCTTTGCAATGGAGAAATGTTCTAAAATTGCCATGGTGTGTTCAGTCACATTGTATGTGGAACATTCTTTGTTTGCCATTCTAGAAAAGTCAACATCTACCCTTACTACCCAAAGGTCTTCGGCATATGAGGTTATTATTTCTAAACCCCATATTCATGTGGTTAGGTGTAAAACAGTGAACCCTGCCACTTTTTTGATGGACATGCCTACTACCAAAGATTTGACGGTGCACGACTGTGCCACATACGAGGGGGAGGAGGATGACACTCCCAAAGCAAGGGACTGTGCATTGACGGAGGGTGTGATACTTTTTGTTAACAGGTCTTCCACAATTGATCAGGAGGTTGGGCAAAGAAGGACAATTGCAGCAGTAGTACAACTTGAGGAAGGAGAGTAAATGACGGTGGTAATGAAAAGGTGGCCTATGCAGTATTCTGCACAGGCGGCATAACTTGTGTTCCTCATGGGAGCACGACGAGTGTCTCAAGTGTGCCATGTTACAATATATTCAGATTGGTGAGGGTTACAACAACGGTGCATGCTGGTCTATCCTGCTGGAAGAGGAGGGGAATTCGGAGGGCGGGTGGATCCCCAGTACAGCATGTGGCACTGCTAGAAAGACTGATAGACACATTATCAAAGCCATCTATTGTGGCAGTCGTTAAATGCACCAGCCACACTTACAGGACAGACAATATGGTGGCGTATCTGCCAAATGAAATACCCGCTGATACTTTTGGGACAGCACCAGTATCAAGCGAGCATTCAGTACCTTACACAGCATTGCCCATCTCCAGGATTATCAAACTGCAAGGAAGGGCACCTGAAAGTGAGAAAGAGTTGTGGTTACGGAGAGGGTGTTAGCAATCTCTGACCGATTTGTTATGGAGGCAGTAGAGCTCTGGGAAGACAGTATTGGCCAGGAGCTGCTAGCAGTAGCCTTCAATCAGTTACACTACCCATCCCACGGTTCATATCAGCAGATATACAGGAGGACTATTTCATACCAGACATCCAGGAAAGCATTACAGAAATGGTCATACATTGCACCACACGTCAACGTTTCAGTACAGTGATGAGACTGCGGATGTTATGGGACACCATGCCCCGGCCTACTGGCCCATTCTGTGAATTAAAGGGATGTTACCGTGATATGGGTGTGCATTGTAATGGATCTAGGTACCACATTGTAGTGGTCTGACCTGTCTCAAGGTGGTTGGAAGCAGGGCCATGTGCACACCGGAATGCAACTTATGTTGGAAGGTTTTTATTGTGGGAAGTCTTCCCGCATTGGGGTGTGTGCAAGGTTTTAAGGTCAGACAATGGCACACATTTCTTCAATGTGTTTTTTAACACATTACAGCACTACTTAGCATCAAGCATCGGATGTGTTCACCAACACGCCAATGGCGTTGTGGAGAGAATAAATGGGATCCATAAAAGTAAGTTATCCAAACTGTATACCACACTGAAGAAAAACTGGATGCACTGTTTGCCCCTGACCCTCTTTAATTTACGCATGCAGCCAAGCAAAGACCACCATTTGTCGCCTCTATAAGTGATCACTGGCTGGGGTGTGCATACTCTCATATCCCCTGTAAGAAGAAAGCAGATGCACACAGGGCTGCAGCAGTGCTAGACGAGGAGTTCAATGAGTATTTGACTACACTAACTAGAGCCATTAAATATGTCTCCCAATAGATTACACCTTCCAGGATTGTGACGACAGAGACACCAGATGCCGAGACTACTAGTGACAGATGCCAAGCATATGACCACACAACCACTGCTGCCTGGGGACTTCATTTATATTTGCAATTTCTTACGCAGATGGCATAACCCTCAGTTCCAAGGACCCTGTGAGGTGGTGTTTTGTACTCCCCTCTCTGTGAAGGTGAAGGAATTATGCTATTGGGTCTACCTCTGTGACGTTTGTAGGGCACAGCCAGAGAACAAACTGGTGCATCAGTTATTTTGATACAAATGGTAGCTGTACCGGCACACCAACTACCTTACTGGCCTGTCCAGGGGCTATTCATGTGCAGTAGCATGCTCCAGTGGTAGGCCAAAGCTTAGCTGCTAGATTTGTATCTTTCTTTTTTTGGGAACACTTTGTTCCTTCCCTCTTATCTCTCTATCTCTCTGTCTCTCTCTTTTTCTTCTCCTTCTTCTCTCTTGCCCACCCTTCCTTCTCTATCTATCTCTCTCTGTTATCTCTCCTCTCTCTCTCTCCCTTTCTCTCTTTCTCTCTCCCTTGTCCCTTCCCCTTTTGTGTATAAAGTACATCTTGTACGTTTATACCTTTTTGTTGTTTTGTGTGACTGTGCTTCTCTTTCAGAAAAGAAGAAGACGGATGCCAGTAATGTAAATAATTTGTTAAGTAGGGACCCGAGGCACGGATGCAGGAATGAGAGAATGTGGACTTATTTTTATTATTGTGGGTCAGCTATTTCTGGAGATCTCTTTGTAATATTTCTAATACCTTTGGGGATGTATTGGGGGACAGTATTATAGGGGGAAGTCCTATAAAGGGGGGATTGACCGGGTTTGGATTGTACATTATCCAAATTGAACGATACATATAAATGTTAATAATACAAGTGGATTTACATATATTAGCACTAATGTGAACACTAACAATAATAATGGTCATTCATTTAAGGACTCTAATATGCACAATATGTCAGTGGGGGAAACAGAGAACAGGATTCAGCAAGTAGGAGATTGTCTACCACTGTGAAATGATATAATGTTAATTCCAGTAGTACTACTAAAGCAGCCATGCCTTAGAATGTGTATGGAAGAATGTAAAGAGAAGTACGACAAAGGTATGATATGTATCAAGGGCTGGGTTTTGATGTGATTGAGGGTATTCATCATCCCAAGTTGACTAACTCATTGTACTCTGATATGAGTGGTGTGGGAAGAAACATTGTGAATGGGAGCTGTTATGTGTGTTCACTCATTCCACACAGGGGCTCCTAATGTGTTAGTACCGCAATCAATCCCAATTATAGAGGCAAAATGCCTAGTTCATCTTGCAGAATAAAAGGAACGTTGCAGACACATAGTGTGCAACTGCAAAAGGTGGGTCCAGGTTTTGTTAAGTGCACGGATGACCCAAAAGTCATAGTGTGGGATTACCTTATCTGATGGTGAAAGGGCGGTAACATGTCAATAATAACTGGCAGGACATCACACCGGCATGCTTGGTCGAGGGACTGGTAACATATAGCAAGGGAAGGATAGCACAAGTGGACACTTTTTGCGCATAGATCTGGACAGAGCATATCATAAAGCTGATGTAGATTGCAATAATGGAAAAACCTGTGTGAGTGCACAAAGAAGAATATAGACTCTGATTCCACAGCAAAGGTGCAGCAAAGGTGCAGTCTTTGTGGTCTCAAATGAACATTGCAATAAAACTCTCTTGATCACAAGCATGAAGAAAGGAAAAACAGTGCTGATAGATTGCTCCTAGGTCTGCGGCCGACAAGCTTACTTGCACCTCCCATCAGGGGCTATTGTTTGCTGGCCACATTGTGCTCAGTGATATAAGTAACCACAGAAGAACATCTGAAGGGAGGAGCACTGCCTGCAGAGGGACCAACAAGTCTCCTCACAGTCAAAAATAAATATAAGAGCTTGGTGCCCACACAAGAGCCCCCTATCTGGCCACGAAAATGACATTTCCAACAAACACAGAGGATGAAAAGATCAAAATAAATATTCAAATATTCTTCCACCTTGCTTGCTAAAATACCAGAAGAATACAGGCTTTGCTTTTCAGCTCAGTGGAATGCCTTTTTGCATATTTCATCTTATCAGGGGTGCAGGCTGCAGGGAATGCCAAATAGCTGGAAATCGTAAAATGGGAATTGGTCCAGTTCACGAACGACACAGAGGATGGGTTCAACGTCAGAAAGGTTGAATTGCAGGCATTGAGACTTATGACAATGCAAAATCGTTATGTGATGGACATTTTAACAGCAATGGAAGGAGGGGTGTGCAAAAAAATTGTCAATTTCTGCCATACATTCAGGTCTCCAGAGGATGCAGAAAATGCATCATTAAGCCACATAATTTCAAATGTCCATGGCCTGGGTGTTCGCGTGAAGGAGGAGGGAGGAATGCAGGACAGAGATTGTCTGGTTATGGGATTTAACTGGGCTCCATCATGGCTCGGAGTGATTGTGAAGATGTTAATGACCATCATTGTGTTCCTCCCATTCATTTTCTGCACTTGTCAGGTGGCCCTTTCTATGCTGTGCCACAGTGGCACCTGATAGCGCAATCATGATGGTATCAATTGGGGTTCCAAAAGCACCAGGCGTAAAAAACTGATATCGTACAGGGTTGCCCAAATTATTAAATGTTCCCCATTTTCTATGGAGATTAAGTTGATCCTCTATACCACACTATAATTTCCCCACCCCCTGACCCAGAATATTACACAGAGGTTGGGTGGACTTGGCAGGGGAGTGAGGATGTATTTCTGTGAAATGATCACCTGAAGAGTTTGCGCATGAGGGATAGTTTGCGATCAGTATGTAGGGGCTGGGTGCCAATAAAGGGGACTCAGCCACATGTGGATGCCGAAATGTGGGAGTGTGAGCGCAGAAGCATGCTAGAGTTATTTATTGCAGAAGAGGGGGGATTTTGGGAAGGGGCCAGTACCGTCCCACCCTCAAAGGTGCTTTAGAGTGAGGCAACATGCATTTGAGGTACTATGATGGCCCGGGGGGAGTGGGGACAGTGAGAGGGATGCCTTCCAGTTAAACAGAACCCCATTTTAATATTACCAAATATAGTCTAACTACAAAATACAGTCTAAAAGTGCAAGCAGCATTGCTATTTTGCATAGATATTAGTAATCATAGGTAGAAGGGAAGGCCTGTACGATAAATGCGACATTGCATGCACTAGGCCGAAATTCACGAGGCCACAGAAATCCCCAGCCGTGCCCGAGCTACCATGAGGACAGCCCACACCCCCAACAGTCACAATGCCTATTAATTGCTCTAACAGTGTTGTAAAGTGTTTTTTACCCAAGAGGAATGTGCCCTACAAATCCACGATCTGACACCGCCGCCTGGTGTACATGTTATCTCACACTGGCCAAAGCATGAACCGGCCCATTCCCGGGTGACCACGAGTTATAGCCCACATAACTGACTGAACCTTAGGATCCTGAATCCCATGGCACCAGGTGCCATTTGACCACCAACCCCAAAGTAACAAGTCCTGAAATCTTTAGAGAGCATTGTAGGATTGTTTAGCGTGTTTTGGGAGCACAGAGTACAGCACCACTGCACAGGATCAATGTATAGCATGTTTTTTTTTTTTTTGAAGTGCATCGCCACTGCATGGGTTTGGTGCATTGATATAATGTGGTACAGCAAGACATGTGTTATTGAGCATTTTTATGCAGCGCCACTGCATGGGTTTGGTGCATTGCTATGATGCAGTTGTTTCAAGCTATGTGTTGCCAGTGTAACATGGACATATAAGTAAGGGCAGGTTATTCAGTCAACAACGATTTTTACATATAAAATGCAAATACATTTTTCACAGTTAAAAGCACACATCTGTACCCTCAAAATGCACACCATTTCTCACCTGAAATGCCTATGTTGCAAGAGACACATTTGGTAATTAACAAACTAATCTCACTAACAAGACTAATAATTATAACTCATTAATAAAAGAATGTGTCTTTACTGCAAAATGAGGCCTACTCTGAAAATCAGTTTTAAACACACATTCAAGTTTTTTTTTTTCTTTTGCCTTTCTGTGCTCTGTCCACAGTAACTGCAGGAAGCAAAGACTTCGAATAAGCAGGAAATCAGTTTGTTACAGTTGCAACTGTAAACAAAAATAAGCCATTGTGTAGTGAGGGAGGAGATGACATGATAGAATCTTATTGGACAAGCATTTGGTAACCAAGATTTCCTGTAGAATCTTGAAAAGGGGGAGAGGGCAGACGATCTTGACACAGCTCGAAGGAGGACAGGGTTGACAGCTGGGGATGCCTGATTCCTAAAGCAGATTCAACTTGGTTGCAGAGACTGGCTTTTCCAGTCAACAAGTCCCAGTTTGAGTGACAGTAGATGCTTGTTCTTGCTGGGTGAATCCCTCGAGAAGGCGACCAGCCAAAGAAGTTACATACTGAATAAGCCTGGTAATTATCTTGCTGAGGTGTGGGGGCTGAGTGTGTACGAAAATATTCAGTCCGTGTAGGAAAGAAGATTCCTGTGCTTTATCCACGTGTTTAATGTTACAAATTGAATTCTTGTCTCCGCCACTCGCTTTTCAGTGTATGACAAATAATGCTGTTACTGTGCTATTTCATTTATTTCTGTAAAGAGTGAGATCGTGTTTAAATGCAACTTTTATAATACACAAAAATATCTGAAAGCAGACGGGTGGTGTGTTTTATATTTACCAATACAGTGCTGATCATGTGGGGAGATGTTTAGACAGTGAAATTGTCATTTTCAAGGTAGCTAAAAATAAGATTTGGCTGCAGCCATTCAGTATGAGAAATTAGAAATAACTGTGTGTGTTATAGCCTTTTTGCTGAAGGTACATGAGTCAGCAAAAATAGAGACCCGGGACATAGTTCACTACCGTATATAAGTTAGTGAAAAATACCAAATGATAGCTCGCTGCCGTAGATAAAACAGCGAGAAATTGCCCATGGTGGCACACTAAAAGTGAAAATGTGGTGTTCCTGAAATGCAAGCCTGAGGTCTCTATGGTGATTACACGAAAAATCTGAACAAAAATAAGGGGTTCTGGATATTGGGGCCACAAATAAAACAAGGGAATTATGCTCACCAAAATACCACAAACCATGCATACCAACCACGCATGTCTGTGTACTGAAATAATGCATATCCACTGTATTATTATTATACATAACCCAATCTGAATACAAGGAGTGATTGTTGCTAAATTATTTTTGGCGGTAAGAAAATACCACCAGGCCCCAAATCTACACAAAATACCCAACATATTTATGGTGCGTTGCAGGCCGGGAAAGTGATCACAGAGCACCTACTGGGCATGGCAAGTGTGTCTCACACTGCCATCGGTACATTAAAGGGAACCCATTTCATAATAGCAGTGTGTTATTAAAAACAAATTTCAGAATGTCACAAAGGGAAACCACATTTTCAGACCTAGTGCAATATTTAGAGGCAAAGTTGTTTGCACATGGGACGTGGTCGTCGAATAGTACCTTAGAATGGCCTGACCGCATTCAGGGTGAGGTGCAGAAAGAAAAACTAGACAATATTTTTGCATAAGGCAGCATAATTCAGGTCTGCCTTACAAGATTATTGAATGCAGCCGATAAAAGTGCAGAGAAAGACTGTTTAATACGGCTATGCGGCAAAATATGGTTTATTTTGAATAGGTCCCTGCGAATGCAGGAAAATGATACCCAGCTAATTAACAGGGTAAAGACTGAATTAGATGGGGCAAGTAAAAATCAGGAAATGTTAAGAGCAGAATTGGATGTATGCCAAAAAGCCATGCAATTAAAATGCAGAGACTTTGATGCTCAGTTATCCAAAAGGTTGTAATGTGGTCTCTGATGTTACCCAGATGGATGGGCGAACAGTGGCCACACTCCAAAAAACCTCTGATCATGGAGAAATGAATAAAGTCTCTCGCGCAGAAATGGGTAAAAAGGAGGGAAAAATGTCTTTCCATTTACCAATGTGCTTAGCCAAAAGTGAAAAAGGCCTGAGAAAGGTGAGCCCTGAAATCAGTAAGAATTCACACTTCTTATTTGTCTTAGAGGAAGCTGAGGACAGATATTATGCACCCATCACTGTAGAAGAAAAATGCCACACATTTGCTATGATTGACACTGGCGCACAGGCCACAATTATGTCCAAGGAGCTGGTAAAGAGTATCTATGAAGGGAGACCCCCACAGAGTCAGATCACAGTGAAGAAAAATCAAGGTCCAGTGCATAACTTTAATGGGGAGGAGGTGCCCATCATAGGTGTAACTGAGGTTGACATAAAAATAGGAAAGCACAGAATGAAACAAGAGGTATTGATCACATCTATTTGTGAAATTCCATTTCTGATGGGGACAGATTGCCTGAAAAGATTGTCGCCTCTCATAGATGGGGTGAATGGAGTGCTGTGATCCTTAACCAAAAAACCATTGAGGCCTAAGAAACTAAAATCACAAAACAGCAACATAAATGAATGTCACAGCGTCGCCAAAACAAATGATGCTGTGGAGGTATATCTCCAGAATAGTTGCATACCTAGTGTCACTGTTATATTAATGTGTCAAGACAAAATGCAGAGCGACATTGAAAAACTACCTGTACAAATATACTTGGACCCAAGGAAAAATTGGCAGACTGCCATAGATGAGCACACATTACGTTTTTATTTAAAAGAGAAAACAATCAAACAGAATATTGCTCCTAAAACAGATTCAGAAAAACACATTACCACTCTTGCTGAAATACACATGGAAGATGAGCAACCATGGGCTCATGTTGGTATAAATGACTGTTTTTAAAACAATAAAAGCCACTTTAGCGCTTGAACAGGAGAGGAGCTTCATTAATGAGAAATTGTTGCAAAAAATAATGGAGAGGGAGGAAATCCCGAAATTTAGGATTAAAAACCAATAAGTTTCTGGGTTGGACGGTCCAGACTTTGAAAACCGAATTGCAGGCAGATGCATGCTTAAAATTAGCATTGGGCAGAAAACAATTCACCATAATGTATGGATAGTGAGTGGAGCACAAAATGACTTCTACGTGGGCAATGACATCATGCACAGAATGTGTATGGTGTTAGATTTCCTTAATCAAAAGATATGGTCACGCCTAGGCGGGCCTGCACCTGAATTTGAAGACAAAAGAAGAGCTTTTCATTGCGCGCAGCTGGTCCCATATGCAGTTGAATTACAGATGAGGAAGGATACTATTATTCCTGCATTCACCAAACAGGTTGCAATAACACTGAAGTGCAGAAATGGACAGCAGATGAAAGATTCTGATGCATTTGTGTGCCTGAATGAATCCATAAAACAGCAGGGCCTGGATTATGAATACACTCCATTGGTAGATATTGGTGAAGGATCTGTAAAAATTATGGTAAATAATAAAGGTTGTCAGGATATTCATTTTGAGGAAAACTCCCCATTAGGAATGCCATACAAAAATCACATTATACAGCAGATTTAAATAACATGGTGATTGGAAATATCCCTGAAAAGTATGTAGATGACAAGGGTGAGTTGCCATAACACCTGGACTCTCAGCCCAAAGGAATATTTAAAATTCATTCTGTGTATCCTTATGATTCAAATGAGACAGTATGCTGCCATCAAGAGGATTGCATAATATTTAATTTAAATGAAAATGAAACAGAAAATCAGCCCATTGAAGTGGAAGCTGATATGCCAAAATATTTAAAAGTGGCAGCTTTACAAAAAGACACAGCTACACAGTTAGAGGAAAGCACAGAGATTCCCTTACCAGAAGATTTTCCAGAATTTTCCAAAATGACAGAAGAGCAGATCTCCTTAGTGGATGCGTGTGACAGCGATGAGGATAGAAACAATCTGAGGGAGATATTTATGGAGTTTAAGGATGTATTTGCAAAAGATGCTTATGATTGCGGTTTAACTGATTTACATGTGGCCACACTACCAGAAGGGTGTAGTAGAAATCCAGTATTTGTACGCCAGTATAGACTACCGCTGGCATGTTTAGAATCATTGGCAGAGATTATTAAAAATTTGGAATCGCTGGGAATCATCAGGCCCATTCATTGCACATCCAATACACCTATTTTAGGTGTGTTAAAGCCAAATGGTCAATGGCGGCTATGTGCAGACTTGAGGGAGTTAAATAAAAGAGTACCAGTGTCCAGATGGCCATTGCCATTCATTGATCAGGGCCTAGCTCAGGTACATGGTTCAAAAGTGTTAACCACATTAGATCTCACATCTGGATATTGGTGCGTGCCATTGGCAGAGGAGATACTGAATTTATTTTCCTTTACATTTGACAGGACTCAATACGCCTGGCTTAGAACGCCGTTCGGGTACATCAATAGTGGGAGTGAATTTGGCATATTTTTGAGAAAGGCCATGCCTGATGCAGCAGAAAGAGGAACCATAGTTTACGTGGATGATGTCTTGCTAAAAAATGAAGGCCTGAAAAGCCATTTTGGTGAAATAAGACATGTGCTTGGCCAATTGCAGAAAGCAGGCGCCAAAGTATCTTTGCAAAAAGCACAATGGTGCAAGAAAAAAGTGAGCTTTCTAGGCCATGAAGTGACTGAACATGGGCTAAATCCACAAAAGAAGAAGATAGAGGCCATACAATGATTAAAAGATCCTAAGAATGTGAAAGGAGTAAAACGTTTGTTAGGAATGACAGGGTATAACAGAAAATTCATTGAAAATTATGCTGAAATCACTCAACCATTGACTAAACTGCTTAAACTGAATACTCCCTGGAAATGGGAAAAAGAGCAGTCTGAGGCAGTGGCTAAACTGAAGGAATGTCTGGTAAAGGCACCATGTTTAGCATATCCCATAAAAGATAGGGATTTCTTTATAGAAATAGGTTTTTCTGAACATTGTATGCCAGCAGTGTTATCACAAAAACATGATTTGAATCACAAAACAATTGCCTACGCAAGTAAGGCATTTTCCCAGGTTGAAATGAAATTTAATGAATGTGAAAAGGACCTATTAACCACTGTGTGGGCACTACAACATTTCCGCCCCATTGTTCAGGGAGAAAAGGTGATTATTGAAACAAATCATCAACCTTTGCAGTTTTTAGAGAGTAAAAGAATTAGGTCAGGTAATCTAGCGCAGTCCAGAATCACTTCATGGATGCTGGCATTACAAGGTTTTCCTATAGAAGTGAGATATGGACAAAATAAAAAGAGCCCAATTGCTCAAGGGTTAGCTGACTTACATGACTGCGCAGCTGAACAAATATCAAATGAAATGGAAGTGGAACCTAATTGGCAGGAATTTGAACAATCACCACACAAATCTTTTGATGAAAAAACATGCAAGGATTTGCCATCTGTATATGTGGATGGTTGTGCTTTTCACATTGAAAATGACAGTAATAAACAATTAGTGTCAGGAATAGGAAATGTCTGGTTGAAATGTGAAGGAGTCCCCAGTATAGGGATGAGGATTGGAGCTAGGAGCAGTCAAGTGGCGGAACTGGCAGCCATTTATAAAGCAATTACTACTGCAGTTGATAGAAAGTTCAGTGAAATTGTCCTGGTGGACTGATTCTGACTATGCACGGAATTGTTTTGTGGAGTATTTACCTGGCTGGAAAGCAAGAGGAATGATTACATACAACAAAAATCTACTTAAACATGGAAAAATGATACAAGCCATA
The DNA here is from genome assembly GCF_040938575.1 of Ambystoma mexicanum. Taxonomy (NCBI): domain Eukaryota; kingdom Metazoa; phylum Chordata; class Amphibia; order Caudata; family Ambystomatidae; genus Ambystoma; species Ambystoma mexicanum. The sequence goes on from NC_090930.1 coordinate 1,231,857,864, forward strand.
GACAAATTGGTGTCAGAGAATGATCTAACAACATACTGGAGAAAAATGTGTGGGCATTTAAAAACACCAGGAGAGGATAAGGAGGGAAATGATAAGGCAGACCACTTGGCTAAAATTGGGTCTGTGATGGGAGAATTGCTACCTATTGATGATTTACTGGGTGAAATACAGATTGATGCAGTAACACGTTCTAAAGCACCAAAGGAGGTAGATCAACCAGTGGTGCAATGGGGCCATGACACGCCAGACCAGGATTTGATTGGGGCACAAAAGAATGATTGAATTTTGGGAATCTATTATAATCATTTGATAGATCCTGAACAAAACCCTTTAACAGAAAATGATTGTATGGGAAAAGAAGAGTTGAGGGTACTATTAAAGAATAAAAAAACGAATTAGATTACAAGATGGACTCATGATTAGAGAGTCCATAACAGGACAGATACAGTGGGTGGTACCCCTTTCATTCAGAGGGCTAATGCTACAACATGCAAATGATGCAATAACTGCAGGCCACAGAGGTTCACAAAAAACATTGGAAATACTGAAAGATTATGCTTACTGGCCACATATGTCCCAAGATGTAGAATTATATACGAGAGGATGTCTAGTATGCACCCAATTTAAACCTGCTTCACCAATGCATAGAGCACCATTGATGAAAAGAGGCCTAACTCTCCCATGGTCAGATTTGCAAATATACTACGTAGGCCCTTTAAAAAGGTCGAGCAGAGGACACCGTTACATTTTAAGTGTGATATGTTTGATGTCGAAGTGGATTGAATGTATTCCTGCACCAGATTGTAGTGTGCAAACAGCAGCCACATTGCTGGTGAACCATGTGTTCTCAAGGTTTGGGTTGCCACAAAGAATTGAGTCAGACAGAGGAAGTCATTTCACAAGTACCCTAATGAGTAAGGTATGGCAAATACTGGGTGTGAAAAGGAAACTACATATCGCATATCGGGCAGCCTCTTCAGGTGGAGTTGAACGGAGCAATAGGTCTGTTGTGGATATTTTAAAGAAATTTGTGGCAGAAGCAGGTTCCAGCTGGGATTTACGTTTACCGTTGGTTTTGATGGCAATCAGATCAACTCCTGCCAAAGCAGCAGGTGTTAGCCCCCATGAGGTCTTGACAGGTAGGAAAATGGTATTACCACAACACCTACCATACAGAACACATGAGCAGACACTTGTGAGTGCATCCACAGTTCATGAGTACATTGATGAACTGAGGAAGCATTTGCAACATGCATTTGCTTTTGTGCAGAAAAAACTGGAAAGGGCTGCTGACAGTGCTAAGACATACTATGATAAAAGAACATCAGTGAGAGAATACAGTGTAGGGGATCAGGTGTACAAGTTTCATTTTGGAAAAAGTAAACAGAAAAATTCTAAATTTCTAGCAGCCTGGCAGGGGCCATTTCGAATTATAGATAGGATCTCTCCTGTAGTGTATAAAATTTTGAAGAATGAAGGTGAAACAGCGAAAGAGCAGTTTGTCCATGTAAATCAGATCAAGCCATGCCATCCCAGACACGAGATCAGGTGGCTTGAGCATGTAGAAACAGAAAGCCCTGGGGCTACTGCCCACTGATGCACACAATACAACAGAAAGTCCCTTGAACACAAAAAGATAAAATAAATGGGTACAGTCAGGAGGCATTGACAGAGAAGTTAAAAAGTTGATTATTATAATGGTATATAAACACTGTAATATATGTAAATAAATAAATAATGTAAAAAAAAATATATATAATGGAAGCCCATGGTCGGTGTGCAGAATGAAAATGCATTGAATTTAAAATGATTGTTTCATGTATGCTTATTTTCTTTTTAACCTGTGTTTAATTTCAGAAAAAAAAATGTTTTATTTTTGGCAAAAGGGTGAAGTTAGTATTGTGCTATATACTTAATCTGTTTCTTTTCTATTTTGGTTTAGAACATTAAAGGATAGTTCCGGGACTTTTTTTTTATTGTCCCTACGGTTCGGCCATGTGTTTTTAAGCATAAATCGGTAGATCGTAGAAAACTTTCCTATGGACCATACCCGACTTTTCGTCCATTAACGCACTCCAAATCAGCCGCCATTTTCTGATAATCCTCTCACTTGCCGCATCGCCCTGGCTCACCTGCTTTTGCGGCACTAAATCAAATCCCCCGCCCCTGAGCCTGACATCAGCAGACGCGTACCGCCCATTTCCCAACGCCAAAGCACGTTTCGTGTCAACAATCGCTGCGCCTCAGCTAATGACGTGTCGCCATGGAAATGGCAGGACGCCTCTTTCCTCAATAAGTATAAACACACCGTTTCACAACACACAGCAGCAGATTTTCGATTCCATTACTCTCTCTGTGTTACTTTGAGTATTCTGTGACTCGTTTCTGTGCTCTGGTCAGCTACCTTCGCCGCTTCTAGGCCTTGTGAACACCTGTACCATCTCTGTAAATTATTTTACTTTCTTTACCACACAATGGCTACAATAATGCCGTATATGTACGAGCCCGAGTACACCGAGGAAGAACTACTGGAAAGGCAAGCACGCGAAAACAATGGGGATTCGGACGGCAGTTGGGAGGACCAGTCAACGGATGAAGAGCCTGGACCATGTCGCATGGAAGGCGTCTCCACCTGGTGCAATTGCAATCGGTGCGAGCTAATGCCAACTGAGGAGGAGAACTGCTGCTGCCGTGAAAATTCCGGGTGCTTGGCCTACATTTCGGAAGTTGAGCCAAGTCCGCAATGCATCACCGAGCTGCCAGAGTTCAGGGAAGCCTGCCTCTCACGGACCGTATTGAGGATGATGATGGTGCTTATGCACGAACTTCGCGGCACTGTTCGTCCGCGTAATCCGAGTAACGAGTAAGTATACTCTGGTTGTGATGTCAGTGATGCCACTACTATGTCATGGTCGTCTCCCACATATAAAATTACATCTACATATCATTCGAATGCATGTAAATTGGTTCCATATTGTGCATGTTCTAGATAGAATTTTTTTCAAAGCAGAATGACATTTTTTACCTGAATCGACAGTGATAAGAAAGTTTTGTCATTTTAATACAGTTTGCATCTTTCATTTTCACAGGTGGTACAGGCTGGTGGCCTATCGTTGCTTCACTTGGTGGCTTCACGGGAGGCTCGGACACCGCGTTCGGAGAGTAATACCTGCCTGTGCGGTACTTGCCATTAGACAACATTTCCCCAGCGACAGTGGACAATACCGCGGATTTTCCCTGGATGTGCTGCAACCGCAACTTTACAATGTGTAATGTTTATTATTTATGTTCAATTGAAATTAAGATCTAAAATAAAACCCAACATATATTTTAACAATGGTTGTTTTGATTTTTTAAATGAATCTAGTGTGTCTCCATTGAATAGTCTTCCTGTGCCTTGTCTTGTCACACCACATGTCTCTGGTCAGCATCCTCCCTCACGCTGGCCGCCCACCTTCAATCCACATAACCGTTGAACCCATATGCAGCAGACATACATATGTTATTTTGCGGGTTGGCATCAAGCCTCCCGGCCTTGCCTCCTCCCCCAAAAATACTTACCACACCACTTTGTTAAAGCGTTGGCAATAAAAGGAAGGCTGTTGGATTTTATTGATACAAAACATGGTTATAGGTAAATAATCAATATGGTTGATCATAATAAATCATCCTTTTGGGCACCGGGTACAGAGATGACCACCTCTGGCCCGTGCCGCCTTGCCACCACAGGCCAGCCTGCTGCTGACTAACTGCCTAGGCATCCAGGGTCTCCAGGGTGAACTGCACCCATATATTCTCCTGGGAGGGTGAGGTATTAATAAACTCACCCCCCTGCCTTCCATGTACTAGATCCTGCAGGCAGCCTCTTACATGCAGTTAGATGGCCTCTCCTTGGTGAGGCCCTGCGGCAAACGAGTCTTGTCTGCACGACCACCGCCCTAATCCACACCCCCCCCGCCCTATCAAAGGCAGTTCGCACCGGGGTACTTGCGCTGGCAAGTGGAGCTGTCAGGGAGCGATAAAGGCCAAGAGGTGCCAAAGACCATGTACACTTCAAAGTGGTCTCTAGAGCATGGGTTGTTGTTCCCATGTCTACCTCCAGACCCCGTGTCTCCTGCCAAGCATCCCCGTCACGCTGGACGCCCCCCTGCAATCCACATAAGTGTGTCTCCATTCACGAGTCTTCCTGTGTCTTGTCTGCACGACCACCGCCCCAATCCACCCCCCCGCCCTACCAAAGGCAGTTCGCACCGGGGTACTTGCGCTGGCAAGTGGAGCTGTCAGGGAGCGATAAAGGCCAAGAGGTGCCAAAGACCATGTACACTTCAAAGTGGTCTCTAGAGCATGGGTTGTTGTTCCCATGTCTACCTCCAGACCCCGTGTCTCCTGCCAAGCATCCCCCCTCATGCTGGACGCCCCCCTGCAAACCGCATAATGCCACGACTTAAACACGTCATTCATTCACAAACACACCCCTGTTTCGAATTCTTTATAACCCACTTCATATTTCTAATGAGCACTTCTTTGCGCTTTGCTAGTCAACCCGTGAAGGTGCTGGCTATCTGCTCTTCGTCTCTGTGAACTTCCGTGACCACTTCGAGGAAACTCCTCAGTTTGCAACCTGTGAACTGCTCCCTGTTCTACGACAAGAAACTACTCTGATCCCTGCATCTAACTGTTTGTTCGTCAAGGTAAGGCCATGTACCATAATCATTTTGCGTCCAATTTCTTTTCGTTCAAGACAGTACATGCAAGGAACTAGTCACATGTTCTGAGTTTACATTGGTATTCATAGAGAATTGTTGATCTTTACTTTTCAGAACTTTCCACAATGCCTGCCTGTTCCATTGGCGGTTGCCCTTCGAAGACCCATAATAAATCTGAAGGTACTATAATGCATGTTTTCCCTAAGACAATAGATCAGATAAGAGAATGGGTCCGATATTGTGGATATCCACCGTCTGAGCTTGAAAGTAGAGTCCTAGAAGTCTTTGCGGACAAGAGGGGTGATCGATACCGCATCTGCAGCAGGCACTTTACCTCTGACATGTACTCCACATCATTGCTAATAAAGAAGAACACACAGTGAGCGAGGCGAAAATTGCTCTCAACCGCTATTCCCACTCTATTCGTCCACATCCCTCCACTGGTGAGTCAAGTTTACGTATTTATCTCTCGGCCTTGCAGTAGTGTGTAGCATTAGCTAACAATAATTTCCCCATTTATGTATCCACTCAATATGAAGGCGGAAGATTCTCCATCCGTGTCGTTATTGCAGTCATCAGCCACTTCAAGCGCCTATCGGGTAATCTTACTTGGCTATTCTGCCACTGACTTGTTTTAGGCATGTAAATCAATAGTTTTAATTTATCGTGTAATTATTTTACCTAATGGTACACCCTTGTACTCGTCCTCTAGTCTTTGTTTTCAGTTATAATTATTGTTATCCAAAATAATTCAAGTACTGTCCTTCAGGGAGATGCTGAGGAGTCCAACGTATTGACGACTACCGTTGATGTCACTCAGATGCTCGAGGTACGTTTCAGGACAGTTCCATCGATGGAGATCATCAGATCTTGCATTCTTGTAGCGTGATTGTTACACACAATGTTTCTTTCGTTTTTAGCCATTGATATGTCCTTCTGTCGTCACCCTCCTATGTGTCTTCTTTTTTCAATATTGTGTTCATTACTAATGAAAGTCCTATGTTTCAGGGAGTCGATGGAGCATTAGTCCAAGAAGAAGGGGGAGCGTGCAGTTACGGGTCGGCGCAACAGCTTGCAGAAGTGTGCACCGCAGTTACATCGTCCCTTGATGTTCTTATGCATTTCGAGGTATGGATACTGACAGTTCAATCAAGCGAAATCATATGACGTGATTACATCCGCTATACTTCCTTCTTTATTAACGCAAGTACTATGTTTCAGGGAGATGACGGAGCTTCTTCTACAAGAACATCACCCCTAGTAGTTGATGCAGATCTCTGGGTGGTGACACTTCCAACGATCGAGCAAATCGAATCATATTGACATATCCATTATTTATTTTAGACAACTGATCATTTGTGCAGGTCTATTTAGATGAGCCGTTCACGCCTGCACAAAGTTTCTGTTCTTTTTATCAAAATATAAAACCATACTAATGCAATTACTGTGTTTCAGGGAGTCACTGAAGCATCATCTTCAATAATATCATCAATGGAAGTCTATGAGGAGCCCGAGGTATGGATCTTGACAGTTCCATCTAACTAGATCAACAATGCGTGAATAATTGTTGTTTGAATGTTCTACACAAAGCGTTCATTCGTGTTTTGCTATTGAGATGTACGTGGGTATTGGTCCCCAAGTACATTTTGTGTTTTCGATATTATTATACATACTAATGAAAGTTCTATGTTTCAGGGAGTCGATGGAGCGTCAGTGCGTGATGGATGTGCTTATCAGGAAAACATAGTCGTTGCAGCGCAAGAGGAAGTGGAGACATGCACACACGAGTCGGAGCAACAGCGTCCTGATGTTGAAGTTCGAGGCAAGAAAGTTTCAAAGAAAAGAAAGCAAAAGAAGGTTAGTGTCCTGGTCACTATATTAAGTTGTTTTTCACTGTTAATAGTTCAATACTGTAAGTTGTGTTTAAACTGAACATCCCTTTTCCAATCTGTCCTCTAGTTGCGAGTGGGTGTACGAACTAGATCTACACAGACAGTGAAGCGAACGAGAGATGTTGCTTGTCAAACCTTTTGGCAGGGACTTGAGACTGGAGATGCATCGTGCCAATGGGAAGAATATGAAGTGATTGACAACGGAGCTATACCACCACCAGCCATTGATAGTGAATGTCCTCCTGGTAGTTCGGATGCAGTCGGAGATCAATTCACAGAATCCACACCCGCAAAAACTAAGACCGCGAGAAAGTTGAAGAAATTGTTTTATTCACCCATCTCCGGAGAAGGAACAGATGTTGCAATGGAAGAGAATGAAGTGGACGACAATGAAACACCATCAATATCACTGAACATAGCGGAAGACGATATCAGAGATTCTACCTTTCATGTGAGTGACATGTCCTCAACGTTACAGGCCGAACCAGCTGGGATGCAGAGTGACAGTATAAGGAAAGAGGCCAAATTCATTGTATTCGATAGTTGTTTGATTGATATTATTATTCGGATGAAATGTGGGCATTCGGTTGGTGGGGAAGTATGTGGGGAGCCATTCATTAATGTGACTCGTGCAATTCGAGGCACTAACCTTAAAATACATGCCACCTGTACAAAATATCATCCTTTCACATGGTCTGCACAACCTATGCTGGGACAACTGCCAGCAGGCAATCTACTTTGTGCAGCGGCTGCACTTTTTAGTGGTTCAAGTTTTAAAAAATTAGAGTCTTTCTTTCAGTTTGTGGGAATCCATTTCATTGCGAAAACTCAGTTCTACAAATACCAAACCGATTATCTATTTCCAGCCATTAGCGAAGCTTGGAGAATGGAAAAAATGTCTATTGATAGTACATTCGCGGGCAAACGGTTCAGGCTAGCCGGTGATTGACAGTGCGACAGCCCAGGATTTTCAGCCAAGTACTGCACCTACCACTTTCAGGACATGGAAAGTAAGAAAATTGTGAGTTCGGTGGTCGTGCAGGTGTCACAAAGTACATCCTCAGTGGCCATGGAGAAAGTTGGCTTTGTAGCATCATTGCAAGAACTACAATCGCGGGGAATGGTGATCGACCTGATAGCCACGGACAGACACGTTTCAATTGCCAAGACAATGAGAGAACAGTACAAAAATATAAATCACCAATTTGACGTTTGGCATCTTGCAAAAACAATCAATAAAAAATTGTCGGCTGCAGGTAAAAAAAAAGAATTGCAAGGTATTTCACAGTGGTCCAAGTCAATCAGCAACCATCTTTGGTGGAGCTCAAAAACATGTGGAGGGTCGTTGGAAATTCTACTGGAAAAATGGCGGTCAGTAATGCCACACTGTACAAACGTTCACCGATGGAACACGAACCAACATTTCCACAATTGTGAACATGGCCATTTGTCCACAGAGGAGGCACGGAAGAAGAAGTGGTTGATTCCTTCATCACCCACTCACAAAGCCATTGAAAAGATTGTATTTGATAAAACTATAACAAAAGCTTTGAGGGGACTCACGGAATTCTGCCACACAGGAGATTTGGAGGTGTTCCACAATATGTGCCTAAAGTACAGGCCAAAACGATTGCATTTTGGCATGGAGGGCATGATAAATCGGACTCTTTTAGCGGTCTTGGCACATAACCATAATGTTGGCCGTCAACAAAGTAGGACGACCGGAACTTTAGGGACGCTTCGCTACAATAAGGCCTTCACTAAAAGAAGTAAACAATGGGTGATCAAACCAGTGTTTGAGGATATGCAATATGAGTTTATTGAGAAACTTATTGTTGACGTCCTAGATAGGCACATAAATGGAGTTGTGAACGAACCTGTGCAGGGGACAACTGCATTGCCACCCAACATTGCCTCTGTTCCATGTCCACCTAAAGAAGAACTCATTGAGAAATACACATCACGGTTTAAATGATTGTAATTTGATTGTCTGTTCTCTCGAGTCTCCTCATGTCGCAGGCCCATTGAATATGTGTATCTATACAACCTTGTTCATTTGCGCATTAAATTAAACCAAACAGTAATATAAATCATTTTTCAAAAAATATAGAATGTCTCCGTATTTATGGTTCTGTGGGGCTGCAAAGCACGCAGACAAAATGCAAAGATGGAGTGTAAATTTCAAGTCCTGTGAGATGGCCTTACACTAAATGTAGCTAACTAGGAATGTGTGCTCGTTCAAAGTGAAGGTCAGCTGCTTTGATTTTTTCTCGGGTGCCAGAATGGCCCACGACTCAGTATAAGGTTCTATTGTTATTTGACCTTGACAGGCCGGGACACGTAAGAAACGATAATGAATATAATTTCAGAAACGAAAGCCATTTCATGTTCGTTCATTAGAAGAAATAACGTCGGCATAGAAGGAGTGGTATTTTGGGGCTGCCCTACGCACAGACACAATGGAAAATGCAATTATAATGTAAGTAACTCTTTAGATGAGTTTATACCGCAATTTAATTACTATACAGTAGCTTTAAAGACGGGTTAAGTTGTACTTGTTCGTTCTATGTGGCATATTGTTTTGTACCGCGCACTATCTTGGGGAGAACCGTCTCCTTTTACGGAAGCACCTCAAAACCTTCCTCTTTGCTTCTGCTTTCTCTCTCCCTCTCCCCTGCTACAACTGGTCCACTGTCTGCGATCTCGGTCCTGGGCCCTTCCACTCTCCACCTGCACTCCCTGTCAACCCCTGCACTGGGGGACTGTCTCAGTATCCAACAGCCCCCCCTTGACGTTTAAAACCCAGTTGCACTGTCCTAGCTATGAAATAATTTCCCGACCGAATATATAAAATAAATAATTTTAATAAAGATCTGATGGTGAGACTAATTTCATTTTTTATGTTTTTCAAACAGGTACTTCATCCATTATTGTCTGTGTCACGAGTACCAGACACCGGCGGATGGGTTTTTCAACCGCCAGTTGCTTCTCCGCGTGAACAACGTTAGCACCCTGACCATTTTGTGGGACGATCGCCAAGTACAAGTATGCCCTTACGCGGTACTAACTGCTAGATGCAACATACAGACCGCTGTGGTGGCCTAGTGCCTCGTTCTTGGAACAGCCATGCGATTATCAGTGCGACCGAAGAACTTATTTTATCGTAAACCAACACCCTGTGTACTGCACACGAACATCGCTTGCCTCAAGACGAACTATTTTGGATCGAGAGCAAATAAAAATGCAAATCGCTGAATATTCTCTAAAAATTTGATGTCCAATAAATGTACTTTGCCAAATGTACAATCTTGCAGTTTGCTTTTAAACCACAGTTTCATATTACGAATTGTGGCGCTGTATTGTGAGATGATCTAAGACCCTGTGTACAGCAAAGGAACATCGCGTGCCTCAAAACGAACTTTTTCGAACGTGAGCAAATAAAAATGAAAATCGCTGAATATTCTCTAAACATTTGATGTCAAATAAATGTACTTTACCAAATTTACAATCTTGCGGTTTGATTTAAAAGTACAGTTTCATATTGCGAATTGTGGCGCGCTGTGTTGTGAGCTGATCTGTGTTGATTTCCGGGTTCTGTGTGGAGTCGCGTAGAAGACGCATGGGCGCGTTTGCCTACGCAGCACAGTCACGTCACGGATAGAGGCGGGGAATATGAATGTTTTGATAAAGTCTGTTTCAGGGGCGGGGTATTTGATTTAGTGCCGCAAAAGCAGGTGAGCCAGGTCGATGGGGGGAAATGATAGGATTATCAGAAAATGGCGGCTGATTTCGAGTGCGTTAATGGACGAAAAGTCGGGTATGGTCCATAGGAAAGTTTTCTACGATCTACCGATTTATGCTTAAAAACACATGGCCGAACCGTAGGGACAATAAAAAAAAAGTCCCGGAACTCTCCTTTAACTATTTATACCGGAGGTCACGGGAGACGATGGAATATGGAGTCCCCTGGATGAAGACCAAAAGATGCCTGCCTCCGGGTGGAGGTGAAGACAAAATAGCCAGAATGCCAAAGAAAAGATGACTTCTAAAGAGAAGGATCCAAGAGTACCAAGATGAAAGAGTACCCAAATGAACCAAAAGAGGCAGACAAGAGTCCTGACATATGAAGTTCCATGTATTTTATTTTAATGAATTGTTTTAATCTGTTATGTTAATTATTTGTTTTAGTTAGTTGTTTTATTTTATTAATTCAATTGACTTCAAGTATAACATTGAAATACTGGACTGGACACTTCCATTGGGAAGGCAAATGTAGAACATTTTATAAGAATTGATAAATTCAGATGAATTTTAATATTATATTGATTGAACAGCGACTTTCAATTTTCATCTTCACAACAAGAATGTTAATTGTATTGGATTGTTACATTTTTGAAAGAAGAAAAGGAACAAGTTGGATTTTTTCCGATTGTGGCTCGGATTAGCCAAATTAAAAAAAAGGAGGGTATATGTAGGATTGTTTAGCATGTTTTGGGAGCACAGAGTACAGCACCACTGCACAGGATCAATGTATAGCATGTTTTTTTTTTTTGAAGTGCAGCGCCACTGCATGGGTTTGGTGCATTGCTACGATGTAGTTGTTTCAAGCTATGTGTTGCCAGTGTAACATGGACATATAAGTAAGGGCAGGTTATTCAGTCAAAAACGATTTTTACATGTAAAATGCAAATACATTTTTCACAGTTAAAAGCACACATCTGTACCTTCAAAATGCACACCATTTCTCACCTGAAATGCCTATGTTGCAAGAGACACATTTGGTAATTAACAAACTAATCTCACTAACAAGACTAATAATTATAACTCATTAATAAAAGAATGTGTCTTCACTGCAAAATGAGGCCTAATCTGAAAATCAGTTTTAAACACACATTCAAGTTTTTTTTTGTTCTTTTGCCTTTCTGTGCTATGTCCACAGTAACTGCAGGAAGCAAAGACTTCTAATAAGCAGGAAATCAGTTTGTTACAGTTGCAACTGTAAAAAAAAATAAGCCATTGTGTAGTGAGGGAGGAAATGACATGATAGAATCTTATTGGACAAGCATTTGGTAACCAAGTTTTCCTGTAGAATCTTGAAAAGGGGGAGAGGGCAGACGATCTTGACACAGCTCGACGAAGGACGGGGTTGACAGCTGGGGATGCCTGATTCCTAAAGCAGATTCAACTCGGTTTCAGAGACTGGCTTTTCCAGTCAACAAGTCCCAGTTTGAGTGACAGCAGATGCTTGTCCTTGCTGGGTGAATCCCTCCAGAAGGCGACCAGCCAAAGAAGTTACATACTGAATAAGCCTGGTAATTATCTCGCTGAGGTGTGGGGGCTGAGTGTGTACGAAAATATTCAGTCAGTGTAGGAAAGGAGATTCCTGTGCTTTACCCACGTGTTTAATGTTACAAATTGAATTCTTGTCTCCGCCACTCTCTTTTCAGTGTGTCACAAATAATGCTGTTACTGTGCTATTTCATTTATTTCTGTAAAGAGTGAGATCGTGTTTAAATGCAACTTTTATAATACACAAAAATATCTGAAAGCAGACGGATGGTGTGTTTTATATTTACCAATACAGTGCTGATGATGTGGGGAGATGTTTAGACAGTGCAATTGTCATTTTCAAGGTAGCTAAAAATAAGATTTGGCTGCAGCCATTCAGTATGAGAAAATGTCATTCAGTATGAGCAATTAGAAATAACTGTGTGTGTTATAGCCTTTTTGCTGAAGGTACATGAGTCAGCAAAAATAGAGACCCGGGACATAGTTCACTACCGTATATAAGTTAGTGAAAAATACCACATGATAGCTCGCCGCCGTAGATAAGACAGTGAGAAATTGCCCATGGTGGCACACTAAAAGTGAAAATGTGGTGTTCCTGAAATGCAAGCCTGAGGTCTCTATGGGGATTACATGAAAAATCTAAACAAAAATAAGGGTTTCTGGATATTGGGGCCACAAATAAAACAAGGGAATTATGCTCACCAAAATACCACCAACCACGCATACCAACCATGCATACCAACCACGCATGTCTGTGTACTGAAATAATGGATATCCACTGTATTATTATTATACATAACCCAATCTGAATACAAGGAGTGATTGTTGCTAAATTATTTTTGGCGGTAAGAAAATACCGCCAGGCCCCAAATCTACACAAAATACCCAACAGGATGGACAGGGCACATGATTGAGTGACAGTTGTGTGCTTTGTATTGCCAGGTGCTGGTAGCTATGCATTATAGTTCAAAATGAAGGTGGAGACCTTGGAGCTGGATGGCGTGGAGGGGAGTGAGTGAAATGTATGTGTGAAGGTTAGAGTGCCTGAGAACCTTCTTTGTGTCCGTCTTAAGACCTGCTAAGTGCACAGCATAGGTGATACAATATTTGTAGGGTAGGAATGTAATTAATTTGTTTTCTGATCTTCGACGGGAGAAGACGATAAGCCCTGCAGCACCAACATGATGGAAGACAGATGGATTGGGCTGGGACCGATAGACCGGCACTCCTTATGAGTGAAGGTGGAACATGTATAAGGTCCAGCCAATCAGCCACGCTGGTTTTTAACTGTATGTTGTTGCATCAACATGACACTGTGTTTCTGCTTGTACCTTTTTTCAGAAGAACGTTATTAGCATCAGAGTCCTTTGCTGTTGCTCTCTTCTGCATGTGAGATTAAAACTTGTTATCCTTACAAGATCGACTTGGGTCTTTCTTCCCTAGCGTGTTGTATTCTCTCTGGTGTGAGCATTCAGGGGCGTGCTTTCAACATCAATGAGTTAAAAAAGCTATGTGCTAGTGATGCATCTGAACACAATTATTCAGTCTAGCTCTGTGCTAAAAGTGTGTGTACATAGTAATGATTCAAAATAGCAATGTGCTCATTATGAAGTTAAACACAATGAATCAGTGATTATACATAGCTATCATGAGATATTCCAGTGTTGTAGTACATAAATGCACAATAAAGGAGTCAATCTGGCTAGAGTTTGCTATGCAGGCAAACATAATGAGGCACACAATAGTTGTGGGTGCTAACACAATGATTCAACCCAGCTATGTGCTAGGTATGGAGGCAGCAATTTAATGAGCTATTCAATTGTTGTAGAAGCTAACATGATAATTTAATCTAGTGCTGTGCTAGGTAAGAATGTACACATCAATTAGTGAATCCAGCTATGTCCTAGGTATGTCGGCAATCACAGCGAGTCAGTCAGTCCAGCTATGTGCTACGTATGTACTCAAACATTACAAGTCAGTTCAGCTATATGCTAGGTATGCAGCAATAATATAATCAGCTATACAACTGTTATGGAGACTAACATAATGATCCAATCTAGCTTGTTGCTAGATAAACACATTAGTCAATCCAGCTATATTTTAGGTATGGAGGAAAACACGAGTCAGTCTAGCTATGAGCTAGTTATGCACAGAGCAATACAACGTGATATACAATTTTTGGGGAGGAACACACAATGATTCAATCTAGCTAGAGATTGGGTGAAAATAAGTAACAGAAACAATAAGAAAGATTATTATGATTGTTTGATTTGATGAGTGTGTTAACTCAGCACTCTGGAATAAACAAACCCACAGAGTCTGAGTAAAATCATTCATAGAGGTAAACCAAACTCTTGATAGAGCGCCAGCTCTTAGTTTGATTGGTTATGAATAGGTTTTAGTGGAATATTGTCATGGCAAGTATGAATATGCAGAATCAGTATTACTACATCAGTATTACTACATCAGGATTACTACACAGGAATAGTGACATACATAGACAGTGCATATTTCAGCAAGGCTTTAGTTCCAGTTAGAGCAGACTTTCCAACTTGCTTGCAGCCTGTAGCAGCAGCCTCTCTGGTCGTACCTTCTTCTGAAAACTAGGTATTGGGCCCCTCTATTATTGAAGCAGAGTTTCTTCACTACTCTTTGAAGCTTAAATACATCACTATCCTGCATCACGGTTATATAGTACACATTAATGTGACTCTATGTGGTACTCAGTTCTGAATCATGCTTAAAGGTTGCTGAGTCCTCCTGATGGTGAGCACAATTGCATAGTAATAACAGCAGTGCTCACTAGCCCATGCAAGGTATTGATTGAAATCTAATTGCAATACTCTGAAGATGAGTTCTAGGTCTATGGTTCATATTGGAGAAAATGTAAAGGAAATTAAAATCAGGTTACACAGTATGTATCAATCATGCAGAGACAGAAAGTCCACAACTCCGGGAGGTGTTTTCTGCCCCTTTTGCTTAACATGTATGTCAAAAGAAAAGAGAATAACACTTTATACTGACTTTTACAAAGCATTTGACATTGTGCACAACTATTGGATATAGTTGCAGAAAAAGGACTTCTTGGCAGAAGCTGGTTCTCCTGTAAATAATACTTTTTTATATGAATGCCCTTCTTGAATCACTAATGTTGCCTGAAGAATTAGCAGCAATAAAATGTGCAGCACACCAGGCCTGTAGAGATAACCTCACCTGTGTCAATGCCCTTGCAGAAAATAGTGTGGGAGGCTTCCTTTTCCCTATTCTCCTGGCAAATAAGTTGTCACCTCAGGTAAACGTGTATTCAGATACTCCATAGTATTCTACACTCAAAGACCTAGCAGAAAAGTAGTAATATACTACATACATTGAAAATAAATATATGCATTGGGTGTTCTCTTCATACCTATATGTTATGGTGTATTAGACAGGCTTTTATTTGTGCCAAAATCTCTTCTGAATTATTTTGCATCTGTGCTGCATTGAGTCCTACCAATCAGCAAAGGGGGGATGGTGGCTCATACAGGGAACTAGTAGTATGTGTCAGGTTTATCGCAAGTTGCATGGCAGATATGCTACCAGTGTCTGGTGTGTCAACTGGAAAATATAGGGAAAGGTTCAAATGTAGATCAGGGGCACGCTCTGTCCTCTGGACCCCCTTTGCACAGGCCCAGTGTGATTTCATGCAATTTCCAAAGGTGGCAATATGTGCTTGCTGTTGTCAACATGTATTAAAAATGGGGAGATGCGTATCCCACCATGAGAAGACAATCAGGCTGTGTTCAAGACTCGATGCCACACTTTGGAGGGCCAGTGAGAATCAATAGTGATCACAGAACACACTTCACCATTAAACTAATTCAGGATCTCTAAAACTACATTGTCCCTATCACCCACAATTTGAAGTGACAGTAGTGTCAAAATGCGGTCCTGAATAATAAAATCACCACAATTTGTACTGAAACTAGTTTTCTAGTGGCCAGATGCACTACCATTTGCTCTGATAAGGATGCAAGGTAATGTGAACAGAATTACAGTTTCAAGCCCCTATCAGATACTCTTTAGCAGATCAATGTGCCTACCAGAAGCACCCCTGTTACTATTGAGTAAGGGAAAAAATCAAGTTCTTGTTGATGTAAAATTGCAGTTCTGTCAGGAACTAGTGAAGTTTGTAAAACATGTGTATTCCCTCTCTTAGCCCAATGGGAGCACAAGAGCATATGCAAATTCAGTACTGAGCAAGTTCTGAATTGGCCTT
This sequence comes from Ambystoma mexicanum, assembly GCF_040938575.1. Lineage (NCBI taxonomy): Eukaryota > Metazoa > Chordata > Amphibia > Caudata > Ambystomatidae > Ambystoma > Ambystoma mexicanum. The sequence goes on from NC_090930.1 coordinate 1,231,874,009, forward strand.
GGTGGAACAGGCACTCCATCTTCATGTGACGGGGGGGGGGGTTGTGTTCTGCATCTTGGGCAAGTGGCATTACATACATCAAAGGATTATTTTCCAGGGGTCAGTTTCTTCAAGTTTAGACAAGTGGCTTCAGCAAGTAGGAGATTACCAAATTGAGTTCCAAATGACTGGAAAAGGAGGCACTTACTAAGGCAGCTCCTGACTCAGAACGGCACAAGCGAGTTTCAAAGACTGATAATGTTTCTCCAAAAATAGTACACAAATGAAACTGCCTGGGTGGCCTAGTCAGACACAGAAAAACACTTTGACCTTGCATTATTCAACCAATCAGTAAAATGGCACAAGCGAGTAATTCCGTGGATAGGGAAGGGGAGCATATCAGAGGGAAATGTAGCAGTCATGGGGAAGACTTCTTCAAGGAGCAACTTGTTTTACTGAATGTGATTGCCAAAGGCAAACGAGACTGTAATTGCCTCAGGCCTTTGCGAGCTACAGGAAGATATTTAAGTACCAGAAGTCAGATGCTTTAGAATTACTCATTAGGTGCATATCTAACCGTTTACTGAAAAATACTGTATGAGAGATGAAGCAATTGCTTTTTCAGACAAACTGCAATTTTTTAAAGTACTTTCAACCTTTTTCAAGATGTACTTTTTCCACCACAAAGACTGAGGGCCTCATTCCGAGGTTGGAGGTAAGTAACGGTCCTTACCGGCATGGCATAAATAGCGTGTCCATGTAGTCAAGAGCCCGCTAATAGAGGGCCATTAGGACTTCACGGGCACAAGCTTTGTGCAATGCCGGTAGGGGGATTACCGCCATGCTGTAAAAGACCCGAAAAAGGCCCTTAGCAGCATCATGCATAGCACAGTTGCAACGGCATGAACCAATGCAGCATTAGCAGTCACCGCTAATAGCGGTATTCGATATTAGCAGTCACTGCCAATAACGGTACGGTAAATAAGCAGAACCGGAAATAGCGTCATCGCACAGCAACGGGAAGGAGCACGGTGGCCATCTTTAAAAACACAATCCATTGCCATCCTCAGCACACAGGGCCTGTGGGACATTGCTGTTTGTGGAAACTCATCCTCTAACACACCACAATGCCAAAGGCAGTTAAGAAGGGCGCCTCCCACCTGCGCAAGGAGCACTTCAATGAAGATGAGCTGGCCATGCTATCTGAGACCCTGCAGGAACATGCTGGGATCGTGTTCGCCCAGAGCATGGAGAGGGAGGCCATCATTCGGAAAAAAGAGATCTGGGACTTGTGGCGAGAAACTGAGCGCAGTCGGGAACACCCCACGCACCATAAAAGACTGCAGGAAGCGTTGGGACGACTTGCGGCTGAGAGTACGGAACATACTCTTTGCCAACAGGAGCCAGGCAATGGCAACAGGCAGAGGAGCCAGCTCCCCATCAAGCTGTCCTGATGGGAGGACATCTGTGCCAGCCTGATTGGCATTGAGGGAATAGAAGATGTCGGAGACATTGAGTGTGGCGCCACAACATTAGCGGATGGAGGTGAGTGTCTTAAGAAAACACTGTAATGCAAATTCTGATGAAAGTCAACCAATATGTCTGTCCAAAGAAGCAAGCCATGGCACAACACATACACACTCCCAGCAAAGTTGACGGACGCATCACATACACATGCAGTTTCCTGCAGCAAGGCACGCAAAATGTAAATGGCATAAGTCACACTGCATGCAGGCCCAAACAAATATGCATGTCGCATACCATACGTCTTCCCCAACATGAGTGACCCCGACGTATGCCTGCATCACCCACCCATTTATGAAACAACGTGATCATCCAAACTCAAATGACTTTTACCCTCGATTGTGTGGATGATCAATTTTACAAATGTATGTATGATGCCTATCAAACCATCACTCATGAGTCCCTCTCTTCGACCCCACAGAATCAGACCATGACAGCAATGCCCAGGACTCACCCCCACAGCAAACCACACCCCGGAAGAGGGCCCGGGATGAGGCCAACCGGACTTCCACCTCGAAGGGCCAACCCAAGGCCCGCCGTGCACCAACATTGAAAACACCTGAAGTTGCCAGGGCACTGGTGCTGCCAAGGGCCGTTGAGGCGGAAGTGCCAAAACCTGTAGCACAGCCACAGGAAACAGCTGAGGCTCCACACTCGGCAGAGTCCAGTTTGGCTGGGGAGGTGGCAGCAACAGCACCCCATGCTGAGGATGAGGCACAGGAAGACGTATGGGTGCCCATGGAGGATGATACCTACAAACTGCCCCGCACGCCCAGTCCACTGCCATCCCCCCAAATCACATCTCTTGGTTCATACCATGCCACCACCCCAGAGCACTCTGAGTGGGAGTTAATTCAAGGGGCCATTAGTCCCACAGTGGAGAGCAGTGAGGTCGAACGTGAGACCCAGGCACCGTCCACCTCCACAGGTGCACCTGCAGGGCTGCAGCGTTATGAGCAGCTGCCTGCCCTTGTGAGGCAGCTCGTGGAGGACAACGCCCAGGCAAGGCAGGAGTGGTGGGAGAACATTGCCTCTCTAGGCAAGACAATCACTGATAACACTGCCTCCATGGGCAAGATATTTGTGGCGAATACTAGCCGCCTGTGCGAGAAGGTATCCACACTGCGGCAGGTACTCATCCGCATCACCGATGCCATGGAGTCAGTACATCCGGCAACCCAGTTTGAGGAGGAGGCCACACCATCCTCATCAAGCTCTACCCAGACCAGCCCACTCCGTTGGTCGATTCCCCCCCTGCGCCGGCCGGACATGCCGCCACCGGGTCCAGGGAGTTCAAAGAAATAGTCTGGCCAGCCTGATGAAGGCATTAGAGACTTGTTTGGACATGTGTGGGGGAGTTGTGGGTGGAGGGGGAGGTGGGAGAGGGTGTGTGGGGGAGGGTGGGGGGAGCAGGGAGGATGTGTGGGGGAGTTGTGGGGGGGAGGGGGGGAGGGTGTGTGGGGAGTTGTGGGGGGAGGGAGTGACAGTGGTGGAAGGTTATTGCACTATTGTTTTCATTTTTAATTTCAATACACCCGTTGTGTCAAAAGCAAGGCTTGAGTGGACATTCATCATTGCGCATGTGTCATTTATTCATATACAATGCATAGTGTGCATGTACTCCCACACCCAGTGCCCTCTGTCAAACTATCATGTCACCCTCTGCAGCCATGTGTGTCAGTAATATTGTGCAATCACTGACTGACCCACTGCACGTCCCTCCTGAGCATCGGCACCACAATGATGTGCTGCCACTTCTTCATCCCCTTCATCATCACCAGGTGGTTGCAGTCCAATGTCAGGGGGCAGGAGCATGTTGCGTCGGATACACATGTCATGCAGCATGACACATGCCATGATCATTTTGGCCACCTTCTCATGTCTCTAGAGGAGTGCCCCACCTGAGGGGCTAAGGCAGAGACACCATGGACTCAACAGGCCGTAGATCTGCTCAATAACCACACAGGTACGGGCGTGGGATCGATAGTAGTCCTCAACGTGCCTGTTATGTGGGTTTTCGGGCAGGGGTGAGGAACCACGTCATGAAGGGATAGCCACTGTCACCTGCATGGGAGGCAGATAAAAAGGTGTATGTCTGTTGATTCATGATGGACAGCTGTACTAGTCACACATGCCGGCAGATTATCGTTGGCCACATGCACATGTCCCTGGCTGTATGCAGGCAATTTCTGTGCCCACAATGTGTCCTGTGCCATGGAATAATGGTTTGGGTTTGCATCTTCAAGATGATACACAGTGTGCTCTGCCGTGTTGTTGCTCATGCATTGTGTATGCATACAGCTGTGTCCGGGTCCATTTAGTGATGTGCAGCATTCTGTAGGATTTTCTGATGGTGAGCTTTGTCAGTAGGCTCTTCAATGTTAGGCATTCCTGTGGTTGATCCGGGATATCGGGCACAACAATGTGTGATGATCTTGCTGGCATTGCATACCATATGCACCTTGTTGGGGTGGTATTGCTCGCAATTGGAATACACCGCCTCCATGGCAACTCCCTGTGGGTGCAGTCAAGGGCACCTATACAATTTGGCATGCCTGCCAGTACATGAAGGCCACCTTTTTTTTTTCAAGGATCTCCTGGGCAGCCCGTGGTAGGGATATGTATATCGTTGTGTGCTTGCGGAGGGCATCCAGCACTTGCTTCAGGATGCAAGTACATAAGGGTGGTGATATGCCATGCATGGGCCCCACTGAGTGCTGGTAGGTGCCTGTGGAAAGGAAGTGGAGCACCAACACTACCTTCAGTAGAGGGGGGATGGCAGTGCATATTTCGATGAGGCTAACAATGTCGTTGTGTATCATGTCCACAATGGTGTTGATGGTGTCCCGGTCCAGACGGTACAGGGTGTGGTTCTGCTCCGGGGTTTGGTTGAAAGGACTGGCTCTGATGTTTGGGATTGGGGGCTACCTGCATGGTTACTCTGGCTGCACTGGTGGGGCATGCTGGGCCTGTCTCACCCTCCTTCTCCTGCTGTGTCTCCTCTGTGCTGCCTGCTGTTGCTGTTGGTGTTGTTGCTGGTGTTGCAATGCAAGCATGTCCTCCAACTCAGGTATTGATGCCACTATTGTGTTAATCCTGGTGTGGAAAGGGGTGTGGTGTATTAGTGTACTCCATGTGTACAGGCCCAGACTCCATTGCCTCCACCTGTGCTGATGGTGTGCACCTGTGGCAGTTGGGAACACTGCACATAGCATTTTACGGTTGGTCCGCGATGCCGGTATTTACGGCATGCCGGTATCCCCTTTTAGCACCTTCATGATTCCGGTATTTGCATGTCCGCCTGACTTGTAATGTCCTCCAGTTTAGGGCATTCCGGTATTGCCGACATGAAGGGTCGTGTACCCACGCCCTTGCCGCTATTAGCAGCACCGTTATTTACGGTGCCGCTAATAGCGGGTTGGCAGGTCAAAATAGCCCAGAGCGGTAAGCGATGGTGGTAATCCTTTACCGGCATCAATTTTCCCTTACCGCCCAACTCGTAATGACCCCCAATGATAATAAAAGTGCAGATTGCTTGGTACAAAATATTCATCAATGGAAAGTGAAAAATTGGAAGAACCTAAACACATTAGGTTTAATACAGATTTTCATGCTGATTCTGAATGTTCAAGTGTCATTTTCCAAATTGTCCTACAGGAAAATTGACATGACTGGCACAGCACAAGGATATTTTGATGCTCAAGAGCAGAGCACAGAGAGACTTGACATTTCATATATGGTATTGTGTCAACTCTGTAGCCTAGGCATGGATTGTTGACCAGGGAGCCATTGTTATGGAGCCACTAGGCAAATTATAGAAAGCTACATCATTAAAAACTAGCAGCTAACCAATAAAGATGTGAGCCTGTACAAACACTATGTGATTGAGTATTTAAGCAACATCACACACACTTTGATAATGTGTCTCCTACCTAACATCATATGTGCAGGTCGAAGGACTTAATGGAACAACATCTGAGGAGAAGTGCAAGATTACCGAAATAACCATATGCAACTGATCTGAGATGATATCAAGCACGGGTCCTAGCTGGAAAAGTTGAGGGAGGATTCTGAGCCAAATCTATGATATGGCTCTGGTGGAGTGCATGGACGTTTTACAGCTGGGCATGTTTGATGGATAAGGGTTACAACATAGCAAACACATCTGGGAATATGGGCCTTCTATAAGCAATACTGGATGGTCCATGGGGACCTCTGGGAGTTACAGTGGCCCAGAGAATCAATTGATATGTACTGTGCACCCCTGAATTGAAATGAGATATGTGGATCAACATTGAAAATGGCGGCACAATTTGGCTGGGTTGGATTTGCTGGGAAGGAGTGATCAAAGGAATGAACTGAGCTGAAATGTTTATCGTAAAGACACATGGGCATCTACCTAAAAGAAAAGTTACAACATGATGTTTTTTGTTTGTTAAGATTTCAATTGTATTTGTAATATAAGCTCAAATAAAATGTGTGTAACCTAATACATATATATTGACAGGATGTAAGAACGTTTTACCTGAAGTAAAAGAAATATCAAACTTAAAAAGTACTTGGGGAGGTCACGTTTTGCCTTCTGCGTGTTGAGCAAGGTTGATATATTTCTGTAGCTTGTAGATGACAAGCATGATTACAGATATGTTTCATTTGCTGAGCGTTCAAATGATGTGCATGGAGGTTATTTGCGGGGAATGCATGCTAATACATTAGAAATAATGAGAGAAACTATTCTTGTTCTGCTGTCAATTTGTTCTTTCCTACTGCATTTTCTTTTACTTTTGGAGGGAATCACATCCAAGATAATTAAGTTATTGTATATGGACCTTTGTTTCATAATGGCAAGAAGGTGAATGTGTGAGACTTGATTATGTGCATGTGTTTGAAGGAGGATATTTTGCTATATAGATGAAGCATTTCAATTTTAATGTCAGTTTCAGTGTATTATGGCCTACAGTCTTTAATGGCAGTATCTGCCTTTGTTCGACTTTGTCAGCAACATTCTAAATCTGATATTTTCTAAAGGATGCTGGTTTCCTATTCTTGATGCTTAAGCCTTTTTTTCATGTGAGCTCTTATGAGCTTAGAAACATGACTTATGGGCCCAAATGAAGCAAGGATGCATAATGAGGGCAGCGGGGCTCGTATGAGCCCCTATTGCATAGTTGTCAACATGATCCATTCTCTCTGTCGATGCTTATACAGATATGATTTTTTACATTGCCTTCTGGGTCTTGCAGTTCCACTTTTCCCATTATAAAACTCGGACTTCAAGCACCAGAAGAAAAGGCCACGAGTGGATTAGCAACTACAGATTGGAACGGGTCATGTTGGCAACTATGCTATTGCCTAGCAGTGGTGTGCAATACTGGTCTTAGCAACCAGATACATTTGTCTGCCAATCCAGGTGCTAACCACCGGACCATATATATGCCAGAATTCAGGGCTCAAGTCGAGTGACCGAGGGAGTGGATGGCACCCCCCACACTTTTTTTGAGAGGGTGGACGACGTCCCCCTTAGGTTTTTAAGGAATTTTTTAAAAAATACATCTGTGTTTGTCATATGCATTTCTTCCTCTCCCATAGCCAGGCCTCGAACCCAGTTTGCAAGGTAGGAAGATGACGCACTTAACTGCAAGACCAGATGAAGTCTAGATGGGTACAATAAAATGTCTCTGTGTCTCCTATGTTCATTTCCTGTCAGGCTACTTTCCAATGTGTGCATCACAGTCCCCCCGACATTTTTATTTATTTAGGACCCGACCCCTGCCAGAAGTAAAAGAAGAAAATAAAGAAACTTCAATGAGATCCGGCCGCTGAGCAACAAGTTTGGCAGCCTGTCTCATTAGTCCCTTCCCTGTTTCATTGCTAGTTATAGGACGCAGAATAGAAAGTGGTGCCTGCACAGATATGGAAGAGGGCACAATGAAGACATGGAAGAATAATCCTAGAATGAAATGCTGCAAGGTCTTCAAGGGATGCAGAACTAGAGGAAGCCTCCACGAGAAGCAGGGCCCCAGAATGGACAGCAGTGAAACTGACTGGAATGTGAAAGACTGGTGTTAAGATGGATTTCTGTACTCTGAGCTGGTGGGCAGAGGTTCAGAAGACCAGCCTAGTGCCTTGGAACAGGGTAACCTTCTGTACAAGCAAGACCAATCAAGGTAGCATTGGTGGCGGTCAAGACTGGGTCTCAGGAGGGGTGAGGGTGATTGAAAGCCCACAATGAGCACACACAGTAAATTACACTACAAATGACTTTCAGTCATGTGTATATATCAAAAATACATATACATGTATTAAAGGCCTTTTAAATCATACACAAAGAAAATATCAGCAGTAATAACTAAATTATGCAACACTACTATTAAATATATATACAGTCACCAATGGCTGCAAGGAATAGCATACAGTAAGGGTACACAACCTGTAAAGAAAGGGAGCACACAGTGCAAATATCATTTAGGCAGTCCATCACTTTTGAAACCCTGAGAGGCAGTCCGATCCCTAAAACGAGTAAAGCATTGTGCTCAAAATCCTTTCAGTGCTGGTGCATGCGATCATGTGGTTGAGCCAAAACGGGTTCTCTTGCAGGGACTGTAGTGACTCAGGAAGGTGGGTGAGGCAGTGAAGAATAAGGTCCCACTATTCTTGAAGGGTCTCCCAAAGATGCCAGAACAGGATCCAAAAGTTAGGAATAGCTTGGTAGCAGAGGCTAACTCAATAAAGGAGAGTAGACCTCAGGGGACACTCGTGCGTAAAAATGGATGGATGTGCCAGGGGCCGCGGTAAGGGTTGCAAGTACTCACCGACCTGAAAGGGGCCCCTAGGGGTCCCTCACGTCTATGGAAACAAGGCAAGTCACCACACACGATAGATACGCCAGACACAAGGTTGTATTCCCAAAGCTAGTGTTTATTGCAAAGCAAATAGTCTCAGTTGGCCAACTCGGTCTCACGCTCCGCGACGTCTATCTCTAGACCTCGAGGGATGCAAGAGAGTGAATTACGTACATCAGTTACATATATACAAAATGCATATCATACAATCAGCTGTGACATGTTTAACACCCCCCTTTATTGGGTTTCTTTGAACTCGGTGTGATGATGGACACTTTCAACAAATATGACACCTTCAAATATCTATTCTAGTAACAATATGCAATTTTGCAAGTGCGGAGGCATATTTTAGTTGTTGAACAGAACACAGTGCTTCTGATCTTGGAAGCGAGCTACATACGGGGGAAGAGTCACATTCCAGAGCTTGCTATCTATGAGGTTCTATTTGTGTCCTGGGAGCCGACCCGCTCTACAGGGCTCGGTGAAGGGGGGCCGTAAGAAGAGCATAGTTCAAGCCTTTAGCTGCTTTATTCTAACATATTCTACCATATAACGAGACTGGCTGGCAGCTGTGAAATGATTAAATGCCCTGCGGCTCTGCTTCAAGGCTACATTCGGGAGGGAGCCGGGCATTCCTTCCCGGCCCTGCCTACGTTGTGTTTCAACAAACTCTTATTAGCCTCGCGGCCTTGCGGCCTTGTCCTTTCACGTTCAGACAACAATATTAACAGTTGAGCAGTGTAAGCAGAAAATGTGCTGCGAAGCAATTTGAACAGAAAGCAATGAGCAATTGTTAGAAAAAAAATGTCGATCCTTTTTACATCAAAATGGCCGTTCATTGGTAAACTCGGAAACCTGTACTTCTATCCTTTCGTGCATGAGACGGTTGGCCCACGGCCACCAAAATACGTTTGCTGTCAATCATGAGAGGTGTCCATTTTTCTAGACTGACAGACCCTTAGCGTACTTCAGACCAAACTTCGGCAATTGAGACCACTTTGGTCACAGGTTCAAATCCTGCAGTTGCACCACTCCGAAGTATTACCAGGTGACACATTTTACCTTCTTAGAGTGCGGCTGTAGGACGACAGAAGAACTCTCAGAGGGCGCTCCGCCGAGGAATCCTTTTGTGTAATGGTCGGTTGCTGTAAACGCCCAGTTTTCACTTTTTTAAAACTTTTTTGAAACGCTCTATATGCGTTAGCCGCTCTGCACGGCTCTGACCATCAATGCATGTTTGCACATCTTTAAAGCAGCACAGGATTCTCCAGCAGGCCTTGATATCTCGCTTTCCGTTAGACCCCTTGAACAAACCGTACCACACTGACTCTGCAGTGATATTTGTTGTAGGGATCAGGCCCCCCAGTTCCTTAGACAGGTCCCTCATCAGGTCCCTGGCAGTTCCTGAAGCAGTTCCGTCCTCTGGCATGCATGAAGGCTTGCACCGTCAGACTCTCCTTGGACGGCCATCTAGGTGATGTCTTTGTGCTTGTTCATCAGCCTCTCGGATGCAATGTTCTCCCACACCTGCTAGGCGGTCGCTGAGGGCAGGGCACTGCTCTGCTTGCAGATGTCCCTCTCATGGATGTGTGCGTGAATTTTCCATGACTTCCACTGGTTAGGTGCTGCCATCTCCAGCTGGAAGTCCCTCACGAATCGCTCTGCTTCTGCATTGTACCAAGGCAGCTTCCAGTTGTTTGGAATCCTGGTGTTCCACTCTGCCCACCTCAGTCTTCACCAGACCAGGAGGAGGAAGAAGCAGGCCATCAGGTATCCCACGTGCCACGTGACTCTCGTTTCTGCTCTTCAATGCGTTCCTCATTCAGTTGCAGGTGAATAAGCCTCTCAGGATGGTGTGGAGGTCGGCACTCCCTTCTCTTCTTTCTCATGCTCTTTGTACATCATGTCCCTTTTCACTCGCTTCATCCTGGAGTTCTAGATGAAAAAAACACCATCTGGCTGATGGTCCTCGCTGTCCTCTTCTGCATGGCCAGACCTGTGCCATGTATTGCAGAACCGGTAGCACGCCATTCCTCAGGGCAAGCGTCTTCCCCTCGATGGTCAGCTTCAGCAGGCTTCAGAGTCCCAACTTCTGCTTGGCCTTCACCACCCCCTCATCCCACATCCATGTCGCAGCACTTTCATATCAGAACCACACTCCCATGATTTTCATGTGGACCATTCTGATGGGGAATGGCAGGGGCACATGTGAGGGGTTCCAGTCTATGAAGAGCCTGGCATCTGTCTTTGTGCAGTTGCTCTTGGCCCCTGAATCTTTGCCAAAGTCCTTGCATGTCTTCAACAGAGCCCTTGCAGAGCTTTCATCTCTGCAGAAGACTAAGACATTGGACCTCATTACAAGTATGGTAGTATGGCAACAACAGTGCCGGTATCGCTACCAGCACCATTGCTACCGTACCATCATACTAGGATTTCTGCTCGCGGGTGCCTTTGCAGCCACCAGTTCAGACCTGGTGGCCATACCAGCACCCGCAAGCAGAACATGATGGTAGCACTGGTACCGTTACTAACGGTACCTATCGGGCTCAAATGGGAATGGGGATGTACTGGGCCCAGCACCCACGAAAGGGCAATTACCGGGTCCGGCTGGCCTGGAATAGCCCAGTAAATTGCCCATTTGCGGGTGCCGGACCCGGATGCGAGTTTGGAGGTAGCCTTGCTGATGCAACCGGCAAGGCTACCTCCAAACTCGTAATGAGGCCCATTGTCCATGTAAAGGGCCCTTGCCATCACTTCCTGGCACCTTGACTCCTCTGATGTCCTCGTTCCATCTGATTTGTTCTGCCAGGAGTTCTATAACACAAACAAAGAGAATAGGTGAGAGTGGACAACATTGTCGGACCTCTGACTCCACTGGGAAGGAGGTGGTCTTCCAAACATTGACCATAGCACTACTGAAGATATCTTTATACTTTACCTTCACCATTTCACAGAAGTCCCCCACACCTAGTGCACACAGGGCCTAGTCCATGAACTCGTGGGAGAATCAGTCAAACGCCTTTTCATGATACTTTGGTCCTTGATGTACTCGTTGGTATCCCTGATCAGGGACAGACTGTCCATGATCTGCCGACCGAGTATCCCGCAGGACTGTTCTGGGTGGACTATCTTCCTGATCACCTTCTTCAGCCGGTTAGCCATCACTTTTACAAGGATCTTGTAGTCCACATTCAGGAGGGAGATGGGGCTCCAGTTCTTCAGGTCCCCCCTGTCTCCTTTCTCCTTGCACAAGAGTGTAATCATGTCCTCTCTCGGGGTATGTGGCATGCTGCCCCTTTCAGCCATCTCTCCATAGAGCCCGAGCAAGTCTGGTCTGCTCAGGTGTCACAGTTCGACATACAGTTCCACTGGGAGACCGTCACAGCCTGGGGTCTTGCAGCTCTTGAAGGACATGGCTGCCTGGGGAAGCTTGTCCTGGATGAAGGGGGCATTCAGGCCCACTCTCTCCTCCAGTCCCAGTGTCTTTAAGATCCCAGCCAGGAACATGTCCGCCTAGTCCCTCTCTGACAATTTAGGTGAGTAGACGCTGTCATAAAAGTCAGTGATAACCATCATGACCTCCTCTTTCCCACTTTGGGGGTTTCCCTCTGGGTCACAGAGTTTTGAAGAAGAACAACTTGCACTTCTCTTTTTGACGTTGCTCGACCCTGGAACGGAAAATTACTTTCCTGGATTCTGCCTGGAAGTGATCTGCTAACCCCTTCCTGGTTTCCCCCAGGTCGTCCTTCATATTCCAGCCTCAGTTTTCGATTACGAACAGTCTCTGCAGTTCACTTTGCAGATCCCTGAACATCCTCTTCTTTGCCCGTCCAGCAGCTCTGCTTGCAGCCTGGATGAAGCTCTACACCTGGGTCTTGACCCACTCCAACCACTCCACCGCTCAGCCATTTGCTGTGTGCAGGGCTTGCATTGTTTGTTAGTAGAGCCTGGGACAACCTAACCTGCATTGGCTCTCTGTAGGCCTTGCTTTGATTGGCTCTTTGACTAAGTCTGTCAAACAGGAATTAGTTGACTGCACCTGTGAAACAACAAATGAATCTGGCTAAATTAATTGGGCATTACCTCCCAACATAAAATCTAAAAGGCTGTAAAACTGTGTTAGTCTCTGCATGCCTGTCTCAAATATCAATGATGTGTAGATAGCTAAAGTAGGCCCTGAGGTGTTTCTTTTTCCGCAATCACATTATCAAAAAATTACAGGCACGCCCAAGTACAGAAAGACGGATCCCAAAGACATTTCTAAATGCACTTTCACGTGGGATTATTGGACCGGTGTTTCCGTTTTATGCTGGATTACGAATGTGTTTGCAAATGAAAGCGAGGTGCTGTAATATTAAACATGCTTACGCATGCTAGTCTGGTTGTGCAATCATCTCCTGATTCAAATTCGATGCCTGTCACAAGAACGAGGTGGCACTGGGTATTATTTTGGTCAGTGAAGGAAGATATACATCATTAAGCAAATCGGATGCAGCATCCCCGTACAATAAGAGCTTGGTCAAAAGTATCTGCACGTTGATTTTCTCTGGAGAAAAGAGGTCGGTTTTGCCTTTAATTCCCGGACTTCTATGAAAGATCACTTTAATTATAAGACTCCTGGTGTGGCGTTCAGAATGCCAGTCAGCGTGATCGATTCCCTCTGCTGACATGTCAGTCCTGCAAACATTAACATGGGCTCAACCTTTTCGTTTAAGTTCCCGCTTACTTTTTCTACAGCTGTAATACGAAATTCCAAGCAGCTCAGCGATGGTTTGCTTGGAGAAAAGTGGCGTAGATAGAAAGGCTTTCATTATTTTGTGTTGGATCAAATCTAGATATCCGTGTAGATATGTGATTAGAATTTTAAAGTTGCATTTTCTGTACAAAAATGGAATGAAGTACGCTTGCAAAACTAACTAAATATTCGGTTTCCGAGGTCAAGCCGCACAATTTAAAAACAAAAGAAATCCTGAAAAGTGGCAGCACTACAGAAGTCATACACATATATGTTAATCCTATTAATTAGTCAACAAGCCGTTACTATAAACATGAATCAGGGTCGAATCGCATGCCTGTGTACTAGACCAGAGGCCTCCCCATAAAATGTGTTATTAAAATTGTACTGCGTCATTTAAAAATAAACATTACACATTATAACAATGTCAATAGCATACAAGAGTTTGGAAAATAACAACTTGATGACTTGGCCTACTAGCATTTGCATATTCAACATTGAACCAGAGCGACAACTTAGATTAAAATATGGATGAGGGTGGAGAAGAACGTTAACTTCATTCTGGCCAGGTAAACGCAAAAGACTAGAAAAGTGGATTCAGCTATACGAATACAGAAAATGTGAACGGATCGGAAAAGGGGAACACAATGCACACACTTACCATGGCACATGAGCGCAGTGGTTGATCCCAGCAAACAGAGAAGTTTAAACTGGCATTCGACGATGTTCAAATGACTTGTCTCGTATGATGATCCAGATCAGTTTGATGTAGCCAATCTCCTTGTGAGCAGATTCATGAGGTCAGGGGTCGGGAGGTTGAGAGGGAGTGTATGAACCATGAATCAAAACTCTGGAATGTACTCTTATACAGTTCAGATTGGTTCCAACAAGCACACAATATAGTCAGTCACCTGTTGGTGAAGTCTAATTGATAGATAATGGAATGATATAAAATCCAATGAAACAGAATTCCAATTTATCAAAAAGCTGGCAAATGTTTGAGACAAGATCTATATGACCGCCTTGAATTGGGGTTGGAAACGTTTAGACTTTCAGGTGCATATAGATTAAATCAATTGAGTCTATTAGAATGCCAAATGTGTGCATACTGTAGCAATAAACCTTACTGAAGCAAGTCTGACCATATTCTAGCCCCTGATCTCTGCATAGGATCATTATTGAAATTGCTCTTGGAATGCCAGAACTAGATGTATCTTCAATGCAACCTGTGGTCAGAAAATGTGGGATCTGTGACAATACCAAAACGTGTGAAAGGGCATCTGTCTGTTTTTAACACTTTCAGTTTGCATCCAACTCAGGCATCCTCTCTTTAATATTACCAACAGAGCCAAAGTGTCCTATTAATCAAATTAATCTGAAAGGGACCTCCACATCAGTAAGTACATTGTGTATGTTGATTTTCAGCCTTGAGACCACTCCTCAATTCATAGGCTTTCTTTAATTTCCTCAGTTCACATTTCTGCATACATGTGTCAGTCTGTGATGTCCCAAATAGTAATCTACATGAATGTTGGATATGCATTAGACCTAATTTGCATGAAATGGTTAAATTGTTCATGAGGCACCCCCATGGACATAGATTTACGAGCAATTGACTCTGTGAACATTTTCTAAATAGCTTACAATCTGCAAAAGTGAAGTTCAAGCATAGCTTGCCACAAAGAGACTTTTCAAATTGGAAGCATTTTCAATGACGCATCTTGTTTTCTTTAGTTCGATTTGATGAAATTCCTTGTACTAATTCTGAAAGAAAACAAATTAATTAACTTCACAATGCCATTAAAATGAACACAACCCCCACATATAATATGATTATTCCTAGATGATATAATATTGTTAAATAAATATGAACTATCAATGATTGTACACAATAACAGTAAATATTACATGTATCTCTTCATAATACTTGCAAGATAGTTTCTTCCTATTCTGCAATCATTGCATGCCAGACCCCAGTAAAACCGTTAGAGGCAATATTCCTAACACTAAAATGAAAAATACATTGGCTTCTAAATGATCATTGATAAAGCACTTTGGAGGACACAGACAATTGAATAAAAATGACCTTATTTAATAAACAATTCTGCACATCCATCATAATCCAATATAACGCATGCATCCTTTCCCCAGGTCTTCAAATACATTGTGTAGGAGGTTTTCCCACGGGGACAAAATATAATTATGGGGAAGTTCCACCCACCCAAACAAGGTAAACTCAATTCTTCTTTATTTAATAAAGTTCTTTGCATGAATCAGTGACCCCCAATGTAATGGAATTGATTCCCCATTGCATCCCTCCCTTTTGGGCCGACACCCACAGGGTTTCACAAAAGCTCTATTTATTAACAAAATATAGATAATTCATTCAGAGTACAGATAAACAATTCTTTCTTCATGGATGGGCAATGATAAAAAAATAATCAGCACACTAATCAATTCAGTTTTCAATGACACAGTTATGGAAATAGAGATTTTTGGAACAAACACTTCACAATAGGTATCTATGCATTTAATTCACCTTGTGAATGCAGGCACAATCCAGGTCCAGGAGGAATATTTCATTTGTGAACACAACAAATTAGTTAAAATATCACTGCCTATCCAATTTTCGCTACTTCCCCTTTATTCAAAATACCACCCTCCTTTACTCAATAGACAGGTCAGAGTTTCAACTCAATTGTAACAAACTCTAAGACCTACGGGTATGTGTATGGCTTATAGAAAAGAAAAGGTTGGTTCAGCAGTATGTTGCAACATTCCCTTCAGTGATGTTTCTATTCAATTGCCAGGTAAAATGTACCTTTCTTCCTTTCATTGGGCACCTTGAACAGCGGAAAGAAATGGACCATGAAGAATCAACTCTCCCATTTATCCTGAGCAACTCCATATTAATAATAATATTTTGCTTGATAGTCAGGAATTACTTCAATTATCTTCTTTTTCTACATAGGCACACAGTAAGGTGACCTTTTTCAACCCCCTTAATAGTTCTTCTGTGCTGACATCATCACCATAGAAATGGGTCTGGTGAATCTCACTGTATACACACCATGGGACACAATCTATAAAAAATATACATTTTACAGAAGCACATAGACTTCTGAAATGTTCCCTAACTTCATGGGATGCACAATCAGTTTGTATGTTCTCAACCCTCCCAATTAACACATTAGGTGGGCAACCCCTCTTAATTACTGCTTCAAGTCTCCCCCTCCAGGTACAGATGGGCAGTGGCCAGTAAGATGGGAACAGCTTTTCTCCACAGCTTGTCTGCTGTCTCTTCCACTAAAGAAGGCCTGTGACTTTAACTCCTTATAAGGCTCACTTTCGGGCTCGGGATATAATCCAAAATGTGTCAGAAAAGAGAGCAATCTATTTAATCTCCTTCTGGTTGTTAGCAATCCTCCCTTCTCTCCTTCTTCCCCATCAATCAGTGAGTGAGCGAGTGAGTTTCTTCAGTAAGTCCCTGTTAGTGAGTGCCTGAGTCCCAGTCTGAGTGTGTGTTGGGCCATTTATGGAACTAAAACCCCACCTTTTAGAGGTGTGTATGATTTCCTCAGTGCAATTGGTCAATGTGTATGAATGGACAATGTTCCCAAAGTGACATAACAGTAGACCATCGCCTCGGTACTTATTTGGCTTATTAATGAAGGAAGCGGTCAATGGGATTAACTTCTACACCCAGTTTCCCTCCTATTTATTATGATGTCATCTCAGAGATATCTTGCATTAAAATGTATTCCATTGTTGTAAAGGTCCAGATTCAATGCTACAAAGTAGGGTGCATATACCAATTGTGCAGGTAACGTGGTGACATCAAGAATGATGCAGTGGGTGACATCGGAGGTGGGGATGTCATTGTACATGTGTCAGGTTTCCTTCCCCTATTCAGGCTATTTTCCCTTATTCAAGTTTCCTTCTCATTATTTCTCTTTATTTATCCTTTTTAGATTAGCCTTGTGTGGGTGGGAAGTTTTCTATTGTAGTTGGTTTGGCCTTAACTTGCTGATTCAGAATCCTGGTTCTGACCCAAGGCAAAATGGAGTCTCACAGTGACAGCTCTGATTGGTTAGAAGACACTGCTGAACAACAATGAACATTCTAAACTGTCACTCTTTGCCTTTCATCATATAAACCCCAGCTGAGAGGACGTGTTTAGTGGCTGCTCCTGCTTTAGACTTGGGCCTGGTGGATTTTATCCTTCAGGCGTTAGCAGTTGAGCGGCTACTTTCTTGGGGGTTTCTGGAGAAGCTATCAGTTGTCAGGAATTCGTTTTGAAGACAGGAAACTCTGAAGATCCTTAAGAAATCGTTCTGGAGATAAGTGACTTTGTTTGTACTGCAGCTCTTTTTATCTTAATGACATTTACTTGAGAAATCGTAAAATGTTACCTTTGAATTTATACTATTGAACTCTCTGAGTGCGCTTGAACGCTATTTGTAAAAACGCGTACTACGTGTAATCTGAAGCTATCATTGGACCTTTGCGCGTGCGAGAGTATTCAACTGCGCATGTGTTTTCCAGCGCGTGTGCTCCCTAGCGCGAGATTCTGTTCGTCGCGTGAGAACTCTATAGCGCGTGTGTTTTCCAGTGCGTGTGATTCCTGGCGCGAGAATCGACTCACCGCGCAAGAACTCAATAGCGCGTGTGTTTTACAGTGCGGGTGCTCCTAGCGTGAGTATCGTTCGTCGCGTGAGAACTCTAAAGCGTGTGTGTTTCCAGCGTGTGTGCTTCCTGACGCGATAATCTGTTTGCCGCGTGAGAACTCTATAGCGCGTGTGTTTTCAAGCGCAAGTGCTTCAGCGCAAGAACTCAATTGCCTGTGTGGTTTCTTGCGCGTGTCCTTTTTTACGCGTGTACTTGATCGCGTGTGAACTCTTTGCACGTGGGTTATAAGGCGCGTGTGAATAGGCGCGGAAGTTCATCAACGCGGGAATTTATTAGCGCGTGTGTTTTCTGCGCGTGTTCTCGTTTGCGCATGAATTCTACTTGG
Source organism: Ambystoma mexicanum (assembly GCF_040938575.1). Taxonomy (NCBI): domain Eukaryota; kingdom Metazoa; phylum Chordata; class Amphibia; order Caudata; family Ambystomatidae; genus Ambystoma; species Ambystoma mexicanum. The sequence continues at coordinate 1,231,892,103 of NC_090930.1, forward strand.
CGTGTTTTGGCAAGCGCGTGTGTTTTCTGCGCGTGGACTTTGCTTACCGTGCGCGTGTTCTTCAACACAGGAAGTTTTCAACGTGCAATTCATCTGTATTGAAATAATCTGCGTGTGTGTTTAACACGTGTATCTTCAAGAATTCACAAACTTTATTGAATTGTAAATAGTTTGAAAACAAAAGAAAAGTTTGAAAGAAAAAGGAAAGAATAAATAAAGACAATTTAACTGGACAACTAGTGAATTTTGGAAAAGAGGCAAAGAACAAAACTTTCCAGATTTGCCCAAATTTAAGAAGTTGCTGTGAATATCAAGAGTCTCAAGTAAGAGAGATTTTCAGCTTCTTTACAAGCTTCTCTAAGAAATTTCAAGAGAAGAACTAGGTATGATTCTTAATTATTAGTTAAGGATTTAAAGTCGTTCCCATTCCTAAGGTTAAGTAAGTAATAAAAGGAATTGTATCTGCTTTTCTTATATCCTCTGCAGGTTCAGCTTTGGTTAGCCTTGACGCAGTCAGCCTGGTGTTGTTTTGTTATCCACTTCCCCCTTTCCCTTTGGGGTGTAGTTTGCAGAGCTGAATTGAAATCTAGTTCTGGGAATTACATTTCAGGGGGATTGTCGGGGGTTCAGCAGCTTCCGCGTACACAGGACCTCTCAACCTGACAGAATGAAAGGCCAATAATTTAGTCCGCCCGAGCTGCCATGAACCCCGAAGAATCCATGGAGATGTTAGGATCTTTGATCAGGGAGTTACGGGAGGAGTTGAAAATATCTCGGGATGAAAATGCCTTACTTAGTCAAAAGGTGGATGACTTGAGTGTTAAAGTAACACAAATTCAACAGAGGGGAGAAAGGAGGGAGGATGAGGTTTCAGGGGGCGCTGGTTCTCCACCTGAGTTAGAAAGGGAAGGTGAAGATCATTTACCACAAATACAACGGGCGCCTCCAGTGGCAGAAGGGGTAAGGAGTTTAATTATGCCAGTTCCTTTGGCGCCTCCAGAACGTTATCATGGGGGTCCCAAGAGGTTTAGGGTGTTTTTGACGCAATGTGAATTACATTTTTTGAGTAGACCAGAATTATTTCCCTCGGATGCATCTAAGATAACTTTTATGTTGTCCTATCTTTCTGGGGAGGCATCTGCTTGGGCTGGGTTGTTGGTGAGTCAAAAGAGTACGGTTTTAGGAAATTACACCAGTTTTTTAGAGATATTCCAAAATATGTTTGATAGAAGACAGTTATCTCTGGAAGTGGATGGTGAACTTTTAGAACTCAAACAAGGTAATAGAGACTTGATTGCTTATATAACACAATTTAAGTCCCTTGTGTTAGAAAGCAAGTGGCCCGAGGATAAACAGGCCTTGTTGTTTTATCGGGGCCTTAGAGATGAGTTAAAGGATGCATTGTCTGGAGTAGTTGAACGCCCTTCTACTTGTGAAGATCTGATTGATTTGGTTATTCAATTGGACTTTCGTTTGAGTGAAAGGAAGGCAGAGAGGCATCATTGTCAGAGTGACGTAAAGTCTCTAGTTAGAGTGGATAGACTTAAAGTAGAGAGTAGATCCAAAGGGAATAATCCACCTCCCAGGGTCCGAGGCCCTTTAACAGTGGAAGAAAAGGCTAGGAGGAGAGATAACAATCTGTGTTTATATTGTGGAAGAGGTGGCCACTTTTTAGGGAACTGTCCTTACACTGCCAAGAAGACTCCTACTTCAGCGGTCAAGGTACAACAGATCGCCAATACTGTGCAGACAGCGGTTCCCCATATAACCATAAATGTATCCTTGTTCTTTGAGTTGGAGTGTAAGGGAAATGGTCCTGTTATGCTTGACTCTGGTGCCACCGGGAATTTCATGGATTGGGGTCTGGCAAAATCTTTGGGAATTCCAATTATTCTGAAGGAGGTTGTAGAGCAGGCTAGGGCTGTTGATGGTACGTATCTATCTTCTGGTCCTATTACTCATAGGACTGGTTCTTTAACTTTGGAGTTCTCAGGAGGTCACAGAGAGATAATTTTGTTCGAGTTAATTGATGCTCCTTTGTTAAAGATTATTTTGGGTATGCCTTGGCTTACTCTCCATAATCCTCTGATTGATTGGAGTGCTAGGACAATTGACATGCAATCAGATTTTTGCAAAGAGAATTGCTTTTCAGGAAGTCTCTTTGAGGAAGATGTCAAACAAAGTAATTCAGTGGCTAGTTTTCTGGCTGAGACTGGAATTGGATGTCATGATGTGGGAGCTGTAGTGGGTCAACTTCCCCAGTGTTACAAAGATTTTTGGGACGTATTTGATGAGAAAGTGGCAGGAGAATTACCACCCCATAGGCCCTTTGATTGTAAAATTGAGCTGGAGCCAGGAACAATTTTGCCTAGTAGTAGGGTATATGCTCTTACAGAGAGAGAGAATGATTATTTAAAAGAATATTTGTCGGAAAACTTGGCCAAAGGTTTTATTCGTCATTCTAAGTCACCGGCGGCCACTCCTTTATTTTTTGTACCAAAACCGGATGGAACGCTTCGAACTTGCATAGATTATCGAGCAGTTAACAAAGTCACTGTTAAGAACCGGTATCCTCTTCCTCTCATCTCGGAAATGCTTAATCAAATACAAGGAGCAAATATTTTCTCTAAATTAGATTTGAGAGGAGCTTACCATCTTGTGCGTGTGCAGGAAGGGGACGAATGGAAGACAGCGTTTAAGACCAGGTTTGGGCTGTTTGAATACCAAGTTATGCCATTCGGTTTATGTAATGCTCCAGCGGCTTTCCAATTTTTTATTGATGAGGTTTTTAGAGAATACCTGGATATTTTTGTTGTCGTGTATATCGATGATATTTTGATTTTCTCTTCTGAGCTGGATCAACATCAGAAACATGTTCGCTTAGTCTTACAAAAGCTGCGAGAAAACCATTTGTTTGCCAAATTGGAAAAAAGTCAATTCCATACAGATTCTGTGGAGTTTTTAGGTTTTATAATTTCACCTAAGGGTTTAGAAATGAATCCTAAAAAAGTTCAAGCAGTTCTTGAATGGCCCTCTCCTACTAAGGTTAAGGAAATACAAAGTTTCTTAGGGTTTGCCAATTTTTATAGGAGATTTATCGAAGGTTTTTCTCGACTGGTTGCTCCTATAATGAGACTTTTGAAAAAAGGAGTGAAATTTGACTGGGACCTTGAAGCAGAAAAAGCTTTTCAAGAGTTAAAACAAAAATTTACTTCTAGTCCAATTCTAATTCATCCTGATCTCTCTAAACCTTTTTTTATGGAGACAGAGGCTTCAAATTTAGCGTTGGGGGCGGTGCTTTCTCAAAGGAATGAAACTACTGGCAACTACATCCAGTTGCATTCTTTTCTAGGAAGTTTTCTGCCGCTGAAGTGAACTATACAATTGCAGATCGTGAACTATTAGCAATAAAGTCCGCTTTTGAAGAATGGAGACATTTTCTGAAAGGGGCAAGACATACGGTAACGGTTCTTACTGATCATCGAAATTTATTGTTTTTAAAATCTGCAAGAACCTTGTCTCCACGACAACTTCGTTGGTCCTTATTCTTTGCCGATCATGATTTCATTGTGACTTTTAAACCCGGAAGTCAGAACAAAAAAGCTGATGCCTTATCCCGCCAATTTCCTGGTAGTGAGGAGAGAGAGATTCTGGAGCCAGAACCTCTAATTGCTCCAGAATGTTTTTTGTTAGCTGGAGCCATTAAAGAAAAGGATTTTTTGAATGAAGTTCACCAGAATATGTCCTTGCAGAAGATGGAGGAGTGGGTGAGACTGGATCCAGCCAGAAGTTTGAAAGATGATCTTCCTTTTTTTGATAACAAGCTTTATGTACCTACTGAAGAGTTAAGAGAAAAGGTTTTGAGAAATTGTCATGAATCCATTTTATCAGGACATCCTGGTTTCAGAAAAACTCTGGAATTGGTTCGAAGGAATTTTTGGTGGGAAAAAATTTGCCAAGACACATTGAACTTTGTTAAAACTTGTGTAGTCTGTGCACAAGCAAAAAGTCAAGTTGGGAAGCCGCATGGTTTATTGGAGCCGTTACCTGTTCCTCCTCGTCCTTGGCACACTATTTCCATGGATTTCATTGTTGATCTCCCTCAAGATAAGGGTTGTACTACCATTCTTCTTGTGGTGGATCTTCTTACTAAAGAAGCACATTTTTTACCAATGGAGGGAGAGGTTACCGCGGAAAAACTGGCTCATAGTTTTTTGCAAGGTGTAGTTCGACTACATGGACTCCCAAGTCAAGTTATCTCTGATAGGGGATCTCAATTTATTTCAAAATTTTGGAGGGCCTTCTGTAGGAAACTTGGGGTGGACGTTAGTTTGACTTCTGGGTATCATCCGGAGAGTAATGGACAAGTGGAGAGAATAAATCAGGAATTGGAGAAGTTTTTAAGGTGTTATTTACAAGCCGGAGAGGAATGGGTGGATTTGGTATGGTTGGCAGAATTCTCTTACAACAATTGTGGTAAAGATGCTACTTCTATGTCCCCTTTCTTTTTGGGTCGTGGGTTTCATCCTCACTTTCTGAGTTTTGAGGTGTTGGAGGATTCTGGGAATCCTTGAGTGGAAGATCGTTTGTTGGTAAGAAGAATAACTTGGATAGAGCAAAAAAGGTGCTGGGAGAAAACAAGTTGAAATATAAAAGGTGTGCTGATTTGAGAAGGAAGGCTGGTCCTGAATATAAGGTGGGAGACTTAGTTTGGCTTTCTACCCGGTACCTAAAAATTAAGGGGAAGAATAAGTTCAGTCCACGATTTGTAGGCCCATTCGAGGTAGAGAGAATCATCAACCCTGTGGCAGTACGATTGAAATTACCCAAGCAATTGAAGGTACATCCTACTTTCCATGTTTGCCTTTTAAAACCAGTTTGTTCAGGAACTAGATTTAGAACACCACCTTCCCCTGTGATGTTGGAGGATTCATCTGAGGAATTTGTGGATTCCAGGAAAGTGAGGGGAAGGTTGCATTATTTAATTGATTGGGAGGGGTATGGACCTGAGGAACGATCATGGGAAGATTCAGTTGATGTACATGCCCCCCGTTTAGTTGCTAAGTTTCATGCTAAAAATCCACATAAGGTAGGCCCAGAGACTGGGCATTAGGAGGCGGGGTACTGTCAGGTTTCCTTCCCCTATTCAGGCTATTTTCCCTTATTCAAGTTTCCTTCTCACTATTTCTCTTTATTTATCCTTTTTGGATTAGCCTTGTGTGGGTGGGAAGTTTTCTATTGTAGTTGGTTTGGCCTTAACTTGCTGATTCAGAATCCTGGTTCTGACCCAAGGCAAAATGGAGTCTCACAGTGACAGCTCTGATTGGTTAGAAGACACTGCTGAACAACAATGAACATTCTAAACTGTCACTCTTTGCCTTTCATCATCTAAACCCCAGCTGAGAGGACGTGTTTAGTGGCTGCTCCTGCTTTAGACTTGGGCCTGGTGGATTTTATCCTTCAGGCGTTAGCAGTTGAGCGGCTACTTTCTTGGGGGTTTCTGGAGAAGCTATCAGTTGTCAGGAATTCGATTTGAAGACAGGAAACTCTGAAGATCCTTAAGAAATCGTTCTGGAGATAAGTGACTTTGTTTGTACTGCAGCTCTGTTTATCTTAATGACATTTACTTGAGAAATCGTAAAATGTTACCTTTGAATTTATACTATTGAACTCTCTGAGTGCGCTTGAACGCTATTTGTAAAAACGCGTACTACGTGTAATCTGAAACTATCGTTGGACCTTTGCGCGTGCGAGAGTATTTAACTGCGCATGTGTTTTCCAGCGCGTGTGCTCCCTAGCGCGAGTTTCTGTTCGTCGCATGAGAACTCTATAGTGCGTGTGTTTTCCAGTGCGTGTGATTCCTGGCGCGAGAATCGACTCGCCGCGCGAGAACTCAATAGCGCGTGTGTTTTACAGCGCGGGTGCTCCTAGCGTGAGTATCATTCGTCACGTGAGAACTCTAAAGCGTGTGTGTTTCCAGCGCGTGTGCTTCCTGACGCGATAATCTGTTTGCCGCGTGAGAACTCTATAGCGCGTGTGTTTTCAAGCGCGAGTGCTTCAGCGCGAGAACTCAATTGCGCGTGTGGTTTCTTGCGCGTGTCCTTTTTTATGCGTGTACTCGATCGCGTGTGAACTCTTTGCGCGTGGGTTATAAAGCGCGTGTGAATAGGCGCGGAAGTTCATCAATGCAGGAATTTATTAGTGCATGCGTTTTCTGCGCGTGTTCTCGTTTGCGCGTGAATTCTACTTGGCGTGTTTTGGCAAGCGCGTGTGTTTTCTGCGCGTGGACTTTGCTTACCGTGCGCGTGTTCTTCAACGCAGGAAGTTTTCAACGTGCAATTCATCTGTATTGAAATAATCCGCGTGTGTGTTTAACACGTGTATCTTTTAACTGTAGACAATTTAACTGGACAACTAGTGAATTTTGGAAAAGAGGCAAAGAACAAAACTTTCCAGATTTGCCCAAATTTAAGAAGTTGCTGTGAATTTCAAGAGTCTCAAGTAAGAGAGATTTTCAGCTTCTTTACAAGCTTCTCTAAGAAATTTCAAGAGAAGAACCAGGTATGATTCTTAATTATTAGTTAAGGATTTAAAGTCTTTCCCATTCCTAAGGTTAAGTAAGTAATAAAAGGAATTGTATCTGCTTTTCTTATATCCTCTGCAGGTTCAGCTTTGGTTAGCCTTGACGCAGTCAGCCTGGTGTTGTTTTGTTATCCACTTCCCCCTTTCCCTTTGGGGTGTAGTTTGCAGAGCTGAATTGAAATCTAGTTCTGGGAATTACATTTCAGGGGGATTGTCGGGGGTTCAGCAGCTTCCGCGGACACAGGACCTCTCAGCCTGACAACATGGCACAGTTTACATAAGGTAACAAAGAAGCAGGCGCAGAGCGAGAAGTCAATGGCGGAACGCAATGAGGGGTGGGTGCTTTGGGGGTAGTTGTATAGAGCAGGCACAGTAGGGGGGCAAGATGTAGGGGCATATCCGAGGGGGCTTTGGAGCAATATGTGAAAAGTGGAGAAGCCATTGTGTGTGTAGGCCCATGTTAATAAAGCATTTCTCTCATACTGCACATTAGAAAAGAGTTGCGGGCCTTGTGTGACAAGCAGTATGTGTTTTTTTAGCATTCAGCAGAAACAGGGTGCTGAAATTATGCACAGCTGAGTTTTTCCAGGAAAACGCAGACACAGCGAAAAAACTCTAAGAGATACTTTCGAGGCCAATGAGCTGAGAACCTGGGTGCAGGAGGAGAATTGGCAGAGAAATAGAAATTAAATATGGTTAATTTAACCCCATCCATGGTGTGGTATAGTTTTTTCAGACTACATTTGGCAGCAAGGTGTGAGACGGGAGCAGGGGGGCTAGAATATAGGTTATGGGCACAGGACAGGGAGCCAGTCAGTGGGGAGAGGTTTTGGTGTACCAAGGGGGCAATATTTTACAGTGCTCTTGCTGATATCTGCAGGGCACATTTTTGGTCAGACTCACTGTGAATGTCTGGCCCCTTGCAAACAAGTACCTTTCACTGATCAGCACAATCGTGTAATTGTGGAGCAGTGTGGGACGGTTTGTGGTGTCACAAGGGCTGTTAATGTGATTTTTGCCAAAGAAACATTCTACCCAATCAGGGTCACTTTACATATGTTTGGATATGGGGGACTGACATAGCCCCAGCAATCAGCTCCTGGGACCTGTTACCAAAATATTGTATGTTAATTTAACAAATTTGGTATAAAATGTTCAGCTGCAGTGATTGGACTTGATGGCTCATTTCATTCATTTCAGTTCCACAGGGCCATCTGAACCGTGCTTCCCAGCTGTTTGGGTCCAATAAATTAGCGTTACTCATAGCTTGGTTTACGCTCTATTTTTCAGATACCTTTTCTTTCCTGGAGTTACTTTTACCAGAGGTCCCCTGGTACATTGTCGAGGCCCTAGCGATATCGCCAGTTCCCTCAGTGAACTGAGTGTATTCTTGCCACACTCCTGGGAGTGCAGGGCAGGTGGGCTGAGACCAGTTCGTAGTGCACTAATGAGGAGGTCCAGCAGACGCTGAGTTTGCAAAGGTCTGCCTGGTCCCAAGCATTGCGCCTGCTCAGGTGCAGGCCATGGGAGAAGGCGCAGTACCGAGAGGACTCGAGGATCTCCAGAGCATGTATTTGTATTTGTATTTTATTGTTTATATAGCACTTTACCCCAAAGCGCTTTACAGTTTAACAACAAGAAAGCATCAAGCATGGAACATAGAAGCAATAATAATATACATGAATCAAACCAGAAAAACAGCATGTGGAACAATTTGCATTTGAGAAGGAAGAGAAAAGTAGAGATATGGGAAGAAGAAAAGGGAAAGGGAAAAGGGAGTAAAGAGGGTATCAGGTAATCAAATTGCGGTAAAAATGTTGCTGGTAAAAAAAAGAAAATCGCGGCAAAAATGCTGTGGTTTGACCCGGTAAAGATGTACCCAATTATACCATTTAAGGGGAGCGGAGGTTGGGGGGGGTGTCCCCCACTCCCCTTAAACGGTATAATGCGTCTAGGGGTTGCGGGGGTGTCCCCCGCATTCTTTAGAGGATTGTAGCGGCAAAACCACGGCATTTATGCCGTGATATTTTGTATTCACCGCCATTTTTGCTGTGATTTTAAGACATGGAACCGTAACGAGAGTAGTAGGGAGGGTGGAGATCATAGGGGAGACAGGGAAAAAGATAAAGGAACAGGATGGTGTTGGGAGGAGAAAGAAGAGGAGGAAGGGGAGAGGAGTCAGGGAGGGGGGTGAAGAAGGAGTAATTTTAAGGAGGAACGGAAGGAGGAATAGGTGGACATGGAGCAGATAGAGAAAGGAAGGGAATTCCACTGTAGGGGGCAAGGAGCTGCAAAGAGCGGAAACGAGAAGAGGCACAAGGAGGTGGGAGAACAGAGAGTAAAAAGAGATCAGCAGAGCGCAGGGAGCAGGAGGGGGCATAGAAGGAGAGAAGACAGGAGAGGTAAGGAGGGGCAAGGTCATGAAGAGATTTAAAGAGGAGACAAAGGAAGTGAAATTTAAGTTGGGAGTGGAATGGAAGCCAGCCTAGGTTGGAAAGTGAATTGGAGATGGAATCATGGGGCGGGAAAAGACAAAGGGTATGGATGGCAGAGTGGTAGAGGGATTTAAGGGGAGCGAGATGGGAAGAGGGAAGGCCGAAAAAAAGAGAGAAGAACAGTAGAAAAGGTGAGAAAAGATGATGGAAGAGATTAAATTTGGTAGCATGGAAAGTGAGAGAGGAATAGACTTTACGTGAAGTACTAGTAAGTAGTAAGGAAATATGGTAAGTAAAGGAAAGGGAAGAGTCAAAGTAGATTCCTAGATTCCGGGCATGAGTGGAAATAGGAAGATCAGAAGGGGGAAAATGAATAGAAGGAGGGGGAGAGGGAGAAGGAATTGTGTTAGAAGGGATGAGATCCAGTATTTAATGGCAGTAAGACAGGAGGAGAGTTTTAGATGTATGACAGGGGTAAAGGAAGAGAAGGAGAGGAACAGCTGAGTGTCATCAGCGTAGAAATGGTGAGATATTCCAAAAGAGAAGATGAGAGGAGTGAGAAATATAGTATAGAGAGAGAGAGAATAAGAAGGGTCCGAGGACGGAGCTTTGGGCAACGCTGTAGTTCAGAGGGAAGGTGGAGGAAGTTTGACAGCCCCAAGAGACGGTGAATGAGCGGTTGGAGAGGTAAAAGAAGAGCCAGTTAAGGACTGAGCCTTTGAAGCCAAAGGAGGAAAGAGTACTGAGAAGTAAGGGGTGATTGACAGTATCAAAAGCAGCAGCGAGGTCAAGGCGGATGAGAATTGAGGATTGCTTAGCATAGCAAGCAGTAAGGAGAGAGTTAAGGACATAGGTGAGAGCAGATTCAGAGGAGTGTTTGGGGCAGAAGCCAGATTGAAAGGGGGAAGGGGGGGAAGCATGTGAATGTACCCTTGCATGAACGTGTAGTTCATTGCATGTGCGCACTCATTGTTTTTTATGGTGTATAGGATGGGGAGGACGAATGGCCGCAGTAGTCACAGATATTAGTTCCACTCCTCTGATAGGGGAGAGTGTGTGGCAGGCACATCTCTAGTAAAACAGAATGTGTAGACTGTGGCAGACTTCCATTAGAAAGAAGTGGTGCATAGTGCCAGCAATTGTATTGTTGCGTCAGTCTTTCTGGGGATTGAGAGAAGGTAAGCACTGATTTAGTGGTGTAGATCATGCACAGTAGATTTGAAAAATAGTGGTATATTGTATTGGCCGAGGTGGAAGGGCTGGCGCAAGAGTGTTGCTGTAAATAGTAGTGTTCAGTGGATTGTTGAAGTAGATTAATCACCAGAGGAGGAGTAGGAGGGGCCAGGTCGCTGTATATTAAAAAGAGAACAGCAGGTTGTTAGAATTGTGTGGGCCTGTGGAGATGGCCATTAAGTTTGCCTGGGTGTGATTGATGTGAAATGGAGGGGAGTGTTGTGTGGGGGCATAGGAGGGTGTATTGGGTATGGTCTGTTAAATCTTTGGGATTTGTGTAGGGGGATATATATATATATATATATATGTATATATATATAGATTATAGGCCGGCGATAGCCACCCTATAGTTAAGGTGAGTCAGACTTCCATAGGAACCCTTCAAAATTCTATTGTTAATACCTTTTGATTTGAGTACCGCATTTGACCGAAATTTTGAGAGTGATTAAGGACTCATGCTCTCCCCCCACCCCTCAGGCTGCAAAGTCTCGTAAAGATTTGTTGAAAAAATAAAAAAGTTATTAAAATGCCAAAACATTTTCTTTCTCCAAAAGTCCCATTAATTTTCCCATAGACAATCAAGGTCCATTTATTCCAAAGCGCACAACCCATATCGCTAGAAGGATTTGTAATAAGGCCCAAAACAACTTGGGCACGAAGCGCTGACTCGCAATCCATGCACAGTTTGGGGTTATACCCTGCAGTTGTTATATTTAAATATTTGATGGAGAAGGGGGTGCCCCTTCTAAAAAATGAATAGCGATATCTCAGGGATTAACCCAAAACTGCATGTTTTTTAGAAATGAAACAACCATCACCTTATTTTTCTGTCAATGCAAGAAATATCCACGGCTATAGCCAAGAATATGGGAAAATGAAACTCTGGAAAAAATATATGTGCAGGCTAAAAGCATGTAAATACTATCTGGCTAGAGCTGGGGTAGGGTGGGTAGAGGCCACTAAGTGAAATTTGGTATTTGGAAGGGGTCTAGGGACTGAGTTTGCAACACAAATCTTTCTGTAGCCTCAACGATAGCCCCAAATAGCTGACATCTTAAATCAAACTGCATCACAGAAACAGCGTGTGTTGTGTGGGAAAAGAGAGAGGCAATGGGAGGTGAGGAGGCCATCCAGGAGTGGGGGGAGCTGGCACAGGTGAGGGGGCACTTGGTGAGGGACTGGGGGTGGAGGGGCAGGAAAGCATTTTTTCTTTTTCGGCCGTTTTACTGATAGTCGAGGGAATGTCTAGTTCAGTAGCCACTGCTATACATTTTGGGGTGTCAGTGCTTTATTTCTTTTTAAAAGTTATTTTTATAGGTATAGTGATGTCGGGGTGGAAAATAACTGCCAATGGCCAAAGGCCATGGTCAGTGACATGGTAGGTATTTCGGAGTCTTCCCTATTTTTGCTGTGTGATTTTAGAGATTTGTACATGTGAGACTGTGGGGAAAAACAGAAGAAAATAGGTTTAAACAATTAATACAAAAAGAACCACCCTACTCTAGATTTAGATGCTCCATGCACTGTATTTTAGTCTGTGCAGTGTCACTCATGCTATTATATCTTGTGCCTATTAAATGTTTCCCTACCTAGTTAAATGTTATGTATTATTCTCTCCTTTTTTTAATCTTCAGATACCTTACATAGCTACATGAGCAGTGTTGTACTGTATTGATCTTTTTAGTTCTATTGTATTATAACATCCAAAGTGAGCACCCCCTTAAACTAACAATTTGTTACTGCAGTTATAATAAAAGTCAATGACCTGTAGGCGCAAGTATAATACAAAATATGTTTTTGCTTATTATTTCATTGCATTTGCGTATTTATATGTGATCAGTAGTCTTTAAAAGGACTGTTTTAGGGTACACTGAGTGTAGCATTTTAGAACATTTGGAGTACTGGTTTGATCTTATGAAAGAACACTGCATTTCCTTCATCAGTTAGGTTTGCTCCATCATGTCTATGGAAATTGGCCATATAGAACTGGATGTTGTTATTTGAAATCCATAATTGGTTGTGGTCTCTCATGAATGGTGAAACTACTTTGTTAAAATGTATCTGTGATTTCTTAATTTTACCAGTTGCCCTTCTCCATTTTTGCCACTCAGTCAAATTGGAAAAAATAAAGATGGTGTGAGGAAATAGTTTTCCCATGTGTTGTTTCATCATTAAAGTAAGGGACACACCTTGTACATTCACCATATCATTGCCTCCACAATTAATTAGTATGAGGTCTGGCTGCCCTGCACTTCTCAGACTTAACAATTTTGGGAAAACATGGAATCAACGCATTCCCTGCAATCCAAACCATATCATTGTAAAATCTCTCAAACCTAGGTCCATGTTAATATTTAGTTTCTCACAAAAAGCCAGCGATCAAAACAGCCAACTGTCTCTGATCAGCCAAACAGTTTTCAAACCAGCCATGATATCTGCAGTCTTTCTCTGTTTGCAGGAAAATTATTCCTAGTTGGAATTTGTAGTAGTTTGTCTGAGCAGGGATGTATGATGTATGTTTTCAAGTTTGTAATTGGTTGAATGTACTGTTGTAACTATCAACAGCTATCCAGCAGCGACTCAGTGGGCTGTGTTGCTTCCCATGGGTACATGTGGTTCCCTGTGCAGCTATATTGTGGCAAATGGCATGTCGTGTTTTTGTGGACGTGTGGTAGCTGCGGCTATCTGACATTTTGGGTGGAGTAGCAACATAGATGCATTGAGTGTTTGGGGGGATTGGGAGACACCAGGGGAGTGGAGGCGGAGCATGGGGAGTTGAGGGGGCTGGTAGGCATGTTAGGGACACTTGTTTGGAGTTTGGGGAAGTGGAAATGCATATTTTTATTTGTAGTTTTTTGGTATAGCCGTGGCTAACAGCAAACGGACATGCAAGGCTTTTCTATAAAAGCATCTATTGAAAAGCATTTCCGGGGGTGCATCAATGCTTTTAATCATTGTATTGGTTGTACGTATAGGTGCAGTTATATTTTAAAGCCGCATCTATAAACTATAAATTGTTCGTGCATATATCATATTTTTATGTGGATGATACAGTGAGGAATTTTATTTGTGTGTGTGATTTTATTTGCTTAGGCATTCTCTTATACCAAACCATAAGGATGGGTGTCCCCTTCATCATGGGAATCAGGGAATTAAGCATTTAGAAAAACACAAAAAGTGATGCTTCATGGAACTATATTTTCTTCCAATTATGTAATATTCAGGACTTCAGACGATAATGAAGAGTGTGATTGGTCAGTAAAAAATTGTCATAAAAACTACAGTTTCTATTCTAAGAAATACATTTCAAAATCATTCAATTCTTTGTAAACCAATCATATTTCTAAAAACACCTATTTCATACATACACACAGAAGAATATTCTGAAAGTATATTAAATGTGCGAAATACACAGCGCATGTGTGTGCAAAATTTGCTTATGGAAAAAAACAACAATCACTATTCATTTCCTGCACCATCTCTGCTATGTTTAAATCAATCTATGAAAGCATCTAGACTGTCAGTGTTCTTTCTACAGTTTTTCGTCACAAATGTGACTCATTTCAAGTATAAACTACAGGTATTCTAGAGAAGTATATGGATACACAAAGCTCCTCTGTTTTTAATTTATGAATACCCCTTTTCACTTAGTTTCAACAAAATATTCATCTAGTTCTGCCCGAACTGACGTCCATCTTCCTCAGGACTTGAAAATGAAAAATTACTTATGCTTTATAGACAAGTCAATTATTGAATTTGTATGCCTTTTTGTTTTCTATTTTCTTTTATCTTTTTTATACACCATCCTGTGATAAGCTAGCCTTCTCTACGGACAATACAATACTAAATATAAAAGAAAAAGTAGAATTGATTGAGAAACAAAAAAATGAATTCATTGAACTTACTACTAATAGAAAGATGGACAAGTCGAAAAAAGATATTCAAAACCTTAGTAAAGAGTTAGCAATCCCATACCTTAGTGCTGACTAGCAGGGCCCTACTTATTGGAATGACCTGGATGTACAAAAATAAGGTCAGACCCCTTATAAGAAAAAGGTTACTTTTTCAGATATGTCCTCAGATGATGGCAACATGACCTACAGTAGAGCAATAAGAGGATATAGAGGTTAAATTTGGAATAGAGTCTACTTCAGAGGGAAAAGAGGCAGATAGTATTTTCAACAACAGAATTATCAACTGCCTTCTTACTTCTCATCTCAGAGATACCCTCCACATTTTCCACCCCAGGATCTCCCATTTCCTCCACAAGAAAAAGGCCCTCCACCAATAGCTACTTTTTCTGAAACTCAGAAACGAGCATACAGGCGTTAGAAAAACCTTCAGCTTCTATAACATCTCTAACAAAATATTGGCCAAACATGAGATAACAGTATTGGAAAAAGGTTTTTCTTTCATCCCAGGAAAATTCCAAGAAGAATGGCAGTGGAAATAGAACTGCAAAGCTTTTTTTCGAAAAATACGACTGATAGTTTTTTTTGGTACAGAAAATATAGAGAATCTAGAGATGTAAGGGACTACCCCTGAAACTGAAATTGTCTTTTACACTATCATTACAGATGGTTTCTAAGGAAACAGCTACTTTTGAAAAAGTTATACTGAGAGAATTACACTCTATCTATGATGCACAAGGTGAGGTCAAACACCATTGTAGCTATAATTTATCTAATAGAGAATGGGACTGTCTTCTAACATTATGGAGTGATCAGTCAATTGTGATTAAAAAGATGATGAAGGTAGAGGAGTGGCTGTTTGGGATGCAGAGAAATATCATATAGAAGTTATGAAACAACTAAATAATACAGATTTTTATTTGAAATTAAGGGACGACCCGATAGATAGCATCCAAAATGAAATTTTCCAGATTTTCAAATGAGCTCTAGAAGAGGGGATCCTGAGCAAAACATAATGTACCTTTTTGACTCCTGACAACACAATGACTTCCCTGTTCTATATATTACCTAAAATGCATAAGGACACGCTAAATCCACCAGGGAGACCGATCGTGTTGCTATGTGGCTCAATATTGGATCTCTTCGGAATTCTTTTTGAAATCTTTAGCAGCCAGATTTCAAACTTACTTGGCAGATACCACTATTGCAATTAATCAGGCTTACCCTTCAATACTAATACTGAGGTTTTAATCACATTAGATGTGGCATCTTTATATTCCAACATTCCACAAATGGAATCACTAAACATCATGAAATAATTTTTAGTAGAGAGAGATGGCCCCCTAAAAATTCTGAGTACATTTTAGATAGAACTATTGGAAGTAGCTTTGACCAAAAAGTACTTCTGGTTTAAGACAACTTCTTATATGCAAATTAAGGAAACCATGATGGGGGCGGCTTTTGTCCATTATCCCACCCTCTATATGTGGAAATGTGTACAGCTGAACATCTTGAATGACTCTAAACCATATAAATCTGCCTAAAGGTTTAATAAGCATTATATTGATGACAACATTATACTTCGGGACAGCAACAAAGGGGATTATAATCCATTTTTGTGAATGAAGAATTCCTTGAATCCTAATTTGTGGTTTACTATGCAAGTAGACCAAAAACAATTCGAGTTTCTAGTCATGTTGATTAAAATAGAAAGTAGACATATAATAGTTGACCTATTTTGAAAAGAAACAGATAGATATACTATCCTAAGGTATGATAGTTTTCACTCTCAAGATTTACGTGATAACATACCTTATGGTCAATTCCTCAGGGCTAGATGCAATTGTACCAAAATAGAGGACTTTACTACTCAATCAAATGCAATGCAAGCTATACTCTTGGACAGATGATATCCACATAGCTTGCTTAGACAATCACAAAAAGCACAAAATAAACACAGTGAAAAACTCCTAACTAAAAAAACAAGGACAATATCAATAATTCCCGTCAGTATGTGCCATGAATTGTAACACCCACCACAATGAGATAAAGAAGGTGATATCCAAACATTGGTGCTTGCTACAATTGAATAATCCTAAATTGGAACATCCCATATATGCCTTCAGAAAAGGAATACAATCCGAAGGATTGGATTTCAAGGGCAGACCGAGGATCTACAGGAAATAAATAGCCAATGATCACTTCCTTTTGGGGTTTAGAACCTGTGATTGGTCACTTCCCATGTGGGACCTGTTGTCAATGTAATTCAACTTTGGCTCGCATTTGAGTTTTGATTAATCATAAAACGTGGGTCTTGAAACATCAAACTACTTGTAATAGCAAAAATGTTACATATGCAATGAGGTTTCCATGCAATAAAATGTGTATAGGAAAAACTGCTAGAGCTGTAGAACAGAAAATCACTGAACATAAGTCTAAGATCCATACTAAGAATATTACACTGCCTCTGGTAGCCCATTTTATTGAAGAAAATCACAGATGTGACAAACTTAAATGGTGGGCAATGGGCTGAGTATGGGGACGTGATGGACACAAATCAGCCATCAAATTATCTTAAAGGCAACAATGGTGGATGTACCATACCGAGAGTTATCAAAATGATTGAACCAAAATGAAGACAAATTCCAATGCCTCTAAATAATATAATATGGGAACATTATTCCTATAGATAAGCAAATTGAAACTATCATTGTTGATATTTCTATGGTTTGCAAATTTAGTATCTATAGCTTGTGATAACTCTTTTGGAATCAGTACTTTGATATTTGTATAGGATGTTCATTGGGCACTGGAATTTATATTTGTCACTCAGTAAAACATCCTTAAGAATCTTAACAATGTTGTTCATACAGTCCAAGATGGTGGTAATATCCTATTGACAGTGTGTTGTTCAAATTGGCTTGTACTGCCCTAAATGTGAGAAACTGCATGCAAGAGCATTGTATCTAATACATTTAGACCTCTTTCTATTGCCCAAAAACTGCTATACTGGGTGTTCGGAGAGGTATCCAGTTTGACACAGTCCTCTTTCTATGACCAATAAAACATTTTGACCATAGAGCACGCCAGGAGTACATGGAATTGACACATGCAGCTTGCGAAGATCTGTGGCAATTTGTGGCTTATACAGATAACACAACAGATGTTGTTCTGGTTTGTGTTCTTTTGACTATATTAAACAATTTAGGGTTTAGAGAGTAATTGGATGGAAGATCAGCACAATACACGGTTACATCTGATACTTTGGTATATATTTAGAATCACGACTTAGAAGCCTCGAGTGTTTTAAAGTGATTAACTTTGTTCAATATGAGACATTAGCTCATGTATATGTTTCATTGGCACATATGCAGGCAGAAGCCATAAGAGAGAAGGTGCAGGTGAACCAACCGTTTTGAAGTAGACTTGTCAGCCAGAAAAGAAAGAGTGATACACACATACATAGCAGATGTCAGTGACTCGTGTTTTATGTCATTTGGTGGTTGTGTTAGTATAGCTCCACATATTAGAATAAGAGGCTAATTCCCTATCCTATTTTATGTCTTTGGAGATAATTAAGGTTTATCCTGCAAATGTAGATATGGACACAGGCTACTTCCCGTTTCCCTACCAGGAAGAAACTTTTGGGTAAATGTTCTTCAAAATGAAATAATGTGAAATTAGGAGATTGTATGAAGAGTTGTGAATGGGCAGCTTTTTTAACAAAAGGTTTTAATGTTTGTTTTTTATTATTGTTCTTTAACATCTATTCAGATTTATATCACAGGGTGGTGTATAAAAAGAGATAAAAGAAAATAGAAAACATGAAGACATACAATAATTGTCTTGTCTATAAATCATAAGTAATTTGTCATTTTAAAGTCCTGAGGAAGACAGACGTCAGTTTGGGCAAAACTAGATGAACATTTCTTCAAAACAAAGTGAAAAGGGATATTCTTAAATTAAAAACAGAGGATCTTTGTTTATCCATATACTTCTCTAGAATACCTCTACTTGATACTTGAAATGAGTCACGGTTGTGACAAAAGATTGCAAAAATGACATTGCAGGTCTAGAAGTTTTCATACATTGAATTAAACATAGTAGAGATGGTGTAGCAAATGAATAATGATTGTTTTTTTTTTTCATAAGCAAATTTTGCACACACACATGCTCTTCGTATTTTGCACATTGAGTATGCTTTCAGAATATGCATCTGTGTATATGTATAAAATCGGTGTTTTTAGAAATATGATTGGTTTACAAAGAATTGAATGGCACTTTTGGTTCATTGAATAACTTTTAATGTTTTTATTAAAATAAAAAAAACATAGTTTTTATGACAACTTTTCACTGACCAATCGTACTCTTCATTACCGTCTGAAGTCCTGAATATGACATAATTGGAAGAAACTATAGTGCCATGAAGCATCACTGTTTGTGTTTTCTTAGGCATTCTATATATCATTTGGAAGGCTTGAAGGCTGATTTAGTTTGCTTTTGGGCTTGCAGAAAAATATATGTGTAGCCGCAGATACAAAGCAAGATCTGCAGCTGTGTCGAATAGCCGTGGCTATGAAAGAGGTGGGGTGGGGAAAAATAGATTTCTGTGAGTTTCATTGTTTGTTATTGTTATTTTTCAATTTGTGTAGCCCTGTGTGACTGGTTGTAGTGAAAATGTGTCATCCATTTAAGTAGTTTTATTGGTATATAGTCCTCTTTTTTTGGGTATTCAATTTGAAAAGTATAAAAGTATAAATACGACAAAATAGTTTATCCCTTTGATTCCAGTACTCTCATTGTGCACATGGAAGGAGTGTGGCTGATGTGAAAGTGTTAATAAATATTTATATATTCGAAGGTTTATTTGCATTGTTGTGTGTGTTAGTTATATCACAAGTGGTGGTCAGTATCATTTCTTTCATCTGCTCTCATTGTGTGGGGAGTTTTTTTAATGTATATTTTAAATTTCACTAATATGGAGCTAAAAAATTAGATTTTTCAATCAGTGGCATTTATATGCAGCCATTTTGATTTTGTATTCATGTTAGTGATGTTGAAGGTATATTTGATTATATTTGTTGCAATGTCAATGTACTTTCGACTATGAAGTTGTCGTAGCAGTTTTGAGTTTTCTTGAGGTAGTACAATTGATGGTGTTTTGCAAGTTCACTTCAGTCATTTACTTTGTGTTGGTATTCTGCTGTAGCTGGATTGTTCTCATCATCCAAGTGTACTTGCACCATAGTGGTACTGCTATGATATGATATGATATGGTATTTGTAACGCGCCTATACACAAGTGTTTCAAGGCGCGACGAGGCAGGGAGGGAGGGAAACAAGGGGAAGACGGACAAGCGATCCTACTAGGCCAGGTGTCATTCAGATCGCGCAAGTGCAGAGGTAAGGGGAAAAGGAGAAAGTGCAGGGGGAGGAGGTGGGGGGAAAAGTGCAGTACAAGGTAAGTGGCGTAGTGAAATAATAACGATAATAATAAATAAAAAGGGCCAACTAGTGGCAAGTGCGAGGTAAGTGCAGAGCAAGTGCTGAGCAGGGGGCTGTAGGGATACAGTGACAGTCCCACAGTGCAGGGGGAGCCAGGGGGGCAGTGCAAGTGGAGAGTGGCTGGGCCCTGGACCGAGGTCGCTGAGAGTGGCCCAGATGCAGGTTAAGTACAGAATTCAGTGGGGAGTTAAGCAGGTTTAGCAGGGGAGAGGGAGAGAGAAGGCAGAAGCGAAGAGGAAGGTTTTGAGGTGCTTCCGGAACCGGAGATGGTTCTCCTCAAGTTTCAGGGAGGCAGGCAAGGCTGGAGATGGGAGCAGTACGTCTGTAGCCAGTTAATGAAAAGTCTCCTTTGTAAACCTTTCTAGCCTCTCTGATGATTCTTCAAATGGAGTGCTCCAGTGCTGCAGGTATTTTAAGACTCTGGCTTTTGGTGGCAGCACCTTTAATGTGTGTAGGTTGATTGTGCACAACCACCACTCAAATCTTCATGTAAGACAAAAAAGGCTGCAGCTTAGTATGGGCAGACAAGCTAGAAACATTTGAAGGTCTACATTTTGGTATATTTTTGATTGGACTTTCTCCATTTATTTTTTGCCACACAATATTTTTTTTTTACAGTACCTGTGTTTGTATCTGTTTGATTGTTTTCTATCCCATGTTCTCCAAGTTTACTTATCCACCCTGTTCTCTTTTTTTCCTCTGTCCTACAACCACCTAGTATAACATCATTTGTTTATTCTTAGCCATTTTATGTATCCCTGTTTGTTCATTGTAGTAGTATTTTCTTAGACATTTTTTTAATCCAAGCTGGATTTCCTTTCCCAATGACCCAATGATTACCATGTGCAAAGAGAACAACAGGGTTATATGCACAAATGTATCTTATAGAGTGTATGTGATGCACTGCATCCAAGATATGAGGGTCATAAAAACGTGTGTATTAAATTGTGTTTTTTAAAGTATATGGCCCCGATTCATAGAATTCAGCGCAGAAAAGGCGCAAGCGACATGCGCCGAGAAGGAGTGTGTGCCAGGCATGGCGCAGAGAAACAATAGCGCACATATTCATGGATTTCCTGAGGCATCAGTAGCCATGGCGCAAGGAATATCAAGCTGTGCCAGTAATGCCCTCAATATGCCCCACGCATAGTAAAAAGCAAGTGAAATGCCTAACACAGTACAAGCCCCCGCGCCATCCTTGGTCAGCATACAGACCCCCTAACGAAATCGCATGAAAACCCAGTGCGAGCCCCACCTGCACCCCAGAGTAATCACTTGAAAACACCTCATAATCACTAGCCTCACCTCAGCCAAATCGTGTGAAAACTCAGTGGGTACCGCGGTCGCACCGCAACGTAATCGCGTGAAATGTCAGTGCATACCCGGCCGCACCTCATCCAAATCGCGTGAAAACTCAATACGTACCCTGTCCGCACCCCAGCCAAATCGCGTGAAAACTCAGCACATACCCCGGCGGCACCCCATCCAAATCACGTGAAAACTCATATTGTACCCCGGCCGCCCCCAGCCAAATCTTGTGAAAACTCAGCATGTACCCCGGCCACACCCCAGTCAAATCACTTGAAAACACAGTGCATACCCCAGCTGCACCCCATCCAAATCACGTGAAAACTCAGCACGTACCCCCAGCCGCACCCCAGCATAATCACTTCAAAACACCCTGTGATACCTGCAGCAATCCATTGGAAGCAGCCCTCTCCAGACCGGACACCCCATCCCCTAACTCCCATAACGCCACCCTGAAGGCAGCCCCCACCACATGGGACACCCCAGCCCCCCTCACCCGTGACACCACCCTGCAGGCAACCCCCACTACATGGGACACCCCAGCTCCCATCACCCATCACCCCAGCCTACAGGCAGCACCCTCCACATGGGACACCGCATCACCCATCAATCATCACCCCAGCCAGCAGGCAGCCCCCTCCACATGTGACACCCCAGGCCGGCTCACCCGTCACCCCAGCCTGCAGGCATCCCCCACCATATGGGAGACCCCAGCCCCCATCACCCGTCAACCCAGCCTGCAGGCAGCCCCCACCACATGGGACACACCAGCCCCCCTCACTCGTCACCCCAACCTGCAGGCAGCCCCCTCCAAATGGGACACCCAGCTCCCCTCACCCATCACACCAGCCTGAAGGCAGCCCCCTCCACATGGGACACCCCAGCCCCCATCACCCATCACCCCATTCAGAAGGCAGCACCCTCCAGATTGGACACCGCCAGCCCCCCTAACCCATGACGCCACCCTGCTGGCAGCCCCTACCACATGGGACACCCCAGCCCCATCACCCCAGTCTGCATGCGGCCCTCTCCACATGGGACGCCCCAGTCCCCATCAACCATAACCCCAGCCTGCGGGCAGCCCCCTCCATATGGGACAACTCAGCCACATCCTCCGTCACACCAGCTTGCAGGCTGCCCCCATCACATGGGACACCCCAGCCCCCATCACCCATCACCCCAGCCTGCAGGCAGCCTCCACCAAATGGGACACCCCAGCCCCCATCACCCATCACCCCAGCCTGCAGGCAGCCCCCTCCAGACTGGACACCCCCAGCACCCCCTACCCGTGACACCACCCTGCAGGCAGCCCCCTCCAGACTGAACACCCCAGCCCCCATCACCCATCACCCCAGCCTGCCGGCAGCCCCCTGCGGACCAGACATCACCTGCATGCTGGACTCTGACATAGTGACACCTGATCACTCCATCGAAGTTCTGTCATGCACCTTGACTGCCGTGTTCTGACACCATCCTGAACATCCACGCCCAAATGTATCCTGCAACACAAACAAATGCATACATCTGGGCAACATCCTTGAGTGTGGCAGCTGCTGAAACACAATTGCTGTCTGCAACCATATTCCAACATACACATCAAACAAGTAAATGGTAAAGTGAGGCCCTGCTGGCCATGTGAGAATGTCATGTCAACAATCCCCATGGACAAATAGTCACACAGTGTCAGTAAAAAAGCAGCCTCAATGTGTGTCACATGAACAGACACTGCCCAGGCGTGTCACAGCATGAGCCTCAATGAGCTGCCATTACCAGAACAGATATCCCAATATATACATCAATGTTCCTGCACTGTGTGCAGGACATAATATGAAATCACATCAAATGCCATGACATTCAAAATCCACCTATACACAAGTGTCTGAAGGTGCAACTAGTCCGGGGAGGGGGAACAGATTGAAGACAGAGACAATAATCTTGGTAGGCCAGGTGACATTGAGATGGGGCCAGTGCATGGGAAGTGGGGAGGAGAAATGTGCAGGGAGAAGGGGTAGTGGGCAGTGCAGTACATGGGAAGGACATCATAACAAATACAACTAAGAAAATAATCAAACTGCGGCCAGCTGCAGGCAAGTGCAAGGCTAAGTGCCCACATCAGGTGTGAAGTGCAGCTAGGGAGCTGTTGGTACACATGAAAACAGTGCAAGAGCGGGGGATGCCAGGGAGGTAGTGTGGGTGTGCAAGTGGCCGGTGAAGGGCCCTTGGTCCAAGATCATAGGGTAGCCAAGTGACCAGGACTGATTCAGACAGGAGTACTGCAGGGTAGAGGAGGAAATAAAGCACAAGCAAAGAGGAATCACTCCAGTTCAGAATGAGTGCATGGCAATCAGACAGTGTGCCATGCACCAACACTGCTGCATTGGTCAGTCGATGTGTAAAAACAAAGGAATGGCAATATTGCATGCCAATGCAAGATGCAGATCAACTCCAGAGCCAATGATCACTGCACAAAGACATGCTGGTGAAGGACAAAGCACAACATGTGTGTTACACAGCATCAAGCAAATCATGTGCAAATATCGTGAACATGTACCACTCCCACAGTCACCCCTCCCAGCGCCAATACACAGTGATGCTGCACATGTGAAAGCAAATGGCACTTTAGCGAGCACACCGAAACTCCCCTTTCACAATCATCCACTGGTCAACCACATGTATATATTCAGCATGCAAATGGCTAGCAAACATGACACATGCATGCAATTAAGCACACACATTACCAACGATGGTCAGTACCAGGGACACTAAACAGACTAACAAAAAGGCACAATGCTTTAAAAAAAGGGGAGAAACAATGACTTTGAGTAATGAAAATAAATTATAATGTACAGCTGTATTCTGCACATACACACTGTAAATGAAATAGGAACATATGTACATGAATAAATAAAAAGTCTGTCAAAATGTCCAGGTCCATAGAAAATATTTACAATAGCACAAAATGAGAATCAAAAAAAACATTACTGCATGGTGTACAAAAAATTAGAAAACCAAAGAAAACGATGTACAAAAAAACAATGATTAATGTCCAAACTGCACTCCAAATTATAATATGAACAAAAGCAAAACCACACATAAACAACCATGTACAAAAAATGGAGTAGAGTGCAAAAGCATCAAAGAATAACTAAAAACAATGGAAACCTATATCTAAAGAACAAGCAGGCTAGTCCTTCTCCTCACCATGCTCCCTTAATGTTTCGGCCAGGGCATCATCCTAAACAGCATCCACTTGCCCTAGCCAGGCCTCCGCTTTCACCTCAAGGGTTTACAGGGACTACAACATGGTCCTCTCCATTCCCTCCAACTCCCTGCAAGTCTCCTCTAGGAACTCAACCCGCCTCTCTGCCCGACACAGTGAAATCTCCACCCACACCATGGTGAGTCTCGTCTCCTGTTCCCACTGCCTCTCTGCCCTCATTTACTGCCCGTACCGCTGCAAGACGGACATCCTTCAACGAAGGTCCTCATTAGCATCCTGCCTGACGCCTATACCTGCCTCCCTGAGATGGGATGCCCTGAGTATTGTAGCCTCCTACTTCAGTAGGAGTATGGTGACCACCTCAGTTGATCCAACGTCGACTCCCTACTCAGGCAGGGATGTGATCTCCACTAGATGGGCCGCTGGGGGTGGGACAGGTAAACAGGGGGCCTTGGTGGTATCTGGGCTGGAAGGTGCCAGGGAGGATGACCGGTGCACCGAGGAGGAAGATGGGGAGGGGGTCACATAAGTGGCCAGCCCACGTATCCAATTCGAGACTAGGAACTTAGCTAGCCAGTTCAGGAGACCTCATCGTGATGATGTGCAGGTCCAAGATAGAAAGCCTGCACATCATCACGAATGACGCCTGCACACTTCGTGATACCAGCTAGCAGCAGTTACACCCTGTCTAGAATGGCAAGATTTGCAGGCATTGCTGTTTCTGTTTGCGTCTAAACATCCGACACCTAAGGACGGGTTCGGCCTGGGGCATGCCGGCAAGTGCACACTGGTGCAGGCACAGGACCAGGGACAGGATTAGGTACAGGCACCTCCACAGCGACCTGCACTGCCTCCTGCCACTGAGTCTGGACTGCACCATTCACACCCAGTTCTTAATTTGTGGGTGTGGTTGCCGGTGGCCAACACCGGCACTCTTTTTTGGGCACCGGAACTCATGCGGTGCCAGCAGACGTGCAATTGCTTTGTTTGTTCTTCCACTTCGCTTTGCTTCGATTATAAATCATTGGGATTTGTCATTCCGATCTCGATCTCTCTCGTGCTTGCAGGTTGCAGGTCATGGCTGGATGGGCATGGGAGGGGCCAGCAATAGCAATGAAGAACAAACTGTTACAAACAACAGCCAATGAAAACAATCATTCTGGTGTTACTATGCAGTATTTGATACATTCTGTATAGTAACACAGAACATGCAGTTTTCATTGGCTGTTCTTCTGAGCCCATGAAATTACATTGTGACATGTTGTTGTTGTCACAGGAGGCAGTGTGGCGACACCTTCATTTCACGAGTTACTGTGAAGTGAAGGTGCCGAGGCGTGGCGTCGTAGGTCCTGACTTGTGAGAGAGGGAGCCTGCCCTGCGTGCTACGGCCTAGTTGCTTCCTGGGGACCCCTCTGCCTGCTTTTTCATTTGTTCGGGTGCCAGTGTGCGCACCCGACCCCCCATCCTGAGGTCCCGACAGGAGACCAAGTCCCAGCCGGCAAAGCAGGTAAGTAACTTGTTGTTGCATGCTGTGCAGCCTGAGCCTGTCACAGTCAAGTGATCAGGCAAGGCCCAGGTCGGGGTCCGGGTGGCGGCAGGGTCCCCTGGTGATGTCCTGACTGCCCAGGAGTCAAGACCCCACCAGGGGCCCGTCCGCGCCCAGGCTTCTGTCTGTGTGACCTGTGTGCAGTGTGCCAGGCCCAGGCCAATTTCTGTGACCAGGGGCTGCCGGCTGACGCAGACAGAGTCAGATGACTCTTCCGCGGGCAGCCGGGCCCATGGATTGTGCCCTAAAGATCGTTTTTACTTTTTTCTTTGAAAACATGGCCTTCCACGGGGCCGGTGGCCGGGGCCCCGCCTCACGGAAGGTAGGTTTTAAAAGAAATAACTTATTTTGAGTGGCGGCTGTGGCCCATCACTTCGAAAGTGATGGGCCACAGCCAACCAAATATACGTTTTTTCTTTTAAAATCTTAACTTCCATTGGGCCGCTGTGCTGCGCACCTATTTTTGTCATCATCAGGCTTAGCATGGCCGTGGCGGCCCCACGGAAGGAAGCCTACGTTATTGAGGCAAGGCAGGGCAAGGCCCAGGACAGGGCGGGGCAGGGGCGGCAGCATGGTCCCACTAGTCTGTCGCAAAAGGAATGAGATATCGTTTGCAACTTTGGCCACTTTTTCATTGTTGCCGAGCCCGACTCGAGACAATTGTATGCCCCAGGCCGACCCTGGATAGCATTCATCTAAGCAAAACATGAACTGTGAATTTTTGCCTGGGGGTTTCCGTTCTTCCTTTTAATGTTATCGGGCTCATTAGTTCACAAACGAGCTTCAGCAAGGAGACCCGGTCTGAAACAGCGCATGTATTGGGCCGAAACCGAACCGGCTGCACTTCGCGAGAAAAGCCCATGCAAAGACAAACTTCTGAAATGCCATTTCAGGCAAAGATACACACATGGAAACTAGATGGGGATAAACATGGTGCACATGCCCACTAATCTGTCATCACAAATAAAAGCACTAGTTGAGTATTCGTGTATAATTCTCAATCGTCTTTTGCTGTCATTTTTTTACATAATTCCAGCGCATGTTTTCTATCCTGATGTGTGGTTTATACACCAGATGTGGCCCCTTAATGTGAGTACAATACACTCCAAGCATGTTCTCCGAATGAGAGCACATGCCATCCTCAGATAGGAATCCTCAGATAGAGGTGGGTGTCTGTTACACCCCGCAGTTTAGTGAAGTATGTCAAGAACATGTCAGTGGGAAGGAGATATCCGAATATGCATTCTCCTATGGCTCCTGAATATTGGGTGACAAAAAATATTTAGTTTTTTAATATGTGTTAAGGTGGAAAGAGGCCCTAAAGTAGAAGTAGCACAGGCCATTGATTCACAACAATGTCCTTTAGAAATAACTTTTTCCAAGTTATACAACACCATGCTCATGCTTGAAGGAAGGGTGAAGGGGGATGCATTTATGAGATGTGAGGACTCATAAGGGCTTGAGAGTAAATTGATTACAAAAAACAACTGGATGAGGTGACTGAGGAACGGGCTGAGGGGAGGGTGCTCTTCTTGAGGTAACCGATTAACAATACTTGGTGTACTTTAACAGACTGTCAGATGGGGCAGAAGGGGTAGAGACAAATACAGTGCAACAGTGACTGAAACAGAATGCCTTTTTATTTATTTGCATTTTTAAAATTGCTCACACAGCCCGGCGGTGTCAAGGCGCAGTTACACGAGGAGCATGTCTGAGTTGCGTATTTATAACGTGCTTAATACCCAGAGGTTTCTAAGCGAAAAGTCAGAGATCGAACCTGTGTTGCTTCGTGTCATCTTGCTTCCAATCGAGCACATTGCTGCTGAGCTATCCTGAGTCCCGGGACAATGATTGCAACGCAGCTCCACTTAGAGCCATTTGGGAAACAGGGCGGTGGGAGGGGGTGGGCTGGGCGGTGGGGGGTCATTCTACAAAATTGGCAAGTAAGATAACATCCACAGGTTTCAACAATTGTATGAAATGCATTATCACTTCGAGGACAGCAAGTATGGTCCAGATGTCTAACAAGTGTGGTCTAGAACTTAGAAGTGTGTTCAAATGCACTCTTTTGCCTCTGGGTTTGCCGGAATGCTGGAACCACTACACCTACCATAACAAGTGTTTTCCAACTTTAAAGCATTATACTTTCTCAACCTATGTGTGCCCTTCCCAATCCATCCCACTACTAGCCTGTGCCAGCAGTTGCTGCAGTGCCAAACATGTGTCATGGAGCAGCAGCAGTGTGATGGGCCGATCTAGGTAGGTTTTGCCCGTGCTGTGGGCGGTGCTGCGCCCACGCTGAAGGTGGCGCCGCGCATGTGCTGAAGGCGGCGTTACGGCCGCACTGCGGGTGGCACTGCGACCGCCATTATGGGGCCAATATTTTTTGGGGACTGCCACTTATTTTTTTACAAATTAAGCACTGGTCACACCCACCTCATCACCCCCGCCGGGCCCTTTGGACTGGGCTAATGCGGCCTCCTCCTCCTCCCCGCCAACCTGGATGCCTCCCCAGCCTCTTCCACAGTGTATTGCCCCTGTGTGAGCTCACCTGTCCCTCCCACTGCCGAGGAGTCCTCGTCCACCTTCACTCTCTTGGACCTCCCCTCAGTGGCTGCGGCCAATGTTTCCGATGCAGCCCCAGTCTCCTCGCTCCCCGATGATGAAATTAACAGGAGGCTTGACTGGGCCTTGGGTCTCTGCCTGGTGGAGGGATCCCTGCTGCCTTGCTCCACAGCACCTTCTCCGCCCTCTTCTTCCAACGGCACTGTGGATAAGGAGACATAGAACACAAACATCAGGGTACTGCACCTATGTGTGTTTGACTCAAAACATATGCATGTAAAGTACACTGCCAAAGGTCACAACCGTCATCACCCTCCACAACACACAGGTACATGCAAAGTACATACGTGCACATACATGTCTGTCCTTCACAACAGACAATCACATCCTTGGACATGGCACTGTCAGCACCTACAAAATGTGCATAAACATGTCATTCAAACACATCACATGACAGTCCTGAAGCAGTGCACTGAGCGATCACATCAGAGTTCCCTCAACGTCAATCAGGCAGCAAGAGTAGTGCACACATTCAAATGAACCAGTTACATCCATCCTGGAGTGTTTGCCAGTCACACAGTCACATCTCAGACACATACACATGTACACCATGCCTGTTCATGATGTTGACAACACCCATCTGTCACACCTCTCACACATGCACGTATCAGACACATGTAAGCAAACATTTTCACGTTGAAATATGCTGCATCACAACACACGTTGCAAAAGTAACACCATTGGAATCAAGCATGCTTCATAGGACACATATGCAGCACTGTCTGGGACATGCACACAGACATCTGTACAAGAGGCATATTTGCCATAAGGCCCAGGTGCACACTCCCACCACACATCAAAATGCACATGCACTGTGGAGGCCAGCAATACATGGACACCTACCAGTCAACTCCAGACAGTGCTGCAAATCGATGACATGGGGCGCAGCACAGGGTGAAACTTCTCCAGGACTGCCCTTGGTTGACACCAGCCTTGAGGAAGTGCACAGCCTCGTTGCGAGTCCTGGATTTCAGGTGGTGGAAATCCTGGAGTACCACCCCCTCTGCAGTGATGGCACCCAATTGGTTGTCCCAGATCATTTTCCGTCCTTCCTTTCCGACTTGCGTTGGTCTGTGGAAGAAGGCATCATAATGCCCGAGGACATGCTCCACCAGGATGTCCACTTCTATGGCAGTGAAGCTTACAGCCCTCTGCCTCACTGCCGTGAGGTTGCCACTTGCCTCCAAATATGTTGGTTCAGGCATGGCAGCCCACGAGCCAAGTGTGGGTGGGCAAGGTGGTCCTGAGGCTGGGTTGTGGAGCAGTGTTCTGGAACATTGGGAGTCTCTGGATCAGCAGAGGTGGTAACAGGTCCAATGAAAGGAGCACTGGCAATTGCTGTACAGCAAGCCCTCAAATTACAGGGCACATGGGTAGCAGGCACACACAGAGGGCAGGTAGCAGCAGATGGCTCGTAAGAGGCTGGTAGGCAGAAGCGTGGATCTTCTGTGTTATTTACGTGGGCAGCCGGAAACAGAGTGACGGGTAGTCCGCACATGCAGAAACAGCACGTTAGCGTGAAATCAGAGGAAAGGGCCTAAGCGTGTAAGTTATGTGACCTGCGCAGAACGTTGGGCATTCACGTTCAGAATCAGGATAAAAGAGTGCGTAGGAGAATATCACACTTGTGCGAGTTAGAGCGGACGGACGTGTGGGCTTCGTTGATATATGCATTTGCATGCAATCTTTTCACTACTGCGACAGTGCAAGCTTTTTGTTTTGGTGGGAAATTTGCATCAGCGCACACACGCGTGTACTTTACCCTATTTTCTGAGTCGCGTACGCATATTGCATACTGTGGGTGCCGCTGTGTGTCGCGTACCCCAATTCTTAAAAAAAAAATTGAAGACAGGTCAATGCAATCGCATCCTCTGCAGTGTACCGCTCTAAACTCCTCAATGCAGCTAGACCTTACCTCTCCCAACCAAATTTCCTCACCATAGCTAGGGCAATAATTGGGTCAAGGTTGGACTACTGCAATGCCCTCTTGGTAGGCACCTCCCAAAAAAACTTGGCCAAACTGCAACTGGCCCAGAATAATGCCCTCAGGGCCGCAACCGGCATTTCAAGACGTGAACACATCTCTGAGGCGAGGAGGAAGGTCCAATGGCTCCCCGTCAAGGAGAGAATTACGTTCAAAACACTCGCCCTGGTGCACAAGTGCCTGCACGGTCATGCCCCACCCTACCTATCTCAAAGAATCAGCTTGCACACTCCTACTAGGCCTACCAGGGCGGCCTACACCAACAGAATCCTTGTACCTTCCACCTGTAGGGTGAAAGCGGGTGGTACAAGCTTCCCCAACATGGCAGCCACGTTGTGGAACTCCCTTCCCCCATCCATCAGGGGGATAGACTCCCATGCAACCTTCAGGAAGGCCATCAAAACTAGACTCTTTGTATAAACAACCTCTGCTATGCATACTGTAACCTGTTTTTCAATGCACTGTTTTCCTGCCTAAGTGTCATGAAATTGTCCCTTGTTAACCGTAACTAATTTCTGTTCTCAAGTCTCTGCTGGGGCCGCATTACAAGACCCTGATTCAAGCCTCCCTAAGCTTTCTCATAGCGCATCAATGCCTGAGGGCAACAGTGCGCTCTACAAATGCAAATAAATAAAAATAAAAAAAATAAAAAAAATTTAAATCACAGTACCTTGTGTGTCCTTCGAATATGTATTTTTTGTTTTTTCTGAGTGCCACAGCGTACTGCGTAACATTAATTATTTTCACGTAATCTACGGAGGGGTTGTGTACACGTATTTTTAATTTTTGGGGTGCCTGTGCATTATGCGTCCTGTTTTCTTCCCCAAGGGGTTACATTGAGCCTTGCTGGAGCACACTGGTACGTTTTACATCACACACACTGCCCCCCTCACTCAAATTGCACAGGAAAATTGATAGCTGCGCCTCCCGTTGCACTAATTAATCAGTGCCATGAGTGGGAGGGAAACAAGTGGGAAGGGAGGCAGAGGTGGCCGAGGTGGCCGAGGTGGCAGAGGTGGCCGAGGTGGCCAAGTTGTCCGAGGTGTCCTAGGTGTCATAGATGTCCGATGCCGTGCAGGGAGAGCTATGCCCCCCACCCAACAGGGTCAGGGAGATGCAGCTGATGCTGATGTCGCCAGCACCCAGGGTCCAGGAGCAGCAGGGTCTTTTGCTGTCCACAACAGCAGGGGTCAGGAAGCTGCAGGGGCAGCTGCAGCACCCACCACCCAGGCTGAGGGTCCCCCAGCCAGGCCTGTACTGGTCATGGCTATGGTCTACAGAGACACAGGGGCAGATGCTGTTGTGTCAAGGGGGAAGGGACATGCAGTCAAAGGACATGGCACCAGCACACAGGGTCCAGGAGCAGCTTTGTCATCTGCTGTCCACACAAGCTAGGGTCAGGAAGGTGCAGGGGCAGCTGCAGCACCCACCATCTAGCCTCAGGGTCCCCCAGCCAGGCCTGTAGTGGTCACAGCTATGGTCCACAGAGACGCAGGGGCAGATGTCTTTGTGTCCAAGGGGAAGGGGCCTGCAGTCAAAGGACCTGTCACCAGCACCCAGGTACAGCTACCTGCAAGACAACCTACTGTGCCTGCATCGGTGGGTGATGCCATAGCCCAGTCCTCCAGTGCACCAGCCCCTACTGACCCAAGTGGTCCCAGCCACACAGGGTCTGCACGACCTTGCAAGAAGTCAAAGATCCCAGTAGCGGAACAGTCTCAAACCGAAGGCACGGCACAGGAGACCCCCATGTTGAGGAACAGGAGCTTCAATGATGAGGAACTCCAGATCCTCCTTGAGTACATGCGGGAACACTACAGTGACATGTTTGTGCAGGCAGGGAGCACACATACGCCTGCCCAGCGTATGGCCCACTGGCAGCGAGTCACAGATAGAATCAAGGCCCTGGGCAATGAGAGGCGCACCACTCCTGAGGTAGTGAAGCATTGGAATGACCTCCGGCGCCAAGTCAAAGCGAAGGTGGGTGCCAACTTTGCCTCTACTCTGGTGACTGGAGATGGGTCACCATAAGAGGCCGATGAACTCACTCCACATGAAGAGGTCATTAGTGAGAATTTTGATGTGGAGAAGATCCAAGGCGTGGGAGACCTGCCAATTTACGAGGAAATGTCTGGTGAGTGATGAAGCCAGTGCATCCAGGATATGTGTATGTCGCTTGAATGAAGTGTTATGATTGTCTGGCACTAATTCCTGCATTTGCATGACTGCCATGAGTGAACCATGTCATGGTGGACTGACACATGCTTGTTGTCCTGCAGACTGCATACAAATGATGTGCTGCACACCGTGACACTCCTCATCACCACACCTGCTCCCTCCTTTCCTGTCACTCTCTGGCCATCCACTCTTGGCCCTCGTCCTGATCCAACCTGTGATGCCGGATAGCCTGTGATAATCTTCCACTCCACACTCGCCTTCCCTCCTCACATATGTGCCTACTCAGAGAGGTCACCCTACCAGCTGCACCTCATCAGAGGTATTCTTCCTTTCCTCTCCTTCCCCGAGCAGCTCACTGTCTCCAGATGACTGGGCATTCAATGCAGGGCTACTGCAACAGAGTCTTCCATGAACTGAGTGTATCTACTCTTTTCCCTCTGCAACTCATCCAGAACCGAACTGTGAGAATTGTCCTTTTGTCTTGGGGCCAGATATTGTATCTTCCCCAGGACTGTGATCATGGCACTGTCTCCCAGTGGTCACGACTGTTCAGTTCAAAACCCTGTGCATTGTCCTCAAGGCCTTATGGGTCCTGGGGCCGCAATTCCTTCAAATCTATCTTCCAAATTAGCTGCCTTGCTGTGTCCTCACTTGTGCATATGTTGGTCCTTACTTGCGAGTTAAACTGCTGGGATTCCCAGAAGGCAATATCTGCAAGTTCTCTTCCCGTGTCTTGCCAGTGGTTTACAGTTAATTTATGTGACAGTTTTTAGCTTTGTATGGCATCTGAGGGAATCCACTGTAGGTTCCAGCTAGACCCATACCTGCTTGTCTCATGTTGGTACACTCCTTGTGTGTGCCCTATGGTCCAGACACATATGCCACTCCAGCTTCCCCTTTCCATGGGCTTGCAAAGAGTGCAGCGTGTAAAAGTATCTCTGGGCAGTCTCAAGTCCAACCAATGTATACACCCCTAGTGGGATTCATCATTGTTTGTCCAGTGCATGGTTCCCATCCCTTTTTTGTTGGACATTGAGATCCATCCTTTGTTCCTTTTCCATCGTCATGTATTACCTTGCCTATCTCCAGTATTGTTTGCCTTCCTGCTGTATGCGCTTCCCAGGCCCCTTTAATTAGCAGAGCCCCACAAAAAATACAAGTCTGCCCTGTGCAAGTTATGACACATTTAAGCACTTGTGCTAATATGATGAGTCACTTTCAGACAGATTCACTCTTGGGTCCTGTGTTTCTGGTATGTTGTACTGGGCAATTGATGTACCTGTGTACATTATTATGTTGATGTGTCAGAGTGCGTTATTTTGAACTTGTTCTATTGATCGTTGAGCCCTTTGTGACAGTAGTGTTATGTGTTGCCCATTTCTTTATCTCTTTTGACATTGCATGTCACGGCATGGTGTGGCAACCAGATTACATGAAGTGTGGGAGGGTTTAAGTGACATACCAGCGTTTAGATGGGTACTTTGGCATGGTGTTAGTGACATACTCCATCTTCCATGTGTTTGTTTTGTGCACAACTGATTGAAATAGTTTAAGTTCTAGGGGGTGCACACAATGTAGCACTTCCAAGGACACATTCTCAGGGTGATAAGGTTGGGACAGATGATTGTGCCTTTGTCATCATCGAATGTCACCTTTAATGTGCCATGGCTGTGTGTACTCCGCAGGGGTTGGATTTTAGGTGAACAATTGTGCCACAAGCTGGGTATGGACAGCCTCACCACATGCTCTTTTCCCTCCCATGCGCATCCACTGTGCATGTGGTTGGGGATGTGGGGGCACCATCATGTCCACCGGTACACCATGCCATGTTGCAACATTGTTGCAGGACACATGCTGCCACAATTATCCTGCACACTACTGGTGGTGCATATAGTAGCTCACCACCAGAGTGGTCAAGGGAGCAGAAGTGTTACTTGAGCACTCCGAATGTGCGCTCCACTATGGCCCAATTTGCAATATGGGCTGCATTGTATCTTACCTGAGGTGGTGTGGTGGTGTTCCGTATTGGCGTCATCATGTAGGTGCTCAGAAGGTAGGCACTGCCCCCTGTAGAGGTGACATGGTTTCTCAGTGGTGTGGTTGGGTCTGTGTGTGACATGCATGCATTTGCAGTGCCATTTGTACTCACCAATGAGCCATGTGTTGCCATGCCTCCCAGCTTCCGGGTCCCGGTGTAGAGGTGACATTCTGAATATGAAACTATCATGGGTGGAACCTGAATAGTTTGCATATACAGAGGTAATGATTCCCTTGGCATCACATACAACTCGCACATTGATGGAATGCCAGTGCTTGCCATTGCAATAGATGTGCTCTGTGGCCCTATATGGACGTAGGGCACATGGGTGCAATCAATGGCACCAAGCACTTTAGGGAAATGAGCCACCCCGTAAAAGTCCTGGACCACGGCCTGCCTTTCTGCGGGTGTTCAGTGCATGTATATGTGCCTGCGGACTGATAGGCATGCTGTCATGATTGCCAATATCTGGTGTAGGCAGCGTGACTGCGTGGGCTGTGAAATGCCCCCAACTATGGCAGTTGTCTGCTGAAATGACCAAGTGGGCAAAAAATGCAGTACATTGAGTACCTTTTCCAAGGGGCTCAGTGCTTGGAAGCACTGTGTGGATGATGAGAGGTCATCTACCCACTTCCTGACCAGGTCCAATACGATATGAGGTGGAAAACTTTAACTGCCATAGACCTGGTCATCAGGCGTCCCAAAACGGCTGGTCCTGGGTAGAAAAATGCAGGCCCTGGCCATCCTCCTCCTCCTGCGGTGTCCCACGATCACTGCTTCGAGAAATGGTACATTTATCGTAGCTGTATACCTGTATTGGTCGTTTGCACACCTTTTTATGCATAGTTTTTGTGTGCGTTGGCGCTTATGCCTGCTTTCGTGTGGCAGACGTGTTTCCGGATTTGCGTACATTTTCCACGCACCGGAGAACCCTGTTCGATTCCATGAATACATGCTCTTAGCACACATATGGGTGTTACTGGGATTTTACTGCGGTACTTCCCACGTTACGCCCACATTTTTGCTTGTTGTTCCCCATTCCACGTGTTCCACCCCCTTTTTATGTGACTGCGCAAGACGGTACGCCCCTTCGCTGGAAGTCTTGCGCGAAGCGTTTGTGGTGTCGCAATAACGTGTTGGACCCGCGGGGATTCAGCGCAAGTCTCAAGTAAGCCATGCCCATTGTGTTCTATGAATCGACAAACGGGCGCTTGCGCGCCTTTTCGCACGCAAGTCCACATTTTTTTACACAAATAATTCCATGAATCGGGCCCTGTGTGTTCTTTAACTGATTATGTTTTCGATTTTTCAAATAGAAGGACATTATTTGTTTTTAAACATAGATAAACAACCATGGCTTTGGTGTAGCCCAATGGGTTGTTGAGTATTGGAGGCACGGTTAGCCGCAGCAACAACCTGAGAGGGTCATAGCAGTGGGCTTGTTGGACCATACCCACGTCTATAGGCCTCAATGTGCAAAATAGTATGCTGTTTGTACCGGAAAGAGTGCTTTCTAAGAATGATCCATTATGTATATATTTATGACTTACCCGTAAAAGTTTCATATCGTAACAACGGTTAGAAAAAAAGTCAATGAACTGTAACCACGGCTATGAGTTATGTACTCTTTTTACTGTGTCTTTCGTTATGAATATTCTTTACTCAGTTTTTCTATAACAAACACACAATTCTATAGTTGAGGCTACTATAAATGGCCGCCAATGGTATATTTGTGATCGTGTTTAGGAGTATCAAAAACTGGAGGTGTTTTTTCTTGGCTATCCCAAACACATCCCATGTGCTTGTTTCATATGCGTTGTGTAGTCGCGGCTATTGAATATTTTTGAAAAAATAGGATTACATGCAGGCGGTATTGAGTGTAATGTTTGTAAACATTTATTGCAGCCCTTGAAATATGTGTATTCATTAATAATACATATAAGTTTGAATACTAGAAAAAGATAAATACATTTGCAAACATAGTTTGTTGAAAACAGGTTTATTTGTGGGGGAATGTGGTTGTAGGTTTTCTTTTGCTTTTAGTTTGAACACATGATACATCTTGTTTAGCCCAATTATCTGGATTTTTACTGTCCATGATTTGTCTTAAATTTCCAATGTCCTTTTTCATCGATTGTATTTCTTTTTCAATATTAATTAGTAGTTAGTTTAATTCTGTTAAAACAATCCATAATTAGTTGTGTGGGTATGTGTTGTTGTGCCTCTTGTTTGATTCTTCTTGACGTCTTCATCTGTTTGAAAATATTTGTAATGTGTTTAAACAGTTGAAGATATAATACAATTTAAAAATATTTCTGACGGTTGTATAGACATTCGATAGTTGATAGATAAAGTATATATACTTGGTGACTGATATTTGTTCCTTAAAATCATTTTGTTAGTCTCATTTTACATACATTTAAAGAATGGACTTACAAAATCCTGAATGTGGTGTATTTTCTTTTGGTTCATTTTCTTCAGCAACTTTCTTCCTCTGTTGGATAATTGTCCTTCGCCCATTTCATGTAGTTTTCCCTTTTAGTGTGGTACAAAGACATACTGCTTCTCACTTCGGATATTAGAATTAGCAACAGAGGAAGAGGACATGAGGAGAGAAGGTGGAATGTTTGTATTTACTTTCGGATTGGTTGTTCATTGTCTGAACAATGGCTGCCAATAGGATGTCAAGTACCTCAAATGCTGTTAAATTGTTGAACCTATCAGAACATTTAATTTTGTTTGAGTGATGTTCCTATATGCCTAAACAACTGTATTTTATATTCTATCATTGTATTAAGAGTTTTTCTACATACATTTTTATTGCTTCATACTGAGGTATAGTTTTAGGAGATTATGCTATTTTTGTGCTATATTTATTATTTGATTGGATATTTCAAACATGCAGCCAATTTCATAAGGGGAGGATTTTCATTGTTCTGATGAATGTGGAGAATTTGAGAATTTTGAGAATGGGGTTCATAGTGATTTTGAGTACCTAGATGATGTGTTGTCAAAGCATTGACTTACACACATTTTTGGTACTATAGTATTATTTTAGGTGGAGTATTTGAAATGAGAGCTTTATGCTCCAATTGTGGAAAAATAGTTTTGAAAGGGCGCACAGATTTTCTTCTCTTTGGGAAAAGAAATGTAATTAATCTTCTAAAGAAAGAGCACACAGATGTTCCAAGATTTCTTTAATTGTAATAGATGTGAAGTGTATTTCTCTGATGGAAAATATATATTGTTGGTTATATATTGGTAAAAGAAACCAAAGGCTCTTTTAAGAGCCTCCCAGTGTACTTTTTAAGTATATTGGAAAAGGAAAAAAACAAAACTTTGATTCCTTTTTTTTTTTAAATAGCCCCGGTTATGAAAGCAGACAATTCATCTTCTTGCCCAGTGAGATGGATTATAGCCGTGGGTACCACTAAGCCAATAGGATGTCATGTATTTTTGACAGGTGTAGGCGACTATCACCTTAGCCGCGAGTATGGCGATTCCAATTTCTGTACATTGTTCATGTTGTTTCATTGATTTTGCACTACATAATTGTACATACATTCCCGATTCTATGACCTCATTTGTACTTTTATGTTGTTTGAATTGTTACACCATGTCAATATCTCTTTTCTGTATCTGTAAATATGTTACGGGTAGCCGAGACTGCTGGTGGTTGACTTGATCTGCGGCTTTGAATGCTCCAATCGTACGTCATACTTTGTGGTGGGCTTTGGTAGCCGCAGAAATAAACCTGCACATTGTACCAGCGGTTATGGGTGTTTGTATTTTGGTGCAGTGATCATATTATTTCATGGGTGTTTTGGCACATATTTTTAGATGTGTTTCTGTTTGGATGTTCTCACCTCATGGCATGTGTAATTTAAATTTAAAACCTTTGCAATATGTGATTTCCAGTGCATTTGAAAATTGTACGTGTACCCACGTCTATATGAGGGTCCTCGCTGTGTAACCAGGGTTATAGTCGCAGTTATGCAGTTTGTCAAATTAGAAAATATTTGTTTTTTTATTTAATTGTGTTTGTACATGTTCCGCAAAGTATTTTTTGGAAGGATTGTGTTGTGTTTTATTGACTGTTATAGGTTGTAATAGAAATGTAATGGGCATTTTACTTGCTTGATTTCTACAGCCCCCTCTTTGTGCTATTGATTTCTGAAAGCAAACTTTTGACATTGTGATTGCAGAACTCAGATTGTGCACATGTTCTGTGTTTGGCTATTATGAAGAAATATATATTATTTGGCGTAGCTGAAGTTGAGTAATTGCGTGTTTTTCTATATTTTATGTATATTGTGAATTGTTGTATTTCTAAGATAATTAAGTATGTTTAGGTGTCTGTTTTAGTCAGATTTACAAGTATTGTTTGGGAAGTAGGGTTTTCCATATTTAAGTTCAATGCTTTTAGGAGAGTGAAGAATCATAATCACATGTTATGCTATGGTTATGTGTGACAAGAAATAAATTTGCAATTAAAGGTTGCTTCTCATGACATTGGAAGATGTGATATGAAAGGTGGCGTAAAAGAAACCCTAGTGTCAACCAAGCAGCATAACTCTACCCTTGACAAATATTGCTGTGTATGTGCTTTGAGTTGGATATTAATGTGTTTTATGTGACCCTATTTTGGTGTTTTTATACTGTGTTAGAATTGTGGAAGTGTTTGAATGTGCCTTTAAATTTAAGAAGTTTTATGAGGCAGTGCACCGGACAAATGCTAACTTAGTTATGATGTTCGACGATGTTATTTTGCTTATTTGTGGAGATGTGTGCACTCTGCTAGCTTACTGTGACAGTTAATTTGAACTGGTAAGTTTGGAGTGAACATTTGTTTCTCTTTAGAAGTGGTTTGGTAATTATACTGTGAAGTTATGTCTAGAGTGTACCAGGCAATATTGAAGTATTTGGCATTTCAGGCAAAATACAGCAGGTAAATTGATTCTGAGAAATTATGAAGCAAAGTGGAGAAGGTGAATTCATAGTGGCTAAGTGGATGCATTTCAGATTTTATGCAGTAATGTATAACATGTGTTTGACTCTTTCTATATAGGAATTATTTTGTAAATGATATGGTTTAAACCTATTTGTATTTGTATTGTATTTGTTTATTTATAACGCGCAAACCATCAGGCCCGGGGGCATCAGGGCGCAATTTGTACAGGGTTGCAAGAAAAGAACATACATACAGGAGAATAGATTACATTCAGAGGTTTAACAATACTAGCATAATAACAATCTTACTAATTACATATATTACAATATATATATTATTATACATATATATTACATGGTTACAGTGCCCCTAGGATCCGCAGAGGATGTATCCCAGGGTGAGCTAAAATAGTTGCCATAGGTAGCAGGCCGGAAATGGTGTCAGGTGACAAGCGGGCTGAGTAAGTAGGACAGATGTCGAACATGTCTATTGCTGGTCAAAGAGCCAAGATTTGGTTTTAGTCTTGAAGGTGTTGAAGGAGTCTTCGGCTCCGATAGTAGCGGGAAGGGTGTTCCATAGTTTAGAGGCTAGGACAGGGAAGCTAGTGCCTCCAGCTTTTTGAAGCTTAAACCTAGGGATTGTTAGGCAATGAGTCTGTGCAGTTCTTAGTGGTCGGGCAGTGGAGTGGCGCGAAAGCCGACTACAGAGATAGATCGGGGCCTTGTTGGCTAGGCATTTGTGCGTGAGGGCAAGGGTTTTAAGGGAAATTCTCTGCTTCACAGGTAACCACTTTAGTTCTGTCTTCTGAGATGTGGTGGTTGCGAGGGATGTTCAGGGCCGCTCGAATTGCATTGTTCTGGGTGATTTGGAGTTTGGATAGGTTCTCTTGGCTGGTGCCTAGGTATAGAGCACTGCAGTAATCAATTTTAGCCATGATAAGTGTTAAGTGTTCTCGCAAGTGTGACACTATTGTGGGTGGTGAGGAATGGTCTGCAAGCTGAGATGAGTTTGCACGTGTAGGCAGAGGCAGACCTGACTGCATTAGTTTGTCTCGACAAGGATAGGGTGGAGTCCAGGTAGAAGCCTAGTGTTTTGGTGTCTTTCGAGACTCGTATGGAGTTGCTGTCTATGGTGAATGACTGATAAAATGGCCCGAGTTTGCTCAGGCGTTGTGAGGTACCCAGGATAAGGACCTCTGTCTTATCGTCACTCAGACATAGCTGGTGCTGGGCCATCCAAGCTTGGATGACCAGGTAGACGTCATTGAGGGCCTTGGTGTCAGCAAGATAGTCACCTGAAATGGGAATGAGTATCTGGGTGTCGTCCGCATAGTTGGTGTAGGAGACACCCAGATAATCAAGCACATCAAAGAGTGGTTTCGTAAAGATATTGTAAAGTGTAGGTGACACACAAGAACCCTGAGGTACGCCGCAATGAATAGGGGAGGGATCTGCGGCAGCGGAAGGTGCAAAGACCCTCATGGACCTGTTGCTCAAGAAGGATTTGATCCAGGCCGCTGCTGAGGGTGAGAAGTTGGCAGCAGAGTGGAGGTGCCTATATTTCTCTTAATATGTTCATGCTTTATCATGAATTGTTAGGTTATGAAAGAAGTGGTTACTGTGGCGCATAAGATTAGCTCACTTTTTATTTAGGTTTATCATTAAAAGATGTACTGTGCCAACCACAAATATATCACAACCCGACAAACTTAATGTCCACCTAATGAAACTCTACTTTTCTCATTTTAGTTATGCTATATGAGCTGATTAATAGCATCCCACATTACTCAAGCACTTAGAGGAGATGTCTACATGGGGCATTCTTTCATACTGCAGTATTTCCACTACCATCTAATTGTTGGTAGTCATTTAGGAATAATAATCATCAACCATATTTGTCAGTTTCACAATTTGCTTGGACATGGTGTGTGATGATAGGGCAGGGACCTATTTGAGATTCATGCTTTGTAATGTCAAATGTTGTTACACAATGCACTGACATAGGGATATGTATAATGAATAGAGGTGCATAGTAATTTGTATCATTAAACAATCAGCTACCTCTACTCTTGAAAATAAATGCTGCTGTGTGTGTGCTTTGAAGTTGGATAGCAAGCTCTTCACTATGATCCCATATTTGCAACTACTCTTGTGTTATATTTGTGGACAATTTTGTATGTGGCCTTAAATATGATAAGTGGTATGATGGAGTGCAGCTGATAAATGCTAACTTGATTTTGAAGTTGGCAAATGTTTTTTCTTTTATTTGTGGTAATTCATGGATTCTGCCATGTTACAGGGAACGTTAATTTCAATTGGTAAGTTTACAGTGAACGTTTCTTCTCTTTAGAAGTGTTTTGGGAATTGTATTCTGAAGTTATTGTTACAGTATGCCACGTATTACTGAAGAAATGTTCACTGAAAAGGGGGCAAGGGCACTAAGTTCGCTAGGGTAGCATTCTGGGGCTGCCCAGGGCACTTGGCCATTCAAATCCTATTGAGAGTGGAGATGGGCAGTGGAGGGAGGACACACATGGTGATGTCTTTTGTTGAGTAGCGGTAGTAGCGATTAGTTTGTAAGTAAAATGCAGGATATTGGGTAAGGCCGTTGGCCTTATCAAGGCTGAACAGGTGCAAACAGATGAGGCCTTTGTCTTTGCATGTCCTTTGATGAGGACACTTAAGGAGGACTGATTAAAAGGTGGTGGGAGGAGCAAGTGAGTGGCAGGCTCTGG
Organism: Ambystoma mexicanum; assembly: GCF_040938575.1. Classification (NCBI taxonomy): domain Eukaryota; kingdom Metazoa; phylum Chordata; class Amphibia; order Caudata; family Ambystomatidae; genus Ambystoma; species Ambystoma mexicanum. The sequence goes on from NC_090930.1 coordinate 1,231,934,352, forward strand.
TCATGTGACCAGCAGCCTACTCAATGTTGTGTGCCTGGAGTTGACTTAGAGTCTTTAATTAGAGGGCTGTAAGCTGTCAAAAGCGGAGCTGGATGGAGCAACTGAGTGGCAGCAGATTACCTTCCAGGTCTCCCACCCCTTCACCCTCCTCATGAATTGAGGACACACCAGAGATTAATGAATGGCAGGTTGCAACATTAAACAAAATATATGTGGCAGATTTTCTTGCCACATCTATATGTATGTAAATTAACAAGTTATGCTAATGTATACCATGTTTATTGTGTTCCGGAAGATGTGCACTTTGAATGTTCCGTTTTATGTGATGAATGAATGTAAAGGGAGGAGACCATGTGCCTTTGCTTCACATTTCTCATCAAGGAATGCTTTTTCCCAATTGGCAGATATAGCTCTTTTAGATTAGCCTTACATGATTGGAGAAAGTGTATGAAGGATTGCAAGTAGTTTAAATAAGATGAGCAAAGTAAAGTTTGAATGGATGGTAACTGTGTGTCTCAGTTTGTGATGCATTTGTGGTTGAAACAGTACATCTTCAAGATGGTAAGACAGCATGAAAGCGGAAGTAATTGTATATATGATGGTGACTGTTTGTTTTACAGCCTTAGAAATCATGATAAGGGATGTGCATAGGACATGAAACATATGCACCAACTAAGGGAATTGCCAGGTCATAGGTATAGAGAAAGAAGAAAGGACATTTGATGTGGGAAATGTGTTTTTTCATACATAACCATAGCATAACATGTCCTACTGCTCGAACCCTCTTCAGAAAACTCTGAAATTAAATATGGAAACCCCTACTTTCCAAGTAATACCTATACAGTGTATTAAATTACAAACCTAATTATACTGAATATATTTTACATAAAGAACAATTCATATTATATATTGAAAATATAAAGAAACCCAATAACAGCTTTTTTGTGAGATGCCTTCAAGAAAGCAACAACAATGTGCCATAAGAAATAATTGTGTGCAGCTAAGTCAAGTTTTAAAATATAATATTTTAAAAAGTAGTGTTCTTAAATCTGTAGATACAAATACTGCAGTTAATATTAAAATACCTGTTCACTAATACTTTTCAAAATATGCAATTTTAAATAGGAGATGTGCCAACTGAATAAATTGGTGGAAACTAGAATGCTTTTATCAAAAGTAAGAAAATAAAAAATGTATCAAATCTGTTAGTAGCTAGTAAAAAACAAATATTTTTTAGAAGAAAAGATAGCAAATGTGCTATTGATTTGAAACAGCGGAAAAAAGATATATATAGAAAATGTTACGGCACTTGAGTTTTTTCAAATCTTTGTAGAAGTGTGAAACCAACATCTAGATATGTGGTAAAGCAGTTTTGCAATAGAAAAAAAGTAGAAGTAATGATTAAAAAAGCTTTTCATATGAAAAAAATGTTTGTATTCATATTGAATACACTTAAGAAATTACTTAGGGTGACCACAACATTCTATAGAAATATAGAAAGAGTTCATGTACTTACACGTGACAACTTTTGTGACACGTTTGTTGGAGCGTGGGAACACACTTCTCATTCAGAAATAATTTTTAATGAGGAGAGTTACATTCAGGTAAAACATGTTCCCCTAACTATTGATGACAGTGGACATAGCTATGAATCCCAAAATGGTGTGATTTATAAAATAGAAGAAATCCTGAGGTCTGATAATGCCGAAATCGAAAGTTTAGCTCACTCTAGAATAAAACCTACAAAGCATTGGGAGATATGGATGTGCAATTTGTTGTGCAATATTGATACATTTTCTTGTAAATTCTTAATGAGATTTGTGCAATTTTTGCACACAAATAATAATGTTCAAAGAGAGATCAAAATGCTACAGGGAATTTATGACTGAAGTTTGTGAAAAAACAGGACTTCTGTGTCAATCTCTTTCTTGTCTTGATAAAAGTAGATGTAAGAGTCAGTTTCATTATATACAGATGCTGGCTGTACATGATACTAACATGAGATACCTTCTAGTTAAACCATATGAGTGCAAAACACCAAGTATGTCTCTTGCACTTTTAAATCAATCACTTCTGACTGGCATTGTAGAAAATGTAGTTTCTACAGTGCAAATTATAAATAAGCATTTAAAAGAGTATGGGCCTCATTACAACTCTGGCGGTAGCGGCTGCTGACTGAGTTGCATTTTTTCCGGCACCCATGAATGGCCAATGACCAGGTCATGCCGAGCTTGGTGGATCCGGTAATTGCCCATTTGTGGGGGCCGGAATCAAGGGGCTCCTGATCCCCATTCTGCCCCATCGGGCTGAATGGGGATGTGGATTTTGGATGTACCGGCACATACAGAGTTGTGCCGATGCATCCAATGTGCTCTGCTCACGGATGCCATTACACCTGCCAGGTAAAACCTGCCGGGTGAAACGACACCCACGAGCAGAGCATGTAGTATGGTGGTCCGAGAACTATGGTACCGGCATGCCTACCGGTACCGTAGTTGCTTGTAATGAGGCCCTATGTGTATGTAGATGAAACACTTACAGGAAATGGAAATGAGGATACTATACTTTCGAAGGATATGATTTTCCAAAAGTATAAAAAAAAGTATTGCAATGTTTGAGTTGTCTTCTACTGAACATTATTTGCGTGTCTTGTCAATACACTTTTCTCTAGTCTTAAGTGCAACTAGTGTACATTGAGGAGAAAATGAAACATAGTGTACAAGATGTTTGGAAATAACTATCTGTATTTGTTTGTAGAAGAACGATTCAACATAAGTGAGGCACTTTATGTTTGTGCACACTGTATTGGGTTTTATAATCAAAGAAGTATTTCTCCTAGAAGTATCTTGAACGACATGGTAGTGCCTGATATCCCTGTTGTGCTTCAAAAATGTAACATGTTTTAAGTGATTGCAAGTTATTGTTAGATTGCAAACAAATATGTCAAATCTTAGTGCAAGGTGTGAGAGGCAAAGTTGTGCATTTACCTCTGAATTTGGAAGAAAAAGTGATCACTCAAGGAGTGAAGTGTGACATTGCAGATTTTTTGTTTGTTTTAGTAAATGGTGTTGCCACTAAAGATAAGCAAATTGGCAACAGCTTCTAGGTATTGGAAAGCTATAAAAATGCATTGCTGTTTCTATTGGAACAGAATGATTCATAGAAAGGCAGTCTGACTGCACCAGACTTGTCTATGCTTGATGTTGAGCCAACAAACAAAAGCAATGGAGGTCAGTTCCAATGTCTATCTGTTGCAGAAAGGCATAGTTTGTATGAACATCCTCAAAACTCACGTGAAGTCATGGGTGAAATGAAAGGTGTACCAATCACTATCTGTCTGAGAAAAGATGTTAGAAGCTAGTTGTTTCCCTTTGCTTTTTCCTACTGGTATAGTAGGCATATTGGAATACCGGAAGGTTTGATCTCTTCTTCAGAATATCGTTGTACAAGAATTTATTCAGAAGATTCCCGATTCTGCGCCAATGTTGTATATATTTTTCACTTATTGTATAAAAATGAATATTCAACATTAAGTTATGCTGTTGCTCATACACTTCAGATCGGAACTAGATTTCAAAATCTTTCTGCATTTGAGACACTGTGACAGGTAAAAGAAAATAAATTATGTTTTAGTGGGTAAACTTACCAATGTTCTTGCTACAATGAGAGAAACCAAGGATATTTGATATAGGAGACTCTACAAGGTTAGATGTATGATCAGAAACATGGGCCCACCAACTTGGTTTGTGACTTTAAATTGCACTGAGTATGGTTGGGATGATCATGCAGAGGGGGTTTGTGAAAGTAATCCACAGAAAGAAGACAAAGAACACATGACACCAGGAGAATTGATCCTGTAATGTATTGCAATTCTTTCATCACAGATTTCTAGCCATGTTAAACTTTATATGTAATAAAGAAAATTGTCCATTAGGCACTGTTGAACATTTATTTTGGAGGAAAGAGTACCAGGCACGTGGAGCTCCATAGATACATGTGTTGTTAAAGATGTTCCTAAGTTTGGTAAAGAAAGTTATGGTTGTGTGATGGAGTTCATAGAAACATATGTTACTAGTTCCATTCCATGTGAATGCTGATCTACAGAACAAGGTGGAAAGATTTCAAAGCCACTCATGTGGAAAGTACTGTCAGAGATTCTGAAAACCAAATTGATTGATACATATTATCCAAATTGATCTGTAGCATTGGACACTGTTTGTGCATGTGAAGTAGCAGAAGACTATGCATATCAACAAATTAGTGGTTTGTCTAGTGAGACATGGCAAGGAAAGTCTCATCAACCACATGAAACTGTCTTGCCAAACTGCAGAGAAAAGGGATTTTTCTTGTTGTCTTTTGCAATTGTTCTTCCAATGGCATGCAAAGAGTGATTTGCTTGGAAGTTTTGAAACTTTTGAAGAATATCTTTTTAGCAAAAAAAGCTTAATTACATATCCAAAATGTGAGGAATACTTAGAGTTACTGTACTGGAGAAACAACTACATCAAGAAGAACCTTTGGCAGCTGAATTGGCAAAAGAGTCTCCTGAGGAATGTCAAGATTCTGCAGCAGGAAGTCAAAATGTGCTTCTTGAGCCAATTATTCAAACAGATTTTGAGCTTGCCATGGAAGAAGTAGAAAGTGCAATGCAACAACAAACTAAATTTGCAAATGCAAACTGTGATGAAATAATAAAAGTTAGTAAACGTAAATGTAGAGCAAAAAGCGGTTCTTAGATGGTTTACAGCATGACAAGAATGAATGTTCTTGTGTTCAATACAAACCTGTATTGTTGTATGTGTGTGGACAAGCAGGAACAGGTACACTTGCTTTAATTCATGCAATAAAAGCTATTATCGAAAATGTAATGGATTGCAGTTTGTCAAGTATTGTAACTGCTCCAACAGGTTTAGCACCCAACAAGTTTAGCAGAATTCAATGTAGGAGGTTTACTTTACATAGACTGTTGATGCTACCAGTGGAGCATGACAACAAACTAAAGAATTAAAAACTTGTATCAAGTGCAGCACAAGAACAGTGCACATTCTTAGAAAATGAAATATTTTGATTGTAGATGAAGTAAGTATGGTGTTTAACTTGTTTTGAAGACTTACTGAAACGTTTTGTTTAGAGATAAACTTGTTTTTGAAGACTTGTTACAATTAACTCCTGTGAAAGGTCAACCAGTTTTCAAAATGCTGCAAATCTAAGGATAGTCAAAAAAGAATAGGAAGTATTGGTCATTTTAACCTTTGGAATTGTTTTAAATTCCAGGATATTAATATGCACCAATCTGCAGACTGAGTATGCATAAATGCTTAATGAGATTTGTATAGGTATTCGTGAGGAGAATGTGAAAGCAGTCTTAAAAGGGAAGGATGATTTTTCACATGTTTCATGCAGATTGCAGTCTGTCTAATGTCATGTTGACTCTTAAGGAAAGAAACATTCATTGTGCTGCTTTGATGTGCACACTTCCAGAGTGTAACAAGTTTAACTCTAAAATGCTGTCAGATAAAAAAAATAATGTGGAGATAAAATTGTGTGATGTTTTGCAATTAGAGTTGGATAAGAGATCGAAAGCTTGATTAGGTCAACTAGAGAATTCAATTTCTAAATCAGCAGCTCTAGAAGCAGTTTTAAAACTGTACATCAATGCACAAGTGATGTCAAAGAGGAACTTGAATGTAGGAATTGGTCCAGTCATTGGAGCTATGGAAAGAGTGATTACATTCACAGTATACATATTGAACATGTTTAAGTAAAGTTTGATCGTGTAGAAGACCTTCATTTGGTTTCTCAGACCTCTGCACTTTTCATGCTTTTTAAGGATACCTTTCTGAAATGAGCACTGTTTTCATGGTGTTCTGCATATTCAATTACTATTCATAAATGAAAAGGCTGACTTTAGAAGCATCCCTTTTTGACATTGGTCATACAGTGTATAAAGAAGGAATTTCATATGTAGCTTTGTCATGTATGAAACATATACAAGATTTATGTTTAATATTCTTTGATGAAAGAAAAGTGACAGCTGACATTTCTTGCATTGAAGACTATAATAGGTTGTGTGTAATGTAAGCTTCTCACCTGAACCTGATACCTGTACCTGCTAGGCACTTAGCCAAGAAACATAAGGAGTCAGTGCAAATCCATCCATTCCTTTTAAGACAAAGAAACAATGAAATGTACCCGAGATGGTGAGTGGTTTAACTATAACATACTCTCATTCCAGATTTAGTAATGAAACAGGAGTTGCATGCTATTGTAATGGATGCTATTGCAACGCTGCTTTGTGTATGTTGTTTCAAATGACTCCATTGATGCAAGAAGTAGATTCCAGAGCAGAGGAGCAGCTATGTGTGAAACTTTTTATTCTTCAAATATCTGTAGATGAAAAACTACTCAGTACACATTTGGCAACGCAAATCCGAAATGTAGTTGTTACAAGTGGAAATGAACAATTTTCTCAAAATACACAGGAAGATAGTCAAGAATTGTTAATGAACGACATCGATTTATTAGTGCAGGAAAGTATTAGTGTAGATAGGTATGCAGGAATTAGTTGCGAGCGGAATCATATGTGTCCACAATGTAAGAAATATTACACTACTCAAGAGCTTTCTGAAAGATTTGTATATGTTCTTATACCTGATCAGAGAAGTGTACATTGTTTGAACTTCTAACTAAAACATTCCATGACATGCAATGTAGTGACTGATTGTAATTTACAATCATCACTGCAAAATCTAGTTTTTAATAAGTATGTATTGATTATGTTTCAAAGATACAGTGTAGATGGTAGGAAAATTAACACGTCAGTAATTCATTTTGTAAATAGTCAAGTTTCAATTAGTAAGAAAACTTTTAAGACATGTACAATTATTTTTCATGAGGGGGCATAAATTAACTGTGGACAAAACCGTGGGTGCATACAGAAGTGGATTGGCTTATTTGTTATGACTCTATAGTCACTGTGAGAAACCAGAAGGTATCTCACCCGCTAGTTCCTAGGGATCTGTCATCCAGGTCACCAGGACACCGCCATCACTTTTGGATGCAGTTCCTGAGGGTGGACTTGTGCAGGAGGATCACCTGGGTGAGGGGTCTTCAAGGAACATAAGAGGTATACCGAAGGGTGAGACAAGGTATCCCTTTCCCTGTAATGCCTAATCCCCATCATACCAGGTAGGATACCTAGAAGCTCAATCCCTCCTTTCCCTACACAAACACTTTCTTACGGACAGTTCATCATGAACAACAACAGACTAACACCCGAGGCGTAAACCTGACATGTCACAACACAAGGGCCAGGCAGACTCAGGCCATTACTGATAATTACACACACATGACTTCCATCACACTTCCCCACACGGATAAAAGTCGGAGCACGAAAGCACACTCTGAGCAAGGCAAAACGCACAAGGAAGCAGCAATTCCAAGCTAGCAGTTTAAACCAAAGAGAAAGACTGCAAGACCAGAGAGGGCTGCAAGGAGGGAAATTACATTGAGCTTTTCATAGGAGAACCGTGATTTCAAAAGGCCTTGAGGAAAGGAAACATAAGGCTAGGAATTACAGCTGAAGAGCAGTGCAGCATGTGTAGAATGTACACGGTGTCCTCCTGCATTGATAGCCAAGGCAGGGAGAAGTGATTGCCACCATGGTACTGTCCTTTGCTCCGACAACAAAGCAGTACCAGTGAAGTTAGCACAGCCGGTGAGTCAGGGAGACTGATAACGGACCAGACTGTGTTACGCACTTGTATTTGATTAAACTTTATGAAACCAAAATAGGTACCAGATACAGAGTGGTCCGGAGTCATGTGGGTGCTCACTCGAAGGTGGTATCCAACTGAGCATGTGAGAATTATTGAACTGTGAAATCAAAGTGGTCCTGCAGCCGGTCAAGCTAAATCCTGTGCACATTCGAAAGTCTTTGATAGGCTACAAACTGAAATTGGTCTGAGTCCGGCTGAAGGAGACTAATTGTATAAAAGGGGATGTGAGCCCAGAAGAGGGCAATATAGGGTGCAGCGTGAGTCACCCAGGAAGATATTGATGTGGCAACTGTGAACCTGTGAGGGATGCTTGCGAACTAAAAGGATCTGAGCCCGGCTGAGGGGGATGTGGAGTGAACAATTAATCGGCAACTTGAATATTTGGAAATAAACATTTTTGAATGAAGAGACTTGGGCATCATTTTGTGAACAATTCTTTCTTTTTCATGAACATTACCACACACTATTTGTAACTTAGCGGTAAGTATTGGCAATACGTCTTTTAGTATAGTCCCTTCTATTTGATGAGACTCCACTAGGACTGCATTATTATTATTTGATGGTCAAATCTGGTTGCCCTCTTAGATTTAGGTTTAAATACACATTTTTCACACCCTTGATAAAGTTCAATAAAAACCCATGAACTATGGTCAACTGTGTCTGTCTTTCTTTGGTACCATGCCTCCCTTAAAATAATTACACAACACCTATTTTATAACACCAAAACAATTGCTGGTATGAAATATATATACACAAATGAGTGTCATTTTTTAGAATCTCCATACTTAAATAAATAAAAACATTCAACTGCATTGCTGAACCAATAGTACACCTCCATTTACTCTATTTCTTTTTTACATAATAGGAGTTTGCATAACTAATACCGTTCCTATATTCTTTATGGGTGTCATGAAATGAAACACTAGGTTTCACAAAACAACAAACAAATGAAGACAGATGGCCTCATTACGGGTCTGGCGGAAGCTGTGTCTGTAACAAAGGCACGGCTGCCTCCGGACCCGTGATTTTACTCGCACCCGCAAATGGGAAATTACTGGGTCATGTCAAGGTCGACGGACCCGGTAATTGCCCATTTGCAGGTGCCGGCAATAAGGGACTCCCTATCCCCATTCGGCCCAATAGGGTAGAATGGGAATGGAGTGCTTGGATGCACCGGCACCGTTCATAACGGTGCCGCTGCATCCACAAGTTCTGCTTGCGGGCCTGGCGGGCAGAGCGAGACCCGCAAGTACAACTCGTAGTATGGCGGTACGGTAGCAATGGTGCCGGTAGTGACAATGGAGCTGTTGTGCCTTACCACCATACTTGTAATGAGGCCCAATGTCTTTTCTCTTCTAGATAACCACACAGTAACACACTCCAGCAAAATAAAATCTTTTTAAAGCACACACATTTTTAGATCAACCCCAAAAGCATTTTAATACACACCTTAAGTGATTAAAAAAGCATTGTAATTAACATCATTTTTCTACTACTCTGTGATCATTCTTTTGTTTTGAGTGCAAGAAGTACACTTAGGGCCTCATTACGACCCAGGCGGTAAATTACCGCCTGGGCCGTGACTTTACCACCATGGCGTAAACTACGTTTACGCCATGGTGGTTGGCGGACTTACCGCCCCATTCCGACCTTGGCGGGGCGGTAAGTCCCCAATCCCCATTTACCCTTCCCCATTCCCATTTTTGCCCCATAGGGTATAATGGGAGTGGGGAAGGCGTTAATTACGCCACCGTAAATTACGGTGGCGTAATTAACTCCATGGTCCCTTAGCGCCATGGATTTTAACACCTGCTAAAAGCAGGTGTTAAAAGCGCCATGGCGCTAAGGGACCTCGTATTCAGGCGGTAAGGGTCGGCGCTGTTAACGCTGCCGTTAACCCCTTACCGCCTGGGTCGTAATGAGGCCCTTAGTGATTCTATATCATGCAGCTCACAGAAATAAATTATCTTTCCTAATAAACAACTTCTAACAATTGTTCCCACCCATTTTCTACCTATACAACAACACCATTTCATTGTTAACCAATACAGTAAAATAAAACAAAAAATCACAGAGACCCATTATCCACATATTATCAATTGAACATTTCAACAAACCAATGACAACTAACCGATTAATACCAATCATATGTTGCACAATGTGAGTTCTGCAGTCAAAATGGTGGGTTTCATACTTTCCAAAATTAAAAGCAGAAAAAGAGTGCTATATTGTAAGAAAACAAATAAAATGGCAGACACATATTCACTGCAACCAATCACAAAGAAGTACACATTTACAACATTAACACCAGCCAATTAGAAACACTGAAACACATATGAAAACCTACCCAGCATCTCTAGTACCCATTGCTATTCAACAGAGCTACAAATCCTTCTGGTAGCTGCAGCTACACGTACATTTTCTACAAACTAAAAAACAAACTAAGCCAACCTTCAAAACTTCAAATAAGGCAAGAGAACACCAAAGCACACAATATAACACACATATAAAATACAATTCAGACCTGTATCATCCACCTAAAAATATGATTATTGCCCAGAAAATGTATGGTCCAATAGATGCAGCTATAACAGTAGCTGTGTCTATCAGAACAACCAACGCAAAGCAGAAAAAGCATTGAAGCGCCCACGCACGTGCTTGGTATAGCCGTGGTTATAGAGATTTGGCCGTTATTAACTGCAGCTAAGACATGTCCACAAACTTTCAGCATACCATTTGCTAGCATATAGCTGTGGCTGCACAGGGTACCACTTTTAACCGCAGGTAGAAACTCAGCGCACTGGGTGGGTACAGGATAGTCGCAGTGAAAGATGCCAGCCAGTTGCTGTGGCTAGGTGCGATCTTCAAAAGACCAATCACTCCATTGTTTTGTATAGCCACGGTCCTCTCATATTAAAATACTCTCATAGCCGTGGATATCACATGTCCACAAACACTTGATTTGCCATTCACCGTTATATATCCACGGCTGCACAGGGTACCAAATTTAACCACAGATATCCATGCCACACAACAGGTCCGTACAGTGTAGATGCAGTTATTAGATACAAAGAAAAAGAAAAATCAGAGTATGGAATATGAACAATAAAATAGACAGTAGTGATGCAGTAGTGATACAATAATAGTTAAAAAGAATTATGTAAGATATATGACAATAACGAGCATAAAATACTACACTCAGTGTACTCTAAAACAATCATTTTAAAGACTTCTTATCGAATATGAATACACAAATACAATAAAATAGTACCCCAACATTTTTTTTAATATAACCGCCGTTAGAGTTCATTGACTTTTTTATAACCACAGTCACAAATTGTTAGATGAAGGGGGGACTCAGTTTGGAATTTACAATACATTAGAAGTTCCAAGATCAATACAGTAAAACACTCCTCATGTACGTATTGTTGCATGCTCACGGAGCACAGGAAGGACACAGAGATGTATGCCGTTTGTTGCAGGAATCACGTGGGCCATCTCCTGACACTGGGGACAGCCCACGTCACAACATCCCATCAAACCCCCAAAACAACTGTGAAACATCAATAACACTTCATGAAGCAACAACAACAGTTAAAGGATATATCACAGAGTCAGCACCATGCGTTACTCCAGTTCATAGTATTTGAGCTTGTCAGGGAGTCGCCGCTCTACCGGCTCGGGGTACTCTTGTCCGGTACCCCGGGGCTACCTCCATGGACCCACATTTCAGGCAACTCGTCTTGGTGTTCGTCAGGCCTGATGGGCAGCCCAACTCCCTCATCACCGGGGTCATCAGCATCCCCCTCCTCATGCAACATTGGCGACAGTGGGACCTGTTGAAACCAACTGGAGTTGTGTGTCACTGATATGGGCCCTACCTGTGCGTTGACCATCAACCATTTTCTCCCGACTACTGTCCAAGGCACGGTCTCATACAGAAGGCACAACTTGTGGGTGGGGTTCCTTGTTCTAACCAACACTGAACCACCCACCCACACCGGGCTGCTTTCCAGCTGTCTTCTTACAGACTCCCTCCTTTTGGCCTGCTCCTGCTGTTTCCGCCACCTCGCCGGATCCAGTTCCACAATTCTCTGGGACTGGTGTTCAGGAATGAGGGAAGCAACCTTCCTCCCTAAGCGGGCTTCAGCCGCAGACATACTCATTGATGTGTGTGGCGTTGTCCGGTACTCCATCAGAAATGAAGTGAGGGCGAGGTAAATGGGCTTCTCCATGTCGACGCATTCTGGATCAACTTGTTCAGGGTCATCAAGAATCTCTACACATCATCGTTGGCCCTGGACCAGCACGGGTTGATGCGTTTGTGGACAACACCATAGAACCTCAGGAAATTCTCAAACTCTCCTCCCTGGAAGGGCGATCCATTGTCTGATTGTATGGAGTCAGGGATTCCGTTGGCCGCAAAGAGTATCTCGAGCACTGGGATGACCTTCTTGGCTGCAGTCAATTTGATAAACTGAACAGAGGGGTATCTTGAGAACTCATTGAGCACCACAATGAAGTGCTGAGACAGCAGTACGGTCCCAAATTCCACACTCAGCCATTTCAACACAGTGCCATAGCCCTTACCAGTGACTCGATTGGCGGCTTTGATGCTTGGCACCATGTGCACCTGACCAGGGCCTCATCCACCTTCCGTTCCATGTCAGGGAACCACACGTTCTCCCATTAGTTGAGCCTTGGTCTTGCTGGCACCTTGTGAGCCAATCCAATGCTAGAATATTCGCCTGCAGTGCTGGTGGGATGAACAGCTGAGTCCCTGTAAGCAGGACCCCTTCTTGTTCCATGGATAGCTCCAGGAAAACCCTCCACAGACCCAACAGAAATGTCTAGGCCTCCGGCATGCAGTGCTGGTTTGCCAATAGGAAGGATTTCCATCTGTAGCTGGCCTGTGAGATCCTGGAGACTCGAGTCGCTCCAGGTGGCTTCAGCGATGTCATCCAGGGAGAAAGCTTTTGGGACTGCTGCTCTCGTTAACATGACAACAAATGCTTTAGTGCTGTTGCTTCATCTTCACACACACCTGGGACGCCTTCAAACATGGGGTGTCATGAGAGGTAGTCCACAGGAATGTCCACCTTGGCCCTGAATCGCAAGGTGACTCCATATTCTTGCAGTTGGAGTAGCCCTCATTGCAGACGTATCAGTTGTCTCAGGCCGACTCCATCATGATTGGAACAAGGGGCTTATAGTCAGTGTAGGCTATTAACGGGTGTCCAAATAGAGATGTGTTTGCAGCCCCACAGGACCGCTAGCACCTCCCACTCTATCAGAGAGTAGCAACATTCAGTGTCTGAGAGAGACTTGCTACCATAGGCCACTGGTTGCCCCACTCCTTGGTCGTTGACCTGCAGGAGCACCGCCCGAGCCCGATGGGGCTGGAGTCCATGACAATCCCTGTAGCGTGGGCAGGGTCGAAATAGTCCATTGCCATGTCAGTTATTAAAGCATCCTTCACATCATGAAATACCTTACCCTCCAGATGCCAGATGGTGAGCACTCTCAGGGCCTCTGAGATTGTTGCCAGGTTGGGGATAAAACGCCCACAAAAGTTCACCATCCCCAGGAATCTTTGCACCGCTGAGGGCGCCTCTGGGGGGGATACCATTTTGATGTCATTTACGTTTTTTAGTGTCCCGGAAGAATAACCTATCATGGAAGACGAAGCCAAAGAAGTCCACCTTGGTTGCATGAACTTGCACTTGCAGCTGTTAAATGTCAGGTCATGATCAGAAAGATGGGTCAGGAGTTCCTCAAGTCTCGGAAGGTGGTATTTGTGAGATTTTGAGAAGACATGCACATCACTGCTTACATTTAGGACTCCCGTTAGCCCCAACAGCATGCCCCTGATGGTGCGCTGGAACACCTCCATCGCAGAGGACTTCCCAAAGCTCAGTCTCTTGTACCTGAAGAGTCCAATGTGGGATGAAAACATTGTTATGGGTCTGGAGACCATGTGTAAGGGCACCTGGCGGTACCTGGCTTTGAGATTGAGTTTAGAAAAGACCTTGGACCCTTGCAGATCCATATGAATTTCATCCAGGGTAGGCATGTGGTGATGCTCCCTGCAGATGGCCCAGTTTGGAAGCCACATGTCCACGCATACTCTCACTTCCTCCAGGGCTTTAGGCTTAGCAGCGACCACGATGTGGGACACCGAACCATTGCCATGTGTCTCTGAGGTGAGAAATGCCCCATCAAGGTGTAGGGGCGACAAGCCATCATATGTGAAGATCAAAATTCTGGGGCAATGTTGCATTGGTAGTGGTGACAGTCTCTTGAACTGTGCCACTTGCATAACATTGACAGACGCCCCTGTGTCGATAAGCAATGGCACATCCTATCCCACCACTGACACTACGCGTCACTGCTTGCAACATGTGCCGACGTCCCCCAAGCAGATCGATGAGATAAAGATGCTTCTTTGAGATCCACCGTTCCCTCGAGGCATGAGAGTGATGGCTTGGTCCTTTCGCATGGCCGGAAACTGGCACTTAGCACATCGTTGCAAAGTAGTTGGGCTTGCCGCACAATCTGCAGGACTGTCCTGTTGCCGGGCATTCTTGCATGTGGGGTGCTGGGCCCTCACATTTGTCACATGCCTTGACTTAGGTGCCCCACTGGCCATCACGGCATGTACTGTCTTGACCCAGCCTGCCTTTGAGTCCTCTTCCATCTGTGCAGTGCAAGATGACAAAAGCTCCTGCGTTCGACCCAGCTCCAAAATCTGCTGCATCTGCACATCAGGCTCCTTCAGGATCTGTCGGTGCAGGGCCGTCGACGCACAGTGCTTTATGATCTGGACGCAGATCTCATCAATTTTATCGTTCAGTCGACAAGAAATTACCAGGCGCTGCAGTCACGCATGATACGCGTCTAGAAACTCCATCAGGTCCTGTTGTGCTTGCCGCAGCCGGAACCTTTCGTAGTCCTGATTGACGATAGGCCTAAAGTAGGCCTGGAGTGCAATTTTTTCCTATGCATAGGAATTGTCACCTGGTTGTAGGGATTTGAATACCTGATGTACCTCACTACCTGCATGAAGGCATAGAAGAGGAGTATTGCCTTCATTTTCTGGTCATCATCTTCCCCACATGTGGTGAAAAAGATTTCCAGCTTCCCAACCCACATGTCCCACCTTGGTCATAGCTTTGATGGTGCTCCTGTGACATCTAATTCTGGGACTGGGGCACCTGCAAAGTCCCTCCATGTTCCTTGTGACCTCCTGCATTTCTTTACATGTCCCAGTGCATGCTTGCCCTGGGGTGTGGGCGCCTCATCATCCTCCCAGTCATTGTACATGATTTGCTAGCTCTGTTGGCATTGCTTTGTTCGGGACTGGAGGGGGGTGGCTGTACTGGGTCTCCTTCCTATAGCTGCACAAGCACCCAGCTAGGGCAGCTACCTACAATATACGTATAGCCCAGGGAAGTCCTGACAGTTTGCACCACACTAGAAGCTAGAGGCCTACCAACGAAGGGGTCCCCGTGGTGGGCAGGGCGCTCTAAATGGGTGCTTTATGTTACTGGCCTCCCAAGCTGCTTGGGGGGTGTCGAGTCTCTTTCTCCCCTCTCACCGTTTGTTTTTCTTTTTTTTCTGGAGGACACAGTGGTCCTTCTTGTATAAGCACTGCCTGTGGCGCAGCAGGTGACTACAGCAGCAATCCATGGTGCAATTGCTGCGCTGGCTCGTGCCGCCACTGCCTCGCCACCTTTGCTGCAGGACTAGCCATGGCCTCAGCAGGCACTTGTACTCCGCTTGATGGTGTCGGCGGTGGGAGTTACAGATCCCATCCTCGACATCAGTTGATGCTTGCTTGGGGAGCACAGGAACGACACAGAGATGTGTGCTGTTCGTTGGAGGAATCCCTTCCCGTGCCTGGGCAGAGCCTCCTTTTCTTTACACACAAAATTGGGGTGTCACCTGACACTGGTGACGGCCCACTTCACAACATCTATCTAGGGTGGATGAAGATAAAGAAAGCACTGTATAATACATGATAGTAAACTAGGTGGGGATACATTTAATAGGTGCAATGACACAAGATAAAATAGCATGGGTGACAACACACAGGCTGAAATACAGGGTATGGGCTCTAAAACTAGAGTAGGGTGGCTTCTTTTTCCATCAATGTTTCCTAACAATTTTCTTCTGTTTTCCTCAACAGTCTGACTTGTACAAAAGTCTGAAAACACACAGCCAAAATAGAGAAGATTCCCAAATACCTAGCATGTCACCGGGGGAGTGATTTTCACCCCGATGTCACTATTCCTATAAAAATAACTTTTCAAAAGAAATAAAACACAGACATCCCAAAATGTATAGCCAAGGGCATGGAACTACTCTTACCCATGGGTATCTGTAGTCCATTATAGCCCCGAATATAGCCACGAATATCAGGAAAACAGTAGATAAAAACAAAATGTATTCCTGCCCCCCCAGGCCCTCACCAATTGCCCCTTCATCTGTGGCAGCTCCCCCACTTCCCAGATGACGGCCTCAACTCACCTGCCCACTCCCTCTCCCCCCACAACACATGCTGATTCTGATGTACGGAACTCATGGTGGCAACAGTAAAGACAGACACAAGTGATCACAGTCCAAGGCTGCTTATTAAACTGTAAGTGTAGGGTGTTTTCCACCCTTGAACTGTGGTCACTTGTGTCTGTCTTTACTGTTGCCACCAGCACAAGCTAACAGAACCGTATCAGGTGCTTCGATGGTTAAGTCTCTTTATAATAAAAAGTCTCTTGCCTTCGAGGCCTGATACTTTCAACAAACCTACACACATTTCTGTTCTTTGAACACTTTGGGTGATGGCTTCACCCCTGGGTCCCCCTCTTCTGGGCACTGACCCCTCAGATGTATTCAACAAGACAGTTCCTTTTCAGAAAACTTTGGGTTGTAAATTTCCACCCCTGTAACTCCCTCGGCTGGGCTCGGACCCCAGGAGACATGGGGGAAACATTCTATCTCTTTGTCTTGCAATGCTCACTATTTCACAAATCTAAATGTCTTTCCTAAAACGGTTTTCAGCCTTTTCCCCTGGTTGCCAGCTTTCCTATGCCGGGTTCACTGTCGCCAACTATTGGTTTGGTGTCAGCTTCCCTCTGGCGGGTTCACTTCCATCGACTCACTTGTTCATAAAACCTTAGAATTCTAATGTCTTTTCAGACAATTGACTGTGGACTTCCCTCCACTGGGTTCACTCCTGTCAATACAATGTTCATGGGACTTCAGATTTCGTCCCCTCTTGCTAGTATCCCTCCGCCGGGTTTACTCCTGTCAACCTTTCCAATGCACTTTTTGTGTATTACTTTTACCATGTGGGATTTGTTTCCCTTAATCTCTCAATCATCTGTTGGTGAAAGACTTTGACGGTACGGATGAGTTGACAAGACCCCCGTATGAACACTTTGACCCCCTTCCGCCTTTCTCTCAAGCCCTTATGGTTAATGTAGTTCAAAAGCAGGGTAATCCCCTGGCGTTTCTCAAACTAACACAAACGTGGTGTTTGATTCTGTTATGCTGGCTTTCCACTTTTCAGTAAGCAATCTGTTCTTTATTTATTCAAAGTTCAATGAGCCGCTTGCTACTTTTTTTCAACACAGTTCGGTTTCTTTATCGGCCCTCCCCTCGTACTCAAGTACCATTAGGCCATGAATCTCTCCCCAGCTTGGCTTTCAGCAGAGGAGGCGCCCGGGTACCGTCGACATCTGATGCAACACATGCTTGCTATTGCTCGTGGTCTTACGATTCCTTCTCGTGAGACTTTATGGGTCTCTGTCGATAAGGGAAAGGTCACTTCTCCCCATGGTATCCTCTCGACTCCCGCCGTCTTTTGCCTTCTCTTGAACTGCCATGCTGAGTTAGCTCTCACGTTGTGCGGTCTGCCTCGCTTGAAGTGTGCTGTTGTGCTCCACTTTTTATCCTTGTGGGCAAGGGAAAGGGCCATCAGTTGCGTGTGATTCTGATAAATTGCCTGACTTTACCTGACTCTTGTAGTGGGACATGTCAGATAAACAGCTCTAGCGTTAGTCCGTTGTCTTTCGTGTTGTGCGAAAGTGTTTGTGTCGGAAAAGGGGGGGGGCAGTGTTTTGGAATATCCTACGTGGTAGGATGGGGAAAAGGTGTTTAAAGAAGGGGGATACCATGTCTCACCCGTCAGTGTCCCACTCTCTCTACAAGGATCCTCCATCCAGGTGATCCTCCCGCACTTGTCCACCCCCAGAAACTGGATCCAAAAGCGATGTCCATTTCCTGTCTATTTGATTGACAGCTCCCCAGGGACTAGATAGGGAGACACCTTCAGGTTTCTTACAATGAGACGCAGTTTGCTTTTAGATGTCGGCTATTCGAGGCTATACCCATGGCTACAGAAAGTTAGCAAACTCAGTCTCTGGACCTCCTGTAACTCCCAAATGTCACTTGGTGTCCTCCACCTACCTCCCACCTCTAGACTAAACTCATTTACAGACAAGAAAAAATAAAACTCGTTTCTGGTAATTCCCTGAGATATAGCTATCTATTTTTGAGAAGGAGGCAAATATTTAAATAACTACTGCATGGAATAACCCCAAACCACATACGGATTGCGAGTCAATGCTTCATGCCCAAGTTGTTGCGGACCTGGTCCAAATCCATCCAGCGGTTTGTGTTGTGCACTTTGGCAAAAGTGTACCTTGTTTGTCTATGGGAAAATGAATAGAAAGTAACCCGCACGTTTGGAGAAAAGAACATTTTCTCTTCTTAATAACTTTTTTATTTTTCAACAAATCTTTACGAAACTTTGCAGTCTGGGGGGGGGGGGGGAGGTGGCGTGAGTAAATAACCACTTTGAAAATGTTGCCATATCCATTATTCAGTGAAAAATCTTTGTTAAAGGGACGTTATGGTTACAAGTAAAACTGAAAAACCATTGAAATTCGCCAGTTATGGTAAGCTAAGCAGTCATAACTCGCGTCACCACTGTGCACTGATAAAACTAACCCCCAGGATATCAAAGATAACATGACAAATGTAATTGATTTTTTAAAAGCCTCATTATCAGCCCGTGGACACTACGACTGTCCGGGTGTACGTCCTCAAAATGGAGGTGCCACGGACAGGCACAATGTCTGGACATGTCAGTTTTTGCATGACATATTTTTAATTAGTCTGCGGACACCGCTTCTGTACTACAGACACACACACGCATGCCCCCTGCGGTTCCCACCCAATGGGTGTCCACGGATGGCCACCAGGACCGCGTATGCCCTGGGACATCATCATGTGACCACATCCATGCTGCGTGATGATGTGCCCATGAATGGTGTCCGCAGCTGTGGACAGTTGAAAAGTTCATTTTCCACTAATCTAGGGGTTTGCAAGCTGAAACATTACCCTTCCACATCTACCAGACCCATCCTTCATTGTTCTGGCAACTTTTTACAACTTTTCAACCTAGGAGAGAGCACCTGCTTTGCAGATCTGTTTGGCAAATGTTATTGCAGATCATCATGGCATCTGTTACGGCCATTGCTTTTTCCCAGCCACCTCCACCATCACCACCACCACCTCAACAACCTGGAGGGCCTGGACAGGGGAACAGGTGCAGTGACAGAGATGATGACGGTGGAAGAATTCCCTATCACCAGTACCCGAAGTGAGTGCTGTGTGTGGCAAATTTTGGAAATGTGCTGAAGGCTTGTGCAACCAAGGTTTGATGCACTGAGTGCAAAGTTGTACTCAGTCACGGAAATCCAGGGCTGTATTCTTACAGCACCACCTCCATGCGGCGTCACACCAAGTCCAACCACCCGGGTGCTCTAAGGAAGGCAGTACCTTTCTCAGGGAAAAGTAGGTTAATGACCACAAACCCATCTTCTTCAACTGCTCCTGTTACCACAAAGGATACTCCTTTAGGGCAGAGGATCCCAGCAGCAGCCTCCCAGGCCATACAGCACGCAGTTCACCCTTACCTTTCGAGGGTAAAAGTGCTATATGTTTACTGTGAAGCATTGATCTCTAGGGGGAGCAGTTTGAGTTTTTTCAAGGTCACAGTCAAGGAGCATGAGAAACACTGCCACCTACATTGATTAAGGACCACCCAACATCTTTTTCTGTCGACCTGCACCTTGGTCTCTGTGGTTGGTGCCCCTTCCCTCAATTCCCTCCCCCACCGTACCTTGCCTCAAGCACAACGAAGCTGCACAAAAAATACAAAATCAAAAAAACACAGAAAAACTGATCCTTTAAGAGCCACCTTTCCCAATTAAAACAATAGAAGTGTAAAAAAAGTCACAGGCCCCTTTGAAGCCTGCATAGTCCTGCGACAGCATGGTAGTCCACGGACACCTACAAAATTCCAAGCAGTGGGTGGGGGCATGGAAATCATTTTAATTGTTTTTCACGCAAAAAAGGTGGCTCTTAAAATAACCATTTGTTGTGTCTTTTGACATTTAAATATTTTTTTGATTATTTTGTTGCATATACTAAACTAACAAAGATTCTATACAAATTAATTATTATGTGTTCACAAAAACTGCTTCAATGCATTTTGAACATTTTCCAGAAAAATCTGGTTGCCCACATCAGTTAGATGCCTTGCATCTCATCAAAAAATATTGACAATATCAAATTTAATGTTCGGACATCTCGCAAATAAAGCAAACACAGCTTTATTCATGTTGCATCTTGCATTTTCTATTTGCAGACAACATTTTTTTGAATGCATCCACATTTTTTTGAGCAATCAGAGAACAATTATTTGGAAATTTGGAAACATTTCCATCAACTTTCCAAATGTCTTCTTCATTGCAAACTGCAATAAAATTCCAGTAACATACCCCAAACTGTTCCCTCCACAATGAAGAACAATTATTTCTGGATGTTTTAAGTGAACCACATTCTCACAAAACGGGAGCACTTCCGCCCACTTCACCCCTCACACTCCATACCATGCCACTTCAAATTCATGGAATCCAAGTTGTTCACCCAATCCACACTGCTCAACATAGACCTTCATCCAATGGATCCAAGAGTCCCCCAAAATCCATACTGTCTGCCTCCTCAAAGACATGACCCGGGCCATTTTCAGTGCTCTCAAAACTCCTACAAACAACTTCTGCTACCCTCGCTTCCTGTACACCACACCCAAAGAATCCTGATTGACTGATGTCCCTGACATCCAAGACTGTCCGCGGTCTTCGCAGTCCTCTTTCCATGCCTCAAAAGGCACGACTGTGTCTGCGGACAGATCATCCAGTTGGGGGGGGGGTAAGGAGGTTTACACTTAATTAAAAAGGTTATTGTATAATGGTGGCTCGTAAAAGAGTCGTTTTCTGTTTTTTTTTCAGTTTTACATTTATTTTGTCTGCAGATGTTTATTTCCTAGAACTACTTACAAATGTTTTCACATGCACTGTACATCTTTTTCAAACACACTGGGCCTCATTACGACCCTGGCAGTCCCATAATGAATGGTGCGTCCTTTCTGGGTCCGGCGAGGGAACCAAGGAGCTAATAACGGGCCCGTTATTAGCTCCATCCCTATTCCCATTGAGCCCTATGGGGGCTGAAATGGGTATTGGGAAAGGTTTTGTACATGAGGAATTACCGGGTCCTCCAAGGTCAGAATGACCCAGTAATTCCTCATTCACAGAACCCGGACCCGGACACTAATAGCACCATGGCTACCTCCAAACTCGTAATGAGGCCCACTTTCTCAGTGCATTTTGAATATTTACCAGAAACATCTGATTTACATATTCAGTCAAATTCACTCCATCAGTCTGAAAATTGTTTGCACCATCCAACATGATGTTATCATTTTCAAAATATGCCATGCCTACACCATTCAAAAAGCATATACAGTTTTATTTAAAAGTTGCCTACCTTATCCTCGTTGTGCACAATACATACTTCAGTATTTCCATACTTCCCTTGGATGTATTTGTGAAAAAATATTCTTTCCACATGGAAAAAGTTCCATTAAGCCTCAGAACATAACCTTTAATGCAACCTACTAATATTATGGAGTAACGCAGCCCAAACTATTTCCTCCACAATGAACAACAATAATATCTGGGCATTGAAAGTGAGCCATAGTCTACCAAAATGATATTAAACTCACTCACTTTAGCCCAGAAACTGTATACTCTTGTCTCAGGAGGTTATGGTATTTATTGTTCTCCTCTTCTTCTCTATATATTGAACTAAATTTCGGTATGGTTGTGCTGTGAGGTTGGCTTGGTCAGAGCCCTTTTTAACACACTGTTTATATGTTTTATTTTTTTACATATTTTGTGCTTTTATTTCTACTAAAACCTGCCGATTGAGGAGCTAAGTCTCTCCAGAACAAGTAGAGATATTTCAACATTAGCCATCAATGATTTGAATGTGAACAATTTGTGGGCTTTTTCATTTGAGTGGTTTGTCCTGAGGAAGGCGTTTATCAGTCACAACAGACTAGGTTGATCCAACCCTCAAAACTACTGATTAAAAGATCTATTAGGGTGACACTTTGGCACCCATCCATGTTGTTCCCACTTCCTGTAGTTGACTTATGGCACCTCGTTTGATTTTATATTGAACGATTTTCAGTTTAATGTATTCTTAGCGATTTGCTGCACCTTAAACTGATCCTAGATTCCATGTCTTCTAGTTTCTATGCACTTTGGTCAATTTGTTTGATGCACTTTAGCTTTGCTGCATTTCAAATTCATTTAATGTATTATACTATTGACTGAAATTCTTTGCATCTGTATGTTGTTATAACTTAGCAAGGCACAGCCTCTTTCCCTGTGAATGTCTTTCACGCGGAGTGAGTTCTGTCGCTTAATTTACTCCCTTTTGGGGTACATTGTACAACAAATGTATAATGTGGAATGTCACGACATTTGATTGTCTTATCCACTATTGAAGCCCTTTATGAATTATGGGCAGAATATTGAGACTAATGGTTTTTATCTGTATGATATTTAATAATATTTGATATATGTATTTAATACAGTTTGATATATGGTCATTTTGATGTTGTTCCGACCTTTGCCTCCCTCTCAGCCATCCATTTGAAGTGTGTTTAATATTATCCACAGTATAACTTGTGAAGAGTTCTGCCAGACACAAAACCCCTTTGTACTTTTTGATTATTAGTTTCCCCTATGTCCCCGATGATGGTGATACCCATTCTTTTGTCCCCACTCTTACAACCTTCCCACGCACAACTATCACCCCACTACACAATCACACAACATGCTATTCATCTCTACAAACACACCCACAAACCTATGCAAAATACATCCATATACATGCCACAACTTTCAAACCCAAACTTTTTTTTTCCAACATACACAACAAAATGCCTACTAAAAAGCAACTCGGTGGAAAAAAAAGACACAAAGATCAGAAAAAAAACAAGCCATATACTCATCCACCTCTAAAAGAATGTATAGAAAACATTAAAATAAAACAGCTAGTAGCCTCACTCAAACACTCAAAAATATTAAACCAGCCACAACTAAAGATGGTGAAGCCCCTTTTGCAAAAACTAAAAGTAAAACCATATCTAGAAAGGAAAGCAAACCTACTAATGAATCTACTAGTATATGTTCCAGTCTTAACATCACCGCTATAAAGCAATCCAAAAAATGTATGTTAAAAAACATGTTCCACCATTGAGTTCTTCACCATCTTATCACAAAAGCTGAACAGTCATGATCTACACTTTAAAACTACCAAAGAAGACTAATCATTCAAGCTCTAATTAAAAGCACACTTCTATTAAAGTGAACACTGTTCATATTGATTTTAAACAGAATGAAACCACTAACTAAATGAATTAATACATCACAAAAAGTACTTAGAAACATGCACAATGTCAATATAGATACCTTTTCAAACTTCTGTGAAGGTGAATGGATTCACACAATTTCAATGAAGAGGTGTAAAGTTACACCTCCTATGTTGTATGCAGCTAAACCTGTGGGGGCTGTTACAACAGCCAAAAGCTTGTTGTTTGTTAAGGTTTGTAGAAATATGCTGATTATTTTAATTAAGAATGTTTTACCAGAACCAGCTTCACAACTTACATACAGGAACAGAGGTGTATCATTTTTACAGCTGCACATTTTAGTTTTATGTTTAAAACCATGTTCAATTTCTCCAGTGATTTCTAGATATACAGTGATTTTTTAATAATTTAGCAGTGATTGGAAAACTTCTTCAGATTGTTTATATTGACACATTGGATTGTCTACATCATTCATGGCTATTTCTGCTTAATTTAGAATGAGTGGTTCTTGACTTTGTGTAAGGGAAGGTTGACTGCCCTCAGGAGTGTCTTTATCTAGATGAGCTTCAATTCCTTTCTCTTGTTGGTGATCTTTGTCCATCATTTCTTTGTATTTTTTTTAATTAACATTTGTTTTACTGCTTTCATTTGCTTTGAATGCAGTTTTAAATGAGTCACAGTTACCTAATAATTCTTCTTTTCTCCAAGGTTTAAAAAGTTGCAGTAGGGCCATGTTATACAGTTCTCTATGTTGCAGAGATTCAAATGATAACTTTATATTATTAAGTAAGCTGGGTTTGGTAAGTTTTACTAGGCTTCCTTCAAAATGTGAGACTCAATATTTGCCAGTCATCTCATCTTGTGTGCCATTATTTTTGTAAGAGTAGTTGTGAGCTATGTTTTACAAGCACATGTTTTACAAAGCAGTAATTCTGTTTGGGTAGTATGTGTCAATTACATTGTTTTTAACAATTACCTGGCTGTTGGAATCATTTGTATTTAATGTTTCTATCTCTTGGTGGCATTTTAGTACTCTTTTTTGGGATGAAGGTGGACCAAGGTTTAGCTAGATAATGGACCTCATTATGAATGTGGCGGTAAGGCAACAATGGCGCCAGCAGTGCTACTGATGCTGTTATTACTATACCACCACATTACGAGTTCTGCTTGCGGGTCGAGCAGAACTCGTAATTGCACCGGCACCGTTATAAATGGTGCTGGTGCAACCATGCTCCACACCCTATGGGGCAGAATGTTGATCGGGAGCCCAGCCATACTGGCACCCGCGAATGGGCAATTACTGACCCATTCAACTCGTAATGGGCCGGTAATGGCCCATTTGTGGGTTTCAGTACCAGTAGCGAGTTTGGCGGTAGCCGTGCCCTTACTAAGGGTACGGCTACCGCCAAACTCGTAATGAGGCCTACTGTGTTCAGATTTGCCATATAGGCTGTAGCTCTTAAATGGTCTGCAGCCTCGTAGTCCCAGCATTCTCTATGGGAGAGCATTTTTATACCAAATCTGCACAATTTTTGTGATAGTGTTTTGTCAGATTACATGCCATCAGAGAGGTCTTTTAGCTCTGTTTTCTCAGCTTTGATGAGATAGGCTGTGATATATCTTGCAACTGCAGTGGAATTGTCTGCAATGTATTGTATGTATATGCTTGCAAATAATTGCATTGTAATCATTGATGTACTTGGATGCTTCGTCCCTTTAAATGTTGTATGTGTTTTAGGGGATGTGACTTTTATGCTGTGTCTGAGATCAGGCATTAAAATATTAACTTGTCCTTTTTTTGCAAACAGGTCTAGGGAGGCCAAAGCAACATTTGGTATATTATTTCCCTTTGTTTTTGTATCTACGCCGGCAGTATTTGTGACACTTATGTTTTTGGAAGTGCACGATTTGTGAACTTAGGTCACTATCAGTCATTTCTGAAGGGATGTTGCAGGTATGTATTTTTCAATAAATTGTAAAACAGTGGCATCACTGTCATGGCCAAATTTGGAAGCATTGTTTATCCACAAAAGCATGTGGATGTGTGCTGCTCCTCTGGATTGATATTATTTTCTCCAAAAAACATGTTGCACTTCTGAGCGGATGGGTAGTTTTATTGTAGATGAAGTGCAGCATGGCATTGAAGTGATGGTGAAAGTACCTTGATTCATTGACCTGGTAAAGTGGACAGAGTTATCCTTGTGTTTTTATATCTATTCCATCTTTATTTTGGTTTGCAGTGTGCAAAAGGTTGTGCAAGTCATCCCATGCATACTCTGCACAACTTAAAGTAAGAAACCATGTGGGTGGGCCTAGGTTCCTTAGCATACAATGTATATCAGTGTGACGTTGGACCAGTATTGTTTTGTGCCAACAAATGTATGATACTTGACTGCAAAACTTAATCTTTGTCTTTTATTTTTTGAAGCAGTTGGGTAACGGACAAGTTTAAAAAATGTGTGTGCCACTCCAAAACATAGAGTTGCTAGTTCACGTTCAAACAGGAGCTGGAAAATGTATTCTACACTTTGTCTGAATATGGGTGATAGGGAGAATTCTGAGAAATGTGCTAATTCCCTTCTAAGAGACCCCAGCTCTTTTACTGGACTTTATGACTTTTAATTTTTATCCTGGAGAGAGTGAGACCTTTCTCACACTCTCTCATGTATTTTCCTGTGATTTGAACACTGAGTTTCTTTTGGTTTTGGAATCTGACAAACTCCATAGGCAACATATGTTTACAATATGACACACAACACCTCCAGTGCAGTGGCACAGGGAAGTCCTTTAGATTGTCCAAATGTTTAAATATCTTCTCTTGGTTACCTACTGTTTCTAAGAGCAGTAAAGTGAAATTGACTTTACTTACCTTTTGTAACTTTGTGGACCTAGCACACACTGGGGCCGATTCATGGAACAAACGTGCGCCGAAAATCTACGCGCAAGCAGGCGCAAGCGGAAAAAAAGAGGCGCACGCGCACGCGTGCGATTCATGGAAGTCCCTGCGCGTGTCTTCCTCGGGATGTGCGCCAAACCCGTGCATGGCGCACATGTCACTGCAACATCCCGATAGACGTGCGCGACGCGCACAGTGAAAGCGCACAACCTCTGCGCATACACTAGAAAGTGGGCGAACACGGGGCGTAACGCGCAGAATGGGGAACAACTTGCGAAAACAAGGGCGTAACTGGGGATGTACTGCAGGGAAGCAGAGGGAACGCCCATACGCACCCGAACCACACGTATTCATGGAACCGAATAGGGCAAAGCCACGCACAGCGAAAGACACACACAAGCCGATACACGTCCGCCACACGAAGGCAGGCGGTAGCGTCCCTGCGCATTACAAAAGTGGCAACATACAGCAATTGTGCGAGCGGGGCACGTGTATTTCGGGGGTTCGCGGGAAGTCACACACGCGACCTGGCCTGGGGGAGCGGGCTACGTGTATTACAGGGGTTCGCGGGAACTTTTTCACGCGATCGGGCCTGGGGGAGCGGGCTACGTGTATTACAGGGGTTCGCGTGAACTTTTTCACGCGATCGGGCCTGGGGGAGCGGGCTATGTGTATTTCAGGGGTTCGCGTGAACTTTTTCACGCGATCGGGCCTGGGGGAGCGGGCTACGTGTATTTTAGGGGTTCGCGTGAACTTCATCACGCGATCGGGCCTGGGGGAGCGGGCTACGTGTATTACAGGGGTTCGCGTGAACTTTTTCACGCGATCGGGCCTGGGGGAGCGGGCTACGTGTATTACAGGGGTTCGCGTGAACTTTTTCACGCGATCGGGCCTGGGGGAGCGGGCTACGTGTATTACAGGGGTTCGCGTGAACTTTTTCACGCGATCGGGCCTGGGGGAGCGGGCTACGTGTATTTCAGGGGTTCGCGTGAACTTTTTCACGCGATCGGGCCTGGGGGAGCGGGCTACGTGTATTACAGGGGTTCGCGTGAACTTCATCATGCGATCGGGCCTGGGGGAGCGGGCTACGTGTATTACAGGGGTTCGCGTGAACTTTTTCACGCGATCGGGCCTGGGGGAGCGTGCTACGTGTATTGCAGGGGTGCGCGGGAAGTTCCACATGCGAATAGCCTGGGCGCGTGTATTTCAGGGGTGCGCGGGAAGTCTTACACGCAATTTCAGCAGGGTACGTGTATTTCAGGGGTTCGCGTGAACTTTTTCACGCGATCGGGCCTGGGGGAGCGGGCTACGTGTATTACAGGGGTTCGTGTGAACTTCACCACGCGATCGGGCCTGGGGGAGCGGGCTACGTGTATTACAGGGGTTCGTGTGAACTTTTTCACGCGATCGGGCCTGGGGGAGCGGGCTACGTGTATTACAGGGGTTCGCGTGAACTTTTTCACGCGATCGGGCCTGGGGGAGCCTGCTACGTGTATTTCAGGGGTGCGCGGGAAGTTCCACACGCGAATAGCCTGGGCGCGTGTATTTCAGGGTTGCGCGGGAAGTCTTACACGCGATTTCAGCAGGGTACGTGTATTTCAGGGGTTCGCGTGAACTTTTTCACGCGATCGGGCCTGGGGGAGCGGGGTACCACTCACCGTCTGCCTTGCGTGTAGTAGAACGCGTAGCCAACACCCGCTGTGACGTAATAGCGTGTGAACCCCAACGGATGGAAAACACACGCACCGCACGAAAAGCACGTACAGAACATAAAGGCACGCGGGATCTCCAAGCCCTGCCAGGGCAACGCCCGTGCGCAAAACGTCACAGACGCGCTTACGCTGTAAGGGCCTTTGGTCCAATGAAATCGCGTACGCGTGCTGACGCGCTTACGAGCTAAGGGCCTTTCCTCGAATTACACGCTGACGTGCAGATTTTTCACGTGCCAAATCACTCCGTATCAAGCTGGCCACGCAAAAACACACGGAAGACCACGCTCCTGCCCAGAAGGCCGAATTACTGCCCCCCAGTGCCCCGAGCAGCCTCCCACGTGCCATCTGCTGCTGCCTGCCTGCCTGCCTGCTGCCACCGTGCCCTGCCATCTGGTGCCTGCACATCAGCCATCTGCAGGGGTCCAGTTGCTGTGTCCACCCCTGCTGGAACAGTAGACTCCCGACTGGGATACCATCGCTCCACAGCCCAGCCCCAGGACCCAGTTGCCCACCCACGCCTGCCTCGGGGGTCGCCATGTCGGGGCAAGCACCATCTGAGACCAGTGGCGACCCCCAGCCAGAGAGGCAGAGGGCCACCAGCTTCAGTGAGAAGGAAGTTGGTGTCCTGGTGGAGCATGTCCTGGGGCATTATGATGCCCTCTTCGGAAGACCACGCGCCAACAAGGAAGGACGGGAGAGGATCTGGGACGATGTAGTGGTTGCCATCAACGCGGAGGGGGTGGCAACCCGCGACATCAAGCACATCAAGAAGCGCTGGGAGGACTTGAGGTCCAGGACCCTCAATAAGGCCCGGCGCCTCGCGGAGAGGGGCCGGGCACGCCTGAGTGACATCCAGATGAGGGTCCTGGAACGCGTAGACCCAGCGCTCCACGCCCAGATCCTTCGGAGGCAGACCCATCTGGAGTTGGCCGGTAAGTGGCCAAGCATTGCTGTGTGAGACAGGGCATGTTGCAGTGTGCTGGTTGTCTGATACCTGCCTGTATGTGTGACATAGGCCATGTATGTATGTGTGTGTGCAGGGACATCATGGTCAGGCATGTGAGTACAGTGATGTGTTCTATTGCAACATGGGGGGCTCTGTGTGGAATGGACACATGGAAGCATGGCAGTCTCTGTTCCTGGACATGGGTGGGGGTGAGGGATGGGTGCTGGTCCCATGTACACGTATGGTGTCCATGTGTGTGTGTCTGACCTGCGTGTCTGTGACTTGTAAATGCCATGGATGCATGACACATGTCTGTGACAATGTTCAGATTCACTGATGCAGCCTAGTCATCCTTGTATCCACTGCGTCTGTGGTGTACGAGGCCAGATGGATGGAACTACGGTGAGGTGTGTGCATGTGATGGCAAGACCCATGATGCATGTGAGTTTAAAACCAACATTGTATGAATCATGAGTCCCTTGGTCATGTATGCCAATGTCCATGGCATGCGCCATGCCTGTTACTGTATGTGTTTTGCCTGCACTGACCCATGTGTTGTGGAGGGACATGATGGAAGTGATGTATGACAGTGCCACTCATCTGCTGTTGCTTCCTGTCTAGGGGACCATTGTACAGTACCCTGATGCTTGTGTTCTATGTCTCCCTCTACACAGTGGCAAGTGAAGAAGAGGGCGGAGAAGGCGCTGTGGAGCAGAGCGGCGGGAATGCCGCCACGGCTGCAGCGGAAGGGGTGGGTGAGCCCCCACGTGGAGAAGACGGCGTGGAGACATCCAGGTTGGTGGTTTCCACAGAGGGGGAGGAGGCCGCTACTGAGCCACACATGGGGCCTGGTGGGGGCATCCCCGCTGGTGCAAGTGGTGCAGTCCAGGGCCAGGGGCAGGAGGCAGCACAGGTTGCCGTGGAGGTGCCTGTGCATGTCACTGTCCCTGACACTGTGACTGCACCACCATGCACCAGCAGGGATGCCCCATCCCAGGCCCGTCCGCAGGTAGGGGAGATGTCCATGTCATCTGACACTCCTCTACCTGCGGACGAGGGGACCCCTGACCGTGTGGAGAGGGTCCTGATTGGTGTCGCGTTGCGCACGGCTGGCATTCGTGATGAGGTGCATGCTTCCCGGGAGGAGCATGCACATCATCACGAAGAGCACCGTGCGTACGTGAACCATTTGGGAGCCGCCATGGTCGGGGGTTTCCTACATGTGTGTGGCCTTCTGGCGACCCTCTCCTCCTCTGTGGGGGCTATGCGCCAGTCGTGCTCCATGCCGTCTTCCAGCCCAGATGCCACCAGGGCCCCCTGTGGACCTGCCCCAACCAACGCAGCCAGCTCGGTGGGGACCCCATCCCTGCCACAGTCGGGAGTCGAAGGTCCAGCAGGGGTGGACACACCAGCAACTGTCCCCCTGCAGATGGAGGATGTGCCGGCATCATCTGGCAGGGCACGTGCATGACGGCATCGGTGGATTCCATCAGCCTGGATGCCGTCGTGCTGGCAGAGGCAGTGGCGTCGGAGGCAGCAGCAGGCTCGACGTGGGAGGCATCATGGCTCGGGGCCATCAAGATCAGAGGGGCAGGCATCGGCCGGAGGGCAGGAGAACCCTGGGATGGCAGTGTCTTCCGTGTGGGAGCAGTTGGT
Source organism: Ambystoma mexicanum (assembly GCF_040938575.1). Lineage (NCBI taxonomy): Eukaryota > Metazoa > Chordata > Amphibia > Caudata > Ambystomatidae > Ambystoma > Ambystoma mexicanum. The sequence goes on from NC_090930.1 coordinate 1,231,965,133, forward strand.
CCAGCGGATAGGTGCGGAGCGGCAGCGGGCGGAAGAGGAGCGGCTCACCATGGTCAGGGCGGAGTTCTCCATGCGTCGGGCGTTGAGGCGGGCTGAGTGCCTCGAGGAAGCTCGCAGGGAGTTTGAGCTGGACACGGGGTTGTCCCTGCGAGACCTCGGGGCCAGGACAGAGTCCCGCCTCCGGGACATCGACATGGAGTTCGATGATGCCCTGGCCAGCAACATCACAGAGTGAGCCGCAGGACTTGCCCGCTGCCATTGTATATAGTTCTTTAGTTAGTTAGTGTTAGGTTTCCTTTATTTTTTAAGTTTTTTTTGGACCGCTCGGACAATGGCCACTTTTCTGTATATATTTTTTTCATTAGTTAGTAGTAATAGGTTTTATTTATGGTGTTGGGCTCATGGACCCTGGGATCTTCTTGTACATAGTTTGATGTTTGGAAAACATTTGTTGGATTTATATTTCTGTTCACCATGAGGCAATGGTTTTTCCTTATTTTTTCCCCCCATTATTTTGCTTTGGACTACATTAGTTTTTGGATTCCTTTGTTTTTTGATTTTTTCTATTAGTTCTCGGACATGGACCATTTGTTTTGTCATCCCCATTGTTGTGTGTTTTTTTTCTTTACTTCATTTTCATCTTTAATACATATATTTATTACTTACATTTGTGGTATGTTCTCATTGGTTTCATGCATGTCATGATATGGGTTTTGACATTCACTTGCACCCATTGTGTATGTGTGTGTGACGGACATGTGTTCATTTACATACTTGCCATTGGGGTTGTATCATGTAATTGCATCTACTATGTGGGTGGATGCAATCCTTGGCTGGGTGTTTGTGCTGGGTATGCTGCCCATTACTGCCATGATTGCGTTTCGTCAGGACCTGGGGGCAGGGGGACATGAGTGGGGGCCTGCTGGGGGGTGGGGGTGCAAGGGGACATGGTTGGGGGCCTGCTGGCAGGTGCCCCACAGTGCTGGGGGGTGGGGGTGCAGGGGGACATGAGTGGGGGCCTGCTGGGGGGTGGGGGTGCAAGGGGACATGGTTGGGGGCCTGCTGGCAGGTGCCCCACAGTGCTGGGGGGTGGGGGTGCAGGGGGACATGAGTGGGGGCCTGCTGGGGGGTGGGGGTGCAAGGGGACATGAGTGGGGGCCTGCTGGGGCGTGGGGGTGCAAGGGGACATGGTTGGGGGCCTGCTGGCAGGTGCCCCACAGTGCTGGGGGTGGGGGTGCAAGGGGACATGGTTGGGGGCCTGCTGGCAGGTGCCCCACAGTGCTGGGGGGTGGGGGTGCAAGGGGACATGGTTGGGGGCCTGCTGGCAGGTGCCCCACAGTGCTGGGGGGTGGGGGTGCAAGGGGACATGGTTGGGGGCCTGCTGGCAGGTGCCCCACAGTGCTGGGGGGTGGGGGTGCAGGGGGACTTGAGTGGGGGCCTGCTGGGGGGTGGGGGTGCAAGGGGACATGAGTGGGGCCTGCTGGGGGGTGGGGGTGCAAGGGGACATGGTTGGGGGCCTGCTGGCAGGTGCCCCACAGTGCTGGGGGGTGGGGGTGCAGGGGGACATGAGTGGGGGCCTGCTGGGGGGTGGGGGTGCAAGGGGACATGAGTGGGGGCCTGCTGGGGGGTGGGGGTGCAAGGGGACATGGTTGGGGGCCTGCTGGCAGGTGCCCCACAGTGCTGGGGGGTGGGGGTGCAAGGGGACATGGTTGGGGGCCTGCTGGCAGGTGCCCCACAGTGCTGGGGGGTGGGGGTGCAAGGGGACATGGTTGGGGGCCTGCTGGCAGGTGCCCCACAGTGCTGGGGGGTTGGGGTGCAAGGGGACATGGTTGGGGGCCTGCTGGCAGGTGCCCCACAGTGCTGGGGGGTGGGGGTGCAAGGGGACATGGTTGGGGGCCTGCTGGCAGGTGCCCCACAGTGCTGGGGGGTGGGGGTGCAGGGGGACATGAGTGGGGGCCTGCTGGGGGGTGGGGGTGCAAGGGGACATGAGTGGGGGCCTGCTGGGGGTGGGGGTGCAAGGGGACATGGTTGGGGGCCTGCTGGCAGGTGCCCCAAAGTGCTGGGGGGTGGGGGTGCAGGGGGACATGAGTGGGGGCCTGCTGGGGGGTGGGGGTGCAAGGGGACATGGTTGGGGGCCTGCTGGCAGGTGCCCCACAGTGCTGGGGGGTGGGAGTGCAGGGGGACATGAGTGGGGGCCTGCTGGGGGGTGGGGGTGCAAGGGGACATGAGTGGGGGCCTGCTGGGGGGTGGGGGTGCAAGGGGACATGGTTGGGGGCCTGCTGGCAGGTGCCCCACAGTGCTGGGGGGTGGGGGTGCAAGGGGACATGGTTGGGGGCCTGCTGGCAGGTGCCCCACAGTGCTGGGGGGTGGGGGTGCAAGGGGACATGGTTGGGGGCCTGCTGGCAGGTGCCCCACAGTGCTGGGGGGTTGGGGTGCAAGGGGACATGGTTGGGGGCCTGCTGGCAGGTGCCCCACAGTGCTGGGGGGTGGGGGTGCAAGGGGACATGGTTGGGGGCCTGCTGGCAGGTGCCCCACAGTGCTGGGGGGTGGGGGTGCAGGGGGACATGAGTGGGGGCCTGCTGGGGGGTGGGGGTGCAAGGGGACATGAGTGGGGGCCTGCTGGGGGGTGGGGGTGCAAGGGGACATGGTTGGGGGCCTGCTGGCAGGTGCCCCACAGTGATGGGGGGTGGGGGTGCAAGGGGACATGGTTGGGGGCCTGCTGGCAGGTGCCCCACAGTGCTGGGGGGTGGGGGTGCAAGGGGACATGGTTGGGGGCCTGCTGGCAGGTGCCCCACAGTGCTGGGGGGTTGGGGTGCAAGGGGACATGGTTGGGGGCCTGCTGGCAGGTGCCCCACAGTGCTGGGGGGTGGGGGTGCAAGGGGACATGGTTGGGGGCCTGCTGGCAGGTGCCCCACAGTGCTGGGGGGTGGGGGTGCAGGGGGACATGAGTGGGGGCCTGCTGGGGGGTGGGGGTGCAAGGGGACATGAGTGGGGGCCTGCTGGGGGGTGGGGGTGCAAGGGGACATGGTTGGGGGCCTGCTGGCAGGTGCCCCACAGTGCTGGGGGGTGGGGGTGCAGGGGGACATGAGTGGGGGCCTGCTGGGGGGTGGGGGTGCAAGGGGACATGGTTGGGGGCCTGCTGGCAGGTGCCCCACAGTGCTGGGGGGTGGGGGTGCAGGGGGACATGAGTGGGGGCCTGCTGGGGGGTGGGGGTGCAAGGGGACATGGTTGGGGGCCTGCTGGCAGGTGCCCCACAGTGCTGGGGGGTGGGGGTGCAAGGGGACATGGTTGGGGGCCTGCTGGCAGGTGCCCCACAGTGCTGGGGGGTGGGGGTGCAAGGGGACATGGTTGGGGGCCTGCTGGCAGGTGCCCCACAGTGCTGGGGGGTTGGGGTGCAAGGGGACATGGTTGGGGGCCTGCTGGCAGGTGCCCCACAGTGCTGGGGGGTGGGGGTGCAAGGGGACATGGTTGGGGTCCTGCTGGGAGGTGCCCCACAGTGCTGGGGGGTGGGGGTGCAGGGGGACATGAGTGGGGGCCTGGTGGGAGTGCAAGGGGACATGAGTGGGGGCCTGCTGGGGGGTGGGGGTGCAAGGGGACATGGTTGGGGGCCTGCTGGCAGGTGCCCCACAGTGCTGGGGGGTGGGGGTGCAGGGGGACATGAGTGGGGGCCTGCTGGGGGGTGGGGGTGCAAGGGGACATGAGTGGGGGCCTGCTGGGGGGTGGGGGTGCAAGGGGACATGTGGCTTGGCTGGGGGGCATGCCCATGGTGGATGGGCTGCCTGCGGGACATGACCAGGGGTGCAGGGTAGTCCCCTGTGGTGTGGGCTGCCTGCAGAGGTCATGGAGGGGGTAGAGGGGAGACCTGCAGGGTCGGACTGGCCCTTTCGGTCTTTCGGCCCATGGCCGATCGACTTTGGGGTCCCCTGGGGCCGGTTTTCCGGCAGCCACCTCTGGGCCGGTTTTCTTTTTAAAAGAAAAAATTATTTTATTTTTTATTTTTTAATTGGAATGCCGGCCTAGTGTGAGTGCGCCGCCGCGCCGAGCCGCGATGTGCGGAGCTCGCGTCGCGAGTATTCTGGGGGGGGGGGTTCAGCCGCCTGGGATCAGGGCTGGGCTGCGCAGCAGGGCATGGCAGAGAGCCAGCCCAGGAGGGGGAGGTGCCGCGCCGGCGGCACTGTCTGAGTCTGCAGCACAATCATCATAGCAGCAAGGTAACACTAGATGTTACCTTGCTTTGATGATTGCATCATGCATGCATCATAATTTATGATGCATGCAGATGTATGTGCATGATTCATTCACGTAACGGCGTCGGTGGGCCTGGGCCACCAGGCCGGCGGGGGGGCGGCCATGCAGCCACTGCAGGGGGCCGGTGCGCCTGCCGTGCCGTGTGTGTGCTCGCCGGCTCACGAGCCTCTGGCCTGCGGCGGCCAGAGAGAACGTTACTTGTTTGATCTGTGGGGGAGGCAGGCTGAAGCAATTGCAAAGCAATTGTAACACCTGCCTCCCTCCGAGTCCTGACCCCGTGCAGCCTGCAGGGCTGAGGGCTCCGCGGCGCTGAGCTGGGGCCGGGCCCGGCACTGTCAGAACACAACACAGTGACACATTTCACACTTGCTTTCAACTTTGCAGGAAGTAAGTAACACTTCTTTGCAAAGTTGAAAGCAACTGTCTTCAACTTGTGCCTGGGGGCTGGGCTGGGCCCCGGGGCCGTCGGCGCCGTGGACAAAGGAATAACCCAATGAAAATTCGGCTGGTGGGCAGGCTGCCCCTGCCCACCCAATACTCCCGCCATTATGCTGCTAGCCCCAGTGCAAGCACACACCAGTGGACCACTTGGAGGCCGACAGTGCCAGTGCCCACACAGGAGGACCCACCAGGCAGCACTGAGGCGGCCATCAGTGCAGACAGTGCCCAGTGCCAGTGCTGGCCACAGACAGCAGCCAGCCAACAGCCAGCCAGTCAGTCACTGAGCCTGAGGTAAGGAGTGTGACTTGTGTACTATTCTCGTAGCCAACAGAGCCAGAACAACTTCGGATTGTTTTCTTGGACCTATTAAGGCAGAGGGTGGGAGGCAGAAGTTGTTAGGAAGGGTCTGACGCTTAAAACACATATTGGAGTCACTTCCACCAGCCCCTGGCCCGTGTCTGCCCCACTGTCGAGTCCCATTCTGCACAGTCGTGCAGGTGGTCGGTAGTAGCCACTCTAGAATTATAAAGCTGCCGCCTTTTTATATAGCAGTTCACGCCAGATTCATCCTACTTCTAAGCACTGGAATTATGTGTGTTGTTGTTGTCCTAGGTAATGGTAATCATCATGTTATCATCCTGAAAGGATGATTGGCTCCCGGGTTTCAAACCTCTGGCATGGAAGCGAAAGCAGTGATATGGGAGTTACATACCAATATCAAATAATGTTTATTTCCCGGTGCCAAAAAGCACTCCCCACATATTGGAAGACTGGGTTCCTTTACTAATCTAAACTCTGTTGCTAGACTATTTGGGCAAAGTGCTGGATAATGGGAAGGCATTAGGAATACATGTGTTTGCTTAATGAGCAGGATTCACATTGTTTGTAATGTAAGCAATTCCCAGGGCGGTCTCCCGTTGTTTCGAGGAAGTAATTTACTTTGTTGCAAACACTTCGAATTACTTCGAATGTGGTACATGTATTTGAGGGTTAAGGGGTAAAATGGGTGGTGGGGGCGAGGGGTAATGGGGTTGAGGGCTTGGTGTAGGGGTGGTAGTGAAGGGGGATTAGAGACCCCCCCCAAATAAAAATTAAATAACACAATTAAATAAAACAAAAACAAAGTGATTGCAACGAAGTCAATTACCGCTAAGTAATGTACTTCCTTCTAATAACGTAGAAACGAGAAAACAGGCGCACATTAAAATGAATATGCTATACCCTGGAATATGTAGTAAATGTTGAAATAGATGCATTACACGTTGAGAATCTTTATAAAGTGTGTACTGAGAAGCCTGCTTGCTGCATGGTGAAGCTGCTTAAACCTGAACAAGGATTCTCATACACACACTTCTGACAATGCCACATGACTGGCACTCCTGCCCACTGCAGCTGGTGGCGTGTCCCTTTCTTGCTAGTTTCATTTTGCAGGAATTGTTCAAAAAACAGTTCTGGGTTTTCGGACAGAAGCGACTTTCGGAAAGACATGCTCTGCCTGCAAGCTTCTTGAAAGCTTTACTCTTGGCTATCATTGGTTGCCTGTGGTGAGCCCTTAGGCATCAGAATTGTGGCTTTTGAGGTTCTCGAGCAGGGGTGGACTGGCCCATATGGAACTCTGGAAATTTCCCGGTAGGCCTCTGCACCCTGGGCCTCTTTTGTGGTATTTTCAAATTTTCCCATAGGAAAGGGATGGGCTTGCTGAAAATCTGTAACATGGGGCCACTTTGAAAATTATTTCCAGGGCCTCTTTTGCTTTCTAGTCCACCCCTGGTCACAAGAAATGTGTGTTGGTCAGCACAGCACCAGGTCGATGCGTAAACATTGAGTGATGGTTCTAGGTCTGTTGGCCCGGATCCAGAAGAGCGTGGAGAGCTGTTTATGCTGGTTTGAAGGGCCCTGCGCTAGAGTCAGAGGCAGGATCTGATCGCTACAGATGACTTTCTCATGAGCACACCCTGGCGGTCGCAGATTCGTGAAGCTGCAATGGGGCATTACCTGCTAGGCAGGAAGGTACAGCACAGGCACACTGAGGACCAGGTTCAGCAGTCAGCAGAGGATAACTGCCTGACATGCCAGCATCTCGCTCAGCAATGCCCAATGACATCCGTGAGGGAGAGGTTGGAGAGAATGAAAAGAGAGAAATTGGGACACAGGCGGGAATCGCCTGCATTGCGGTAACGTTGGTTTGTTCTTAATGTAGGTGGCTGCATTGCCTACTTTTATTTTAATTTTAAAAGTAGTACTTGCACTTTAAACTAGAATCTTTTCTGTCATTTCTGATTGGAGAACATCTAAACTGCTGATGTCCTTTTGCTCGCTTTGACGGCGCCCGAAGACTGAACTGGCAGGTATAACACACGCAGGACTCTCCTGTCTGGGGGGCAAAGTTGGTTTGTTCATAATATAGGAATTGATACATAGATGTACTTCTGCATTTTGCTTATTGAAAATAGCACTTGCAGTTTAAATTAGGCACATAGCAATCAGGAGCCTTTTCAACCATTTCCGGCTTATGGACATTTTTACTGCCTATGCCGTGTCCACGACCACCGAGCGAGCACACCTCTGACCGCAGGCCTGTATGCTCCCAGCTAGCACATGACGTTTCATCACTTGTACCAAAAAGGTTTTGAAAATCTGCCCCTATAACTTTAAATTTGATTTTTGTTACTGAGCCTGTCAACCTTGTATAGCTGGAGGCGAACGCACATTTCACTAGCCACACTGTGTTGTGGTTTAAATATGATTCCCACGTCCTTTGGTACCTTTTATTTGCATGAGGTAGTTGTGGGCAACGTTATGCCTGCATACGAGCCTCCATTTTATGTCACCAAATTAAATATGGAAATGCAACTAATAGTGAACAATGCTCCAATTAGTCTTTTAATTTGGTCATATCAATGATATCTGGAACATGTACGCGTACATGGCATTTAAAGAGGGCCTACTCGCTAAAACAAATCTCAGGAGGGGTGTGATGTCCTTTCCATCCCACAAAGCAGTCATCCTTCCTTCATCAAAGCTAATTTTGTTTTCTCTTTTGACATTTTGTTGTTAGAATCTTACTTTTGCTTTGTCGGTGCTAAATCTATCCTGCTTAACAGGGATCTTTGCATTACAATTTCGACCTCCTTTGGTCTGTCGATTTCCCAGAATCCCTGTGGGCGTGTGGCCAGGAAGCGCCTTGAGGCAATTCAGTTAACAGTGCTGCGCTATGCATGTCCCTTCTTTCATTCACATGCGTCTCGGGCCCCCCACGTCCTAATAAGCACAGGAAACGGCCGGGACTGCCTGAAGCACCATGCCTTGGTGGTGGTGTTCCAGAAACAGGGCCTTTACTGACAGTGTTTTACTGATGTGACTTTGTTGTTTTCAAGCTGGCTTTGACATCCAGCTGACATCAGCCTACCATCAGGTGCTAGTGGCCCTGGGGGATTGGCTGGCAGCTTGTCATGGACGTGATTTACTAGAGACTGCACGTTGGGATCTTAGAAACTACCCTCAACGGTCAGGCGCCATTGCCTTGTGTCATGCACTTGTATTTGCTGAGGCCCTCATCACACAAGCACTACCGTGGGCAGAGCCTGAAAAGTAGATGCATTGCACACAGGCTTGAAATGCGGCCACATTTGCACCAGACCTGCAGATGCTCATTTTACTATAGCCGATATGATAGCTTAGTGGGTTGAGCGCTCGCTGCTGTGATGTGTGTGTGATCTGCAGGTTCGAATTCCAGCAAGGCCATCTCAGCCTTTCATTCTTCTGAGGTTGATAAATGAGAACCAAGACAGGTTGGGTGATATTGTATGCATATTTGTTCTATAAAAAATGGCTTAAGCGTAAGTGCTTTACAATAACATATTATCATTTGGCCTTGGACGTCTGCATGCATTCACAGTAATTTGACAATATGGATCTAAACACACAGATATTAATGATACATATGGTGATCCATTCTTGTATGAAATACATATCACATTAGTGAAATCATAACCATATTAGTCTGCTTTTGATGCCACTTCCTGTTTTGTGAAGGGGTGAAAGGTTGTGTTTCATTAATGGCACTGATACTGTAGAAACGTCCGTGTTTGCGCAGTGAGAAGCGTGGTAGGCGATTCACGGATGATGGTTTGAGGGCCACTTTTTTTGAGGCGCGTGGTGAGCCACTTTTTTTGAGGCGCGGGGTGGGCCACTTTTTTTGAGGCGCAGGGTGGGCCACTTTTTTGAAGCGAGGGGTGGGCCACTTTTTTTTGGGTGTCCAGGCCTATTTCTTGTCCCAGTCCGACCCTGGAGACCTGGGAGGACCCACACTGGCAATTCACCTCTTCAACTTCCCGCACACCCACGTAATACACTGCCCCACTCGCACAGGCCCAATCGCATGTAGAATTTCTCGCGCACCCCTGAAATCCACGTACCCAGGCCAATCGCGTGTAGAATTTCTCGCGCACCCCTGAAATACACATACCCTGCTGAAATCGCGTGTAGAATTTCTCGCGCACCCCTGAAATACACGCACCCAGGCTATTCGCGTGTAGAATTTCTCGCGCACCCCTGAAATACACATGCCCAAGCTATTCGCGTGTGGAACTTCACGCGCACCCCTGAAATACACGCGCCCAGGCTATTCGCGTGTGGAACTTCACGCGAACCCCTGAAATACACGTAGCACGCTCCCCCAGGCCCGATCGCGTGAAAAAGTTCACGCGAACCCCTGAAATACACGTAGCCCGCTCCCCCAGGCCCGATCGCGTGAATAAGTTCACGCGAACCCCTGAAATACACGTAGCACGCTCCCCCAGGCCCGATCGCGTGAATAAGTTCACGCGAACCCCTGAAATACACGTAGCACGCTCCCCCAGGCCCGATCGCGTGTAAAAGTTCACGCGAACCCCTGAAATACACGTAGCACGCTCCCCCAGGTCCGATCGCGTGAATAAGTTCACGCGAACCCCTGAAATACACGTAGCACGCTCCCCCAGGCCCGATCGCGTGTAAAAGTTCACGCGAACCCCTGAAATACACGTAGCACGCTCCCCCAGGCCCGATCGCGTGAATGAGTTCACGCGAACCCCTGAAATACATGTAGCACGCTCCCCCAGGCCCGATCGCGTGAAAAAATTCACGCGAACCCCTGAAATACACGTAGCCCGCTCCCCCAGGCCCGATCGCGTGAATAAGTTCACGTGAACCCCTGGAATACACGTAGCCCGCTTGCCGTGCTGGTACAGGGTTAGCGCAGCCCTTTGCGCTGGATTGGGGATTTTGATGGCTTTTCCCTGCGCGGAAGGCGTTCTTGGGGGCGTAACTGGCGCTGCTGCAAGGTCGCTGCGCCACTATGCGCCACGGCTGGTTTTGGTGGCTGGAATCCATGAATACGCTGTGCGCGGAAATGGGTTTTGGCGCACGCGGCTGGCGCAGGGATTCGCACGCACACACTGTGCGCCAGCCGCGTGCGCCACTTGTGCGCTGAATTCTATGAATTACCCCCACTGTCTTACATAGAGTGCTCGAGGGGTTACTTAGTATCCCCTTTGTATACTTTCTCATGTAAAAAAAAATGTTGTTACCCTTTCTGCAATGAATGGCTGGTGGCAGTGGTTTACTTTTTCCTACCATTGTGTGTTTTTATTGCGGTCTGTGTTTGCAGCTGCAGTATAGCACCCATTGATGCACATTTTGTAAAAATTGCCCCGGTCTTCTTTTTTTGCCATTTCTTGTTGTAAAGGTCCTTTGTGAGATTTACTGTGTGCACCAAACCAGGTTTGGTCACTTTGTTCATTTTGTCTTTGGCAGGGTTTGCTGGTGAAGCCCGCCTCTGGCTCCAGCGTTTCTGCCAGGGCAGAAAGCGAGGGAGGTGCCCAAAACTCCCTGTGCTTAGTCTCCTTGGTTACAAGACTGCACCCAAAGGTGATTGGCCAGCTGGCTGCCCTTGGAGGATAGCCACCCTGCTGTGTGAGTGACAGCTAGGCTGCAAATGAATGGGAGAGACTTGCATAAAAGGCAAGGTCTTTTGCAATGAAGGCAGAGTCGACCACTGAACAAAGCATTCCAAAGAAGAACTCCTGGACCATTGGTTTGCCCGGTGAAAGCCTGCTGCAGTGCTGAAGCTCTGAATTTTCCTCAATTAGAGAAGCCTGGCAAAGGATGACCTCTCCCCTTGGGTTGGTGGGGCCAATTGACCCCAAGATGAACTTGAATGTAAACCCTCTCTCTGCTTGCTGTACTTCCATTGCTTCTGCATGAACCGAGTACCAGGGGACAGGAACACCAGAATTGAGTGCATCGCTTTTAAGCCAGACCCAAACTTCAGGAAGATCCTCCAGACTCCCACGAAGCAAGGATGACCAACCCTGAGCCACCTCAACAGAGTGCTGGACCCCAGAAGCAAGGAAAGTCCACATGGTGTCCAAGACCCATGATGGTGCTATTCACGAGAAGCTGAAACCGCAAGGTGCTGCTGAACTGAACTTTGCCCATTGCTGCCGCCAACCTTCGAATCGTAGTGCAGGAGTCCCCAGACATCCTCCCTCTGGTCCCGATGACAGAGGCCCAGGAACAAAAGGATATGCCATACTACAAAAAGAACAGAAGCCAGCTGGAACCAATTTCCTCAGACCTAAAGCACTGTGAACTAAGGGGTACTTAACTCTTGTTGTGTAGCTTGCTAGCTCTCATTTGAGACCTGCATTTGCTGCCTTTTAGCACAGTTGTTCTATAACATTGTGCAAGACTTTTTACGTACCTTCAAGAAGTTCCTCAGCTCCCCTAGACTTTGCTCAAGTGACATAGGCTGTCATGGCTCCCCGAAGACTATTCTAACCTCTGACTTTGTGTTTTGATGGGTCCTCCAAAAAGTCATACATTCTTTACTTGTATAGCTGGGAAAGTGTTAATCTTCATTGCATTGCAGGCTTCAAAAGTGCTTACCTATTTGAGAAACTTGTTAACCATTGTTTCCTTCCCTAACCTTTTCCTTTTTGACATCAAACTCAGTATTACTTTAAATGTACCAGTGATATATCAATGTCCACAGTGTTCTAACTATTGAAGTCACCTCAGGGTGTAGGACATGTCTGTGTGCCATCCCCAAAGGGTATCTACTGATTTATTGAAACTGAGAGTATGTATTTTGAAGTATATTTAAGTGTTACATATTTGCTCCCTTCTAAAGAAGGCTTACTGAACTGACTGTTAAATTAATAAATAATTGTTTAATCAAGAAACCTTCAGTGTAAGTGATATTTGGATACCTGTCACTGTGAAACTATGTTTCAACCATACAGCTCACATTGACCCCTTTTGATATAAGCCTGGCTGCTCAGTCATTCTACCAACTTGTGTAGTACAGACTTATATAAAGGTTGGGTTACCTATTGCCAAGAGGACAAGGCTGGTGCAGTCTCCCACAGGGTTACTGCATTCAATCTTGCCTAACACTGGGGTCTTCAGAATACATTTGCGAAAGACGATATTCTGATGTGCTAATTTGAGTGGACCTTTCATCATATCTTCCTCCTTTTCCTGTCAGAAATACACTGTTTTCCCATATGCTCATTGGGGATCCTTTTCTTTGACACATTTTATATGTTTCTAATGTATCTTCTATGGTGTCTTAGTTGTGTAGTGGGTGAATTGTATACTGTTCTAAAATGCTGGCAGCAGTAATAGGATCTGCCCGTTGAAATTGGCCAGCTGCTAGTGAATCTTGATTTATTTTGGTGGTTTCTTTTAGGTTTTCACCTATGTTTATATCGTTGTAGTATTCATTGTTTCTTTTAGATATTGTAGGGCTTGTCTACCTCTGTTCAAGTCAAATAGTTGGTGCCAAATGTTTGTGTCTTTTGTTTGTACACTGAGAAACTTGAAGGTGTCTCCCAAACCAGACCCCAGGGATGTGTCACCAGTTGGCCAGGACATGACCATTGCTATTGGATCCAGGTCCTGGGTGTGGACCAGTGAGGAAGGATTACTTGGATGGGGGGTGCTCCGGGAGTGGAAGTGGGACAACAACGGTTTGAAACGTTATCCCCCTTCTTATAACATCCTTTTCCCATCCTACCCCATAGGATACTCAGCCACTCTAACCCTTCCCGTTTTCTGACACAAATACTTTTGCACACCACGAAAGATGATGGACAAACACTTGAGCCGTTTACCTGACATGTCCCACTACAAGGCTCAGGCAAAGTCAGGCAATTGACCAGAATTGCACACACCTGACAGCCCTTTCCCTTCCCCGCAGGGATGAAAGGTGGAGCACGAGAGCACAATACATTCAAGGCAGACCACACAAAGAGAGAGCTAACTCAGCACAGCAGTTCAAGTGGAAGCGAAATACGGCACGATCGAGAGGGTGTCAAGGAGAGAAGCATCCTTGCCATTTCCAAGCCAGACCTGTAAAACCTCCACAGAAGGAATCGTAAGACCCTGTGTGTTGCAGAAGATGTCAACAGTACACAGGGCCCTCCTCCTCAGATAACCAAGCCGGGGAGAGACGCATACCACCGTGGTACTGGCCTTGACTCCAGAAGCAAGAAAGGCCAAGCCTTTCATCACAGCAAGTGAGTCGAGGGGAGAGCCGATAAGAAACTGAACTGTTTTGAATGAAAGTAGCAAGCAGCTAATTGGAGAACGTAAAAAGAAACTGTTGATACGATAGGGGAAAACCAGCTATAGGGTAGTCAGGAACCATGCGGTGCTAGCTTGGGAAACTCTGGGCAAGTACCCTATTGTTGAAACTACCGTTACCAGAAGGCCTTGGGAAAAAGCGTGAAAGGGGTCAAAGTGGTCATACAGAGGTCTCGTAAAATCCTCTGTACAGTCGAAAGTCTTTGACCAACAGAAGATTGTGAAGCCAAGGGAGGTGAATCCTGCATTGTAAGAACTGTTAAAAAAACTGTGTGATTGATAAACAGTGTGTTGACCAGATTAAACCAGGCAGATGGATGTCCACAGGTAACTGTTTAAAAAGACATTAAGGGTCATAAATATCACAGAGGAGATTGTGTTGAAAGATGTAGTGAAATCGATGGAGGGAAGGCAAACAGTCAAGAAGGCTCTGAGCCCGGAAGAGGGGGATCTGAGGGCCAGAAGGCATCACTCAACGGGCAGGCAGGAAGGAACTTTTGTCTGTTATTTTTGAAATACATCAGGTCCTCGGAGGCAAGAGGATTTTTATAGAAAAGAGACAACCACCGAAGGCTCTGATAGTTGAGAGCGGTGCTGTTGGCATATGCTGGGGAAAGCTTGAGCGCGTGTTGTGCTCAGGAGTCTCGCCTTGTCGCATGCTCAAAACGTGGGGAAGGGAGACCCCGACTACCACATCCAGAATTATTTTTTGTGAAAACTTCTTTTTCTTATGAACCTCATCGGACACTCTCTGTTTGTATTTAGCATAAGGATTGACAATAGGTTTTTCTTAGTATAGGCCATTTTATTTTGACAAGACGCCACTAGGACTGCCTTATTATTATTTGATGGTTGTAGCTTGCTCCCATTTTAGCTTTAGATTAGGCATTGGTTCAAACTGCATATACAGTTTAATAAACACCCTTCAACTGTGATCACTTGTGTCTTTCTTTACTGTTGCCACCATGAGTTCCTTACAACACCATTATCTAGAACAATCAAAGATTGATCTATTGATATGACATGATATGATATCTATAACACGCTTAATACCGAGAGGTTTCTAAGCGGCGACCCAGGGTTCGAACCTGTGGTGCTTCGTGTTGTCTTGTTTCCAAGGCCAGCACATTGCCCCTGAGCTATCATCCCGAGGTTGTTGTTCTCATAGAGTTTTTACATGTTCTTTCAAATGTAATGGCAAATATACTGCTTTACCACGGATGTACTTTAGTAACTCAGATGGAGGTAATTTGGCTGATTTCAGCTGAAGGTGTGTTATAGCTTGAAATGGGTGTTTGGATTATAATGCTCTCATACAAGTTAAGTTGTTGGAGAGCTTTTGGACGTGGGAAGATTTCTAAGTTATTAGTGATAGTACGCGTTGGCATTTGGTTATTGTCAAGCTTAATGTTGCAGTATATGCAAAGTATTGAAGGGTCAGTTATTTTGTATTTTTTTTCTGTTGTTAGATATATAGCTAATTGGAACCATTGCAATTCTTCATTGTGCTCTATTTTGAAGGCCATATCTACTGTGTTTCTGCTCTTTTTATGAAATGTTCTTCTACAACTAACACACACTTCATCTGGTATTTTAGTAGATGTGTTTTGAAACTAAACTATTTCTTTTTTGTAAGTGTTTGTTGGGAGATTGGTGTGTGTGAGGTTTTCGGTAATGTTTTCCGAAGTTACTGAATTGTCTAAGTCAACTTCAGTCCCAAAGTACTTACTTTGGATGTGCTCTATTTTTGAAGTAGTTATTTGGCTGTTCCATGTAGGAGAATGTCATTTAAATTTTGCAGTTCTAGAGCAGGAGTTTCTGAATAGTATAGTGTATGCATGAGATTCTGTATAGCGGAATGGGTGGTTGCTAAAAAATTTGAAGTGGTGTAAGGTGCTTTTGCAAGCAGTTCCCAAAATGCAGGCTAATGAATGCTTGGACAGCAGACATGAGTCCATGGTTTGTAAAGTTTTCATTCTACATTTGTCTTTTAGTTTGATATAGTGATTGAGAAATCGTTGTGAACATTCTAAGGATTGTGGCCTTACGTTGCACATTGAGCTGTATGTCCATTTGTACACTGGACGGTTTGTTTGCTGAAAGGAACATTTGGTTACAAGCTTGTTTGGGAAATTTTTTGGATAAGGGTTTCTTTTGCCATAATGGTGTCTCCGGACATTTCATACCTTCGGCCATCACTGTCTATTGTTTTCTTTTGTTTGTTCTTGTTTATAAGCCCCTTCATTGAAATATGTCTGTGGTTCTGAGTTTACAGAAGTTTGAAAAGGTATCTATATCGAGTAGTTTTTTAAAATGCATTCATTAATTTAGTTAGTGTTTACATTCTGTTTAAAATCAATATAAACAACGTTTTCTTTAGTAGTAATGTGCTGTCAATTAGAGCTTGAATGATTAACCTCCTGAGGTAATTTTTAAAGGCAGATCGTGACTTTTCAGCTTTAGTGATAAGATTGTGAAGAACTCTATGGTCGGAAATTGTTCGTAACATACATTTTTTGGATTGCTTTATAATGACTATGTTAACACTGGTAGATATAGTGTTAGGTTGATTAGTAGGTCTGCTTTTATCTGTATATTTAATTTTACTTTTAGTTATTGCAAGAGGAGCTTTACCTTTTTTAGTCCTGGCTGGTTTACTTTTTTTGAGTGAAGTTACTAGCTCTTTTGTTTTAATGTTTTCTATAATTGGTTTTAGAGGTGGAGGAGTATATGGCTTGCTTTTATTCTTTTCTGCTCTATTTTTTCTTTCTTTTCTATGGAGTTGCTTTTTAGTAGACATTTTACTGTGTCTGTTGGGAAAACAGAAAGTTTGGGCTTGTAAGTTGTGGAAATGTTATAAAGATTTGTGCATGGGTGTGTGGGTGTGATTGTAGAGAGGAATAGTATGTTGTGTGGTTGTGTAGTGAGATGATAGTTGTGCTTGGGAAGGTTGCAAGGGTAAGAGTGTTTACAGGTGTGATGGGATTGTTGGTAAAAGAGTGGATGTTCAAAGTAATAAGTAGGGACATTGTGATGTTTTGAGGAAAACAGTGAGTGTTATACCAGTGGTATTGAGATGGGAATAGAAAAAGTGTGCATGTTTCAATATAATAAGAACAAGTGAAATAAATGTTGCTGGTTTGAAAAGAATACTCTAAACCTATATATAGGGACACTACTTGTTACAATAGTAGAGAGATGAACACAGTATTAATGTACTTACTTTGTAGGATGTGAACAGTGTTCTTTTTTCGGAAACTTTGTTGGTGAATTTTCTTCTTTCCTGTAATTGGAAAAGAAAGTTAGTAGGTATATATGGTAATGGTCAAGTATGCTTAGTTAGAGGGTTGTTGTTTATGAAGGTAGCAGAAGTTGTTGGAAAAAAAAGTTAATGAAGTTGTGTTATGGATGGTGTACTAAAGTATGTTGAGTATGTTCTTGGAACAGCTGGAGTGTGAGTAGTTGTGTTTGGGGGATTACAAAGAACAGGTCAGTATTGGGTGTAAGAAAAAGGTGCATGTGTAGGTTAATTTAGTGTTGCTGATTTTAATGAAAAAGTGCTTTGTTTGTGGGGCAATATATTTATTATGTGGTGCAGTGTTTTTTAAGAATAGGGACAGTGTGGCCAAGTGGTAATGCAGTGGTGAATTGTTGTTGCAGCATTGTTTGGTTTATTATAGTAGAGGTTGGGAAAAGGAGTATTTTATACATAAGGTGAAGTGTTGTATAAAGATACTTTGGCGGTATACACATATGTACGAGCAGGTGGACAATGGTGGCAGTGTAAAGGATGTAATGAGTGAGGTTGGAATGTGTGATACATTTATGGAATTGAAAATGCTGAGTGTTTACAAAAGTTTATATTTAGGAGCACGTTCATGATTATTAAAAAATGCATAGGATCACTGTGTGCAACCTTTTTGTAAAAGAAAATAAAAGCAGATGGAAAAGAGGTGTAGCACTTGGTGTGTGTAAATTTAGTATGCTGGCAGCACATGTATACTTGGCAACATAATCCATTCCAATATGTAGGTGGTTATGTAGTCCACGTTTTTTTTGTTTGCCTTCTGGGCCATATATTTCCACTTTTCCTTGGGGTACAAGATCCAGATTGCACAGAACAATCCAGGATTGGATAAGCACCTACAGTTTGGAATGGGTTATGTTAGCAAGTATGCATGTACTGTCCACATAATGAACTTCCACAAACCAAGTCCCACTTAAAAATGTTGTAGAAATGCTTTGTATCTGTTTTTGTTTCTTTTAGGAAAATGTTAAACACAGAGCTGCTGTAAATGTACATATGCATATTTTAATTTTCATGAACATGTTCCTAAAAAGAAACATTTGTAAACGCTCAGCATTTTATGTTTTTCATTCGATATGAATGTCCCACTATCACATTTTCCATTTCAGTGTTATTTTCTCTTTGCATTATGGGACTTGTAGTCTGAGTTGTATAATGGGAGGAGTGCAATTATAAGTCATAGAATGCAAACAAAAAAAGTAAAGACACGATAAGTACCTACAGATTGGAATGGGTCATGTTGGCAGGTATGCAGGTACTGCCAACATATTAAACTTGCACATACCTAGTGCCACTTAGAAATGTTTGACAAATATTTTGCATTTGCTTTTTCTTTCTGCTAGAAAAAAGATGCATATGGTGCTGCTATAAATGGACATATGTTTTATTGTACTTTTATGAGCAGTGTAAGTATTTGCTGCTTGATGTGAGCAGGTGATAAATGCTGTAATGTGTGGATTTTTCTGGTGTGGTTAAAAAAAGAGAATATGCTTATTGAGAAGCTTATAACAAGGTAATTCGCAGGAACCCTGTATAGATATATATTTATAAAAGAGTTGCAGAAAATACTTTAAAAATATAAGCATACCTGTGCTATGTATTGTTATATTCAGATGTTGAATCTGGAAATAGAAATGTTGGAGAAGTTCACAGCAGTTTTTGATGCAGATGGCTGTGATTCACAGGAGAGAAGTACTCTTAGATTTCAAGTGTGCATCTGAAGTGTTGAACTGAGATGTCAGGGTTAGGTGTCGAGTTTTCAGATGTGATTGGTGGATGGATGTGTGACTCTTTGAAAGCAGCCAACGAGGGAGTGTTGAGAACATGACCTGTGTTACGAGGTCCATGGACCCTGTGGCAATCTGTGTACTGCATGTACCACATCCAGGTCTTTCAAGGATGCCTCGAATGGAAAGGGGACTGTGGGTATTAGCCAATTAGGTTTTCCTGTTGTGGTTTACAGGAAGAGGGTAGTAGGTGTTTTGATTGCTGTGTGTAGTTAAGATGGCCATGGCTATGGCTTTGAGGAAGCAGAGTGTGTGGATTTGGGGAGATTATTCAATTCAGCCATTAAAGGTATATGCTGAAAATCATGGCATCCTTGGAAGTATTGGATTCGCAGAAGTGGACGTTTTGTGGCATGCAGTGTGTGGCTTAAACTGGGCACACTTGTTCTCATTCTGTCAGAGTATGGCTAACTTTAAATCCAGAGATTCTAATTTTGTATTGTGAAGGTAACAGTTTGTGGGGACTGTTTCCTGCTGCTAAGATATTTTTTTCAGAAATGAATCAGAGGCAAACATAGAAATGTCCACAAATGGAAAATTCGAGATAGCTTGGCAATAAAGCTGTATCTGCTTTTTTATATGCTGCAGGAATGTCATATTTTAAGAATCACAATATAAGGTCTGTTGGTGTGAATTTTCTTTGTGAAGATGGAGTTCATTTTACAGATATTGGTAATGCGATTATTATTTACAATGTTAGGAATGCATTGAAAAAGTTCCTGTAAGAAAATGGTCCGGGAAGATGTACAGTGAATAGTACTTCTGTACATAAAAGCAAAAGAAGGTGCTTGTTAATAAACCCAAAAAAGGTTCTTTTCAAAGTCACCACTAAAGAATGAATAACTGAAATTGATTTTAAACTTCCCCCCACCCCTTTGAGGGACTGCGATGTCCGTGGACAATGTGGTAGTCTGCAGACGGTACATGCACATCCAGGTCTTTTAAGGATGCCTGGCATGGAAAGTCTACTGTGAGGATTAACCAATTAGGTTTACTGGGTGCGGTGTACAGGTAGCAATTGTAGCAAGAGTTTTGTTAGCAGGGGTTTTGAGAACACTGAAAATGGCTATGCCTATGTCTTTGAGTAGGACGTTTGTATGGGTTTTGGGGGACTCTTGGATCCATTGGCTCAAGGTCTATGATGAGAACTGTGTATTTGGTGAAAGTCTTGGATGAAGTTGACGAAAATGCTCTCATGTTGGGAGAACATGGTTCACTTAAAACATCCAGACATCATTCTTCTTCATTGTGGAGGGAACAGTTTGGTGTATGTTACTGGAATGCCTTTGCAGTTTGCAATGAAGGAGACATTTGGAAAGTTGATGGAAATGTTTCCAAATTGCTAAATAATTTTTCTCAGATTGATCAGAGACAAATGTGGATACATTAGAATTTATTTTGTCCGCAAAAGAAAAAAGCAGGGCGCAGCATGAAAAAAAGCTTTGTGTGCTTGTTTGCGGGATGTTGGCATGACATCTTTCAATAATGAGAACATTACATTTGATTGGATGTTGTCAAAATTTTTCGTAGAGATGGAGTGCATCTAAATGATGGGGGTAACCAGATTTTCGGGAAAACGTTCAAAATGCATTGAAGCATCTTTTGTGAACACATAATAATTACGTTGTGCAGAATCCTTGTTAGATTAGTATATAAAACAAAATAATCAAACAAATATTTAAAAGTCAAAAAGGTTCTTTTAAGAGGCATCATTTTGCATGAAAAACAATAACAATTATTTCATAGCCCCGCCATGGACTATGGATGCCTGCGAAGGGGCCTGTGACTTTTTTTCTCACTTCCATTTTTTAACTGGGAAATGTGGCTACTAAAGGAACCGTTTTTTCATGTTTTTTTGGTTTTGTATTATTTATCGCTTTTTTGTATTTTTTCCAGAAGATGGAAGGTAAGGTGGGGGAGGGAATAGAGGGAAGGGGAACCACACACATAGATGGAGTGGCAGGTGGACAGAGGAAGATGTTGGGCGGGCCTTAATTTTAAGGTAAAGGGCAGTGTTTCTCATGCTCCTTGACTGTGGCCTCAAAAGCACTTTTAAACTGCTCCCCACTACAGATTGGTGCATCACAGTAGATACATGGCACTGTGACCGTTGAACGTTAAGGGTCAACAGTGTTCTGTATGGCCAGTTAGGTGGCCTTTGGAATCCTCTTCCCCAAAGAGAATCCTTTGTGGTAACAGGAGCATTTGAAGAAGATGGGTTCGAGGGTGCCAACCTACTTATTAGCCAATCAGATAATACAGTGATTAGAGCAACCGCTTTGACATCCATGCAGAGGCTGTCAAATCTGGTTCAAATCCTGGCAAGGACAAACTCTTCCTTCTGAAGTCGATAAATAAGCACCAAGTACTGTGGGGAATAAGCAGCTCAGATGCATGAGGGTTTGCAACAATATATACATGCAAATTATGAATATTACTTTTCCCTGAGAAAGAAACCCCCTTCCTCAGAGCAATCCAGTGGTTAAATTTGGTGGGGCTCCTCATGGAGGTTACCCCATATGAATACAACCCAGGTTTTTCATAACAGTGCATCTGACCTTGGCTGCTCAAGCTTTTGGGAAATCCCCAACGGTCGTGAACAGTTGCCACGGCCAGGACTCACTGCACAGATACTGGGGATAGGGACTTCCTCCACCTCATCTTCATCCTGATCTGAATCACCACACCTGTTCCCCAGTCCAGGTGGTGATGGTGGTGCTGGTGGTGGTGGTTGGAGAGGAGGAATGAGAATTTAAGTCAAAATGCATTCAGTTGGATTGTCATTCATAATCCATTCCTCAATGAGATTGAATTGTAAATGATAGAATATGACAACATTTAGATGGTATTGTAAATGATAGCAACTCCTGCACTTAAATAGAATTGTGAATGATAGCATGTGCCACACTTAGATTGAATTGTAAATGATAGCATGTGCCACACTTAGATGGAATTGTGAATGATAGCATATCCTGCACTTAGATAGAATTGTGAATGATAGCATGTGCCACTCTTAGATGAAATTGTGAATGATAGCATGTGCCACACTTAGATGGAATTGTGAATGATAGCATGTGCCACACTTAGATTGAATTGTAAATGATAGCATGTGCCACCCTTATATGGAACTGTGAATGACAGCATGTGCCACACTTAGATGGAATTGTGAATGATAGAATATCCTGCACTTAGATAGAATTGTGAATGATAGCATGTGCCGCACTTAGATGGAATTGTGAATGATAGCATATCCTGCAGTTAGATAGAATTGTGAATGATAGCAAGTACCTCACTTAGACTGAATTGTAAATGATAGCATGTGCCACATCTAGATAAAATTATGATTGGTAACATATCCCTCACTTAGTTGGCACTGTAAATGATAGATACAATTGTGAATGATATCATTTCCCACACAGAGATGGAATTGCGAATGATAGCATCTGCCACAGTTAGACTGAATTGTAAATGATAGCATGTGCCTTGTCTAGATAGAATCATGATTGGTAGCATATCCCTCACTTGGTTGGAATTGTAAATGCAAGCATATACCACACTTGGATGGAATTGTGAATGATAGCATATCCTGCACTTAGATATAATTGTGAATGATAGCATGTGCCACACTTCGATTCAATTGTAAATGATAGGATATCCCACACTTAGATAGAATTGTGAATGATAGCATGTGCCACACCTGAAAGGAATTGTGAATGATAGCATGTGCCACACCTAGATGGAATTGTGAATGATAGCATGATACAAACTTAGATTGAATTGTAAAAGATAGCATGTGCCACAGTTAGATGGAATTATGAATTATAGTATATGATTGATAGCATATCCCTCACTTAGTTGGAATTGTAAATGATAGCATGTGCCTCATCCAGATAGAATGATGATTGCAGCATATCCCTCACTTAGTTGGAATTGTGAATGATAGCATATCCTGCACTTAGATTGACTTGTGAATGATATCATGTCTGGGTGTCTCACACTTATTTTTGAACTTAGAAATTGTGCCTAATGTACGCCCCCTGTCCTGCTCTCGTGCTTGTTCGCAGGCGCTTACTGATAACCACCATATCACACTACTATGCTTACTCTCCCCTATACACCATCATTCAACTAGAACACAGCTGTAGTATGACACATTGTTAGGCGATCCTCTGCACACCAGGCCACGACACATCAGAACACTGCTCACATTCCCCCAACATCTCCTCCCAAGCTTCGAGGCTCAAGTGATTCGGTGAAGCCACAGAACCGAAAGCTCCGTACCGTTGTACGGGCTCGATTGCAACCCTTTCTGCATTGGCAACTGCCTTGGAGAACGTATAGCAGAAAGGGCGGCCTTACGTCTCCACGCCGGTCACGTGATACGCTATGGCGTTCCCCATGTGATCTTGGTGGACGTCACATGATCCAGAGAAGTCACGTGACCCAGGGGCGATCAGTATAAAGTTCTGAGAGACAGAACGCTCATTGCTTCTCAGCTGGCTTCGGACACTGTTTGGCGTTACATCTTGCTCCTTGTTACCTTGATCACGGAACTCTATCTCGGACTCCCTTGGACACCCCTTGGTACTTTTGCTTGGAACTGTTTACCTGTTGCCGGATATTTGGACTGCACCTCGACTTGTCTTTGGATCATCCCTTGGTACCTTGCTGATCTTCTACGCCTTTTCCCCACTGGGGATTCAAGTCAAGCCCTGACTCCCACAGGTGGCTACCCTTCATCCACGCTAACCTGCGGTTCTACTATTCCAGGGACCGCCGCATCTAATGAGCCTCGAACCTCCCTACTAGGTTACCTGGGTCTCCCTTACACCAGATAGGTAAGACACTTTAGATTCTTTTGTTTACCTGCCTGTATTGTGATTGCCTGGTGCTTAACCTCCTTCCTTCTTGACAGCAGCATCGGTGTTGCAGAGGCTCCGTGGATCTGGGAAGACATCTCTCACCTGTGGCCTCAAGGGTCGCACAGCGGGTTTCTATTTCGTTCCCCTGTGCGTCACTTGGGGACGGAGGTCTCATCGGTCTACACGACACTCAAGTCAGAACAGACTGAGAAGCCGTATAGTCGTGTTAGACGATGCAGGGATCCACGGTCGAACCCATAACTGCTTTAGTTCAGGCAATTACAATACTAAGGGCAGATATGGCCGCCGCGAACACAGTGATCCACCAAAGGCTGGATACCATACAGAGCGTTCAGCATCCCCTTCCTGCAGACCCGGAGTTTGGAGAGGGCAGCTCCTCCCCTACACCGCCAGTACCGACTCCAATAGTCCTCCCAACTCCTTCCCCCCTGGCTGCTCCTGAACGTTACCAGGGTGATCCCAAGACATTCAGAACCTTTGTTAACCAGTGCAAGTTACACTTCTTATGCAGGCCTTTGGCTTTTCCCACGTCCACTGCTAAGGCCGCCTTCGCCCTTTCCCATTTAGCTGGAACAGCTGCCGCTTGGGCTAATCCCCTGTTAGAAAACAATAGCCCGGTTCTTTATGACTTTGATTTGTTGGTCCTAGAAATGTCCCGAGTATTCGATACCCGGCACAAGGCACAGTCTAGGGATTTGGAGTTGTTGGAATTGACTCAGGGCAAAAGAACGCTGATAGATTACATCACCAGGTTTAATCAGCTAGTTGCGGAAACATCATGGCCAGAAAATAAGCGGGCGGTGGTCTTTTACAGGGGGTTGAGTAACACCATGAAAGACGCTTTAGCAGTAATCCCTTCTATGCCTACTCAGTACCAGGAATTGGTTGATCTCGTCCTGCAGGTAGATGCACGCCGAGCGGAGCGTAGAGCTGAATCGGGGGCCTCCTCCTCTCCTCCTCTTGTTAATACTCCCGTTTCCGTTACTGAAGAACCTATGCAAGTGGGAGGGGTACGCAGTCCTATTACAACATCTGAGAGGGAACGAAGAAGGGTTGATAATGCGTGCTTTTACTGTGGCACCACTGGACATTTCGTGAAAGAGTGTCCTCGACGTCCCAAGAAGAGTCAGGTTTTTCGGAGGGCTCGACCTTAGAACCGGAGACCAGGTCGAGTGTCCCATCTTCTTCTCCGGGAACCCCTCTTACCTTTGCTCGTGTTCAACCTATCTCCGTAAAGGCTACTCTATGTCCCTCTACTGGCCTTCTGCATGCAGTCAATATCATTATTGATTCTGGTGCCACTGGTAATTACATGGATATTGATTTGGCCCATTCCCTCAATCTACCTTTAGTGGTAAAAACACGACCAGAACCTGTCCAAGCCGTAGACGGCTCCGCATTGATTTCTGGTCCTGTTAGACATCAAACCGCACCCCTCTTGTTGAACATACAGGACATACACACAGAAACCTTGAGTTTTGATTTGATCACCGCACCTCAATTCGGTATCATACTAGGGATACCCTGGTTACGTGAACATAATCCATTGATTAATTGGCAAGCAGGCACTGTACTCTTTGAGTCCGATATTTGTCAGAATTATTGTCTCCCGATCCATCAAGCCCCTGACACACCCTCTCGGGTCTTGGGAGCCCTAGCACAACTCACACTGACGGTTGACGATCCAGAAGTCATACAGTCCCATACTGTTGGGGGGTTGGTGTCTGGGATCCCGCCAGAATATCTGGCTTTCGAATCAGTTTTCGATCGAGGCTCGTCTGAGGTACTTCCTCCACATAGACCTTATGACTGCCCAATCGAATTGCTTCCTGATTCCACCGTTCCTTCGGGCAGGATCTACTCTCTGTCTCCTTCGGAGGAACTGGTGTTAAAAGAATATGTACAGAATGCCCTGCGTTTAGGACACATCCGCCCCTCCACTTCACCAGCGGCAAGCCCTATCTTCTTTGTACCTAAGAAGGAGGGGGATTTACGTCCTTGTGTGGATTATCGGCGTCTTAACGCGATCACCAAGAAGGATAGATATCCCATCCCGTTAATCACTCCACTTTTAGATCATTTAACACATGCTACCGTTTTTACCAAACTTGATCTACGCGGCGCATACAATCTGGTACGCGTTCGCGAGGGAGACGAGTGGAAAACTGCTTTCTGTACACGTTACGGATTGTACGAATATCTTGTCATGCCCTTTGGCTTATGTAACGCCCCGGCCACGTTCCAACGGTTCATGAATGACATTTTCAGGGATATTCTGGATGTGTACATGGTTGTATATTTGGACGACATCCTGATCTTCTCTCGTGACCTGGATGATCATGTAAAACACGTCCGAGAAGTATTAACCCGTTTAAGCAAACATTCCTTATTTGCCAAACCTGAGAAATGTCAGTTCCATAAGACTTCTGTTGAGTTTTTGGGTTTCCACATCACCCCTGGGGCGGTATCCATGAACGAGTCTAAGGTCAAAGCAGTCTTAGATTGGCCAGTACCTCAAACACTCAAGTCCTTGCAGGCCTTTTTAGGATTCGCCAACTTCTATAGGCGTTTCATCTCTTCCTTTTCCACGATTGTAGCCCCACTCACGGCCCTGACTAGTCCTCGGGTGCCATATCAGTGGCAGAGAGAACAGCAGGAGGCTTTTGAGACTCTGAAAACCGCCTTTACTACCGCACCGGTACTCCAACATCCCAATCCGGATCTTCCGTTCATAGTCGAGGCAGATGCCTCTTCCTTTGCCCTCGGGGCGGTGCTGTCACAAACGTGTCCTAATACCGGCAAATTACATCCAGTGGCATTCCACTCCCGTAAGTTTTCCAGTACTGAGTCTCATTATACCGTTACGGAAAAAGAACTCTTGGCGGTCATGGACGCGTTCCGTGTTTGGCGTCATCATCTTCTGGGGGCTAAGTATCCTGTCACAATATACTCCGATCATCGGAACCTACAGGATTTGGCCTCCCTGAAATGCATTAATAGCAGACAGGTCCGATGGCATCTTTTCTTTTCCTCCTTCGACTTCCGTATTATGCACCGTCCTGGAACGGCGCATGGGAAGGCGGATGCCTTGTCACGTTCCCCGGGGGGGGTCCAATTGCCTATTTTCCCCGACACTGTTCTCGAAAAGAGTCATGTGATTTGTCTCTGTACTCCCTCATTGTCACTGATAGACTCGGTTCGATCCTGGACTAGCGATCATTCTGACCAGTTACGAGAATGGGATCCGGTATATTCTGATGGTTTAGCTTTCGTACATGAACGCCTGTTCCTTCCTACACCTGATACACGTAATCTTGCCCTTGAGTGGTCTCATGACGCCCCCTTTAATGCCCATCCCGGACAAGAGCGCACTTTAGACCTTCTCAAGCGTTGGTGTTGGTGGCCTTCTATGAAGCGCGATGTGGAGTGTTACGTCAGGTCTTGTGCGGTATGTGCTCAGGCTAAACATCAAAGGGGTCGACCGATTGGGTTGTTGCTTCCGCTTCCGGTTCCTCCCAGGCCCTGGCATACATTGACGATGGATTTCGTTACCGATCTCCCCAAGTCGAAAGGCTTCGATACCATCTGGGTAGTGGTGGACACGTTCACAAAAATGGCCCGTTTTGTCCCTTGCAAAGGTGTCCCTTCGGCCCCTGTCTTGGCGGACTTGTTTTTTGAACATGTGTTTATGCTATTCGGCCTCCCTTCGGTCATTGTTTCCGATCGAGGTTCACAGTTCACCTCTCGGTTTTGGAGATCCTTGACGAAACTATTGGGCATTGATACGAGGTATTCTTCGGCCTATCATCCGGAGACCGATGGTCAGACCGAAAGGACAAATCAATCGATGGAACAGTACCTTCGTTGCCTCATATTGCAACACCAGTCCTCTTGGTTGGCCGTTTTGCGGCTTGCGGAGTTTGCGTATAACAATGCGGCTCATTCAGCTACTGGTTATTCTCCTTTTTACGCCCTCTATGGTCAACATCCCAAGGTTTTGCCGGTCCCTGATGCCTCTGGTTCTTCGAATCCTGCGGCCACGACATGTCTTAGGGATCTTTCTGCTATTCATGCGAGTACAGTGGTTCATCTCACTGAAGCAAAGGCCTCTATGAAGGCCCGTGTGGATGGCAAACGTCGTGCTGCTCCCCCTCTGGTGGTGAGTTCTAGGGTCTGGTTATCTTCCCGACATCTTCGCCTAGTGGGTTGCCGGAAATTGCTGCCTCGCTTTGTCGGGCCGTATGTGATCTCACAGGTTGTTAATCCGGTGGCTTTCCGTCTAGTCCTCCCCAGCTCTTGGCGTATCCATCCTGTGTTTCAAGTCTCCCTTCTCAAACCCTGTCCTGACTCAGTCCGTCTTCGTACCCCTGTTGCGCCGGTGTCCTTGACCTCTCCTGATGTTTTTGAGGTATCGGCCATTTTGGGTTCTAGATGGTTTAGGGGTAGGCTCCAGTATCTGGTGGATTGGACGGGTTACGGCCCGGAGGAGCGTTCGTGGGTTTCCGCATCTGATGTGAACGCCCCGCGGTTGGTAGCCCGCTTCCATAGGGATCATCCGTCCTGCCCACGGGGTCGTGGGCCGTTGGGGGGGGGCTATGTTAGGCGATCCTCTGCACACCAGGCCACGACACATCAGAACACTGCTCACATTCCCCCAACATCTCCTCCCAAGCTTCGAGGCTCAAGTGATTCGGTGAAGCCACAGAACCGAAAGCTCCGTACCGTTGTACGGGCTCGATTGCAACCCTTTCTGCATTGGCAACTGCCTTGGAGAACGTATAGCAGAAAGGGCGGCCTTACGTCTCCACGCCGGTCACGTGATACGCTATGGCGTTCCCCATGTGATCTTGGTGGACGTCACATGATCCAGAGAAGTCACGTGACCCAGGGGCGATCAGTATAAAGTTCTGAGAGACAGAACGCTCATTGCTTCTCAGCTGGCTTCGGACACTGTTTGGCGTTACATCTTGCTCCTTGTTACCTTGATCACGGAACTCTATCTCGGACTCCCTTGGACACCCCTTGGTACTTTTGCTTGGAACTGTTTACGTGTTGCCGGATATTTGGACTGCACCTCGACTTGTCTTTGGATCATCCCTTGGTACCTTGCTGATCTTCTACGCCTTTTCCCCACTGGGGATTCAAGTCAAGCCCTGACTCCCACAGGTGGCTACCCTTCATCCATGCTAACCTGCGGTTCTACTATTCCAGGGACCGCCGCATCTAATGAGCCTCGAACCTCCCTACTAGGTTACCTGGGTCTCCCTTACACCAGATAGGTAAGACACTTTAGATTCTTTTGTTTACCTGCCTGTATTGTGATTGCCTGGTGCTTAACCTCCTTCCTTCTTGACAGCAGCATCGGTGTTGCAGAGGCTCCGTGGATCTGGGAAGACATCTCTCACCTGTGGCCTCAAGGGTCGCACAGCGGGTTTCTATTTCGTTCCCCTGTGCGTCACTTGGGGACGGAGGTCTCATCGGTCTACACGACACTCAAGTCAGAACACACATTCGGCCTAGCTGTTCTCAGAATAACATGACCCCAAGAATTCTACATAATCAAAATAAAACACAGCTAGCTGAGCACATTCCGGCTAGCTAAAGCATCTCCTCAGGCCTAACGCAGCCAGAACTCAGTCTGGGTGTCCACCCTCCAGACTGAACACATTCAACTGATTTCCTCAGCACCACACCTACAGCTAAGAAGCAGCTATCATGCAACAACCACACCAGCTGCACACATATCCGGTGCACCCATGCACCATACCACACTCTCTCGCTCCACTGACTGAACTGCGGTTCCCAAGGGCGTTCAACCTACTAGTGCTTTCAGATCATACCAATGATACATAAGGTGGTATATAAATGCCAAGTAACATAACATAACATTCAGATATTCACACTAAAGGCCAAAACATACTCGGTGCGGTGTTTTTCAATTGTGAATATTTATTTGCTTAGAGGCAGAAAAATTGCATCCAATATGCTAGTGCCACAAGTGTGGTATGCCAATGCATTTTGGAGCAAGTCCGTCCTCAGGGCTAAGGCACTGTTCACATTAATATCATGCATTTGCCAATTCCATAGTCAACATACAGATAAGTAAAGGTCAGAATCCGAAATTATAATTAATACAGTACAAGTAACCCATTTCCAGAACCAACATGTGTGCCCAAATCAGGATTCAAAGAAAATATCTGAAGTGAATTTCAAAGTTACAATGCCAATCCATTTCAATAGCATAACATCATTTGGCTCAAACCATCAATGAGTTATTGGATTGAAAATTACAGTAAAACAAAATCATTTAGCCATACCGTGTTAGGTTCACATCAGGCAGCGTGTGCAGTCACCAATGAAAATGATCATGCCAATGAAATGAAAGTTTGAATTAAAAACTAAGTTAAAAATATCATCAACCTGCTATGTGATAATAGGATCGTCATTACCTGCTTTTGGTGGCCAAAATTGGCAAATGCGCCTCGCGGAGTGTTCTCTGTGTCACTGGACGCTGGAACTAGATGTTAATGTTTACCTGCGTCACTACGTTTATACTTGTGTAAGATTCCTAGTGTACAGCACTGCATTGGAGTGCGTTCTTACCTGCTCTGATCTATCCGTCCGAGCGACCGCCAGCCATGCAAGCTGGCTTCTGCTCGTTTAGGTCTTGAAAAAAGATTGCTCAAGCCCGTTGCTTGTAGGCAACGCAACACCATGCGCTGCAATATGCATCGGCGTTGCGATCGCCTCGTGCCCCACAGCTTCCTGTTGCCAGGGGCTGCAGGGGGGGGGGCTTGTTGTTTTTTTACCAGATCGATATTTAATTCTGATTAAAATATAATATATAATATGACTTTGTGTCCACGGTGTATGAATGTGAAAAGACGCAGAAGCTATTACTGTCTGTGACTGGGTGATGTGGCGATGTGTGCTGGAGCAGAACGGAGCCCTGTTACGCAGACCGCTGCAACCATTGGATACATAGATATTCAAAAAGAGGGCTACACGGTCTCTGGGCAACAATGTAAAACAGAATAAATTAGTAAATAAAAATCACATTTATTCTGAAATCAGAGAACCCTGGCCTGAAAGAGTTTGACACGCAGCACTTAAAAATTATGCTACAATGATGGTATCGTTTGGATTCTCACAAGATTCATACCTAGCCTTTTATCATTGAACATATCAAATTATAGGCTAACTATGAAATATATGCTGCATTCAGAACCAAGCCATTGTGGCCTAGTGGTTAAAGGCTAGGCCTTCAACTCTGGAATACTAGTGTGCAAGGCTCTATATATATATATATATATATATATGTTTTAATTTAACTAATTTAGTTCATTAAAAGAGCAGCAACGCAACTGGGAGGAGGCGAGGTTTGTTGCAGTGCAGTCATGTGATCTATTTGGCAGGAGGGTTTTTGGATGTGGCTGCAATGTCAGCCACGTCCACACATCTCTCGTGCCAAAATAACAGTGCTGGAATGGCTCTTGTGCCAAATAAGGCGCACCGAAATGGGTGCAGCAGCCGAATGGCCGTGCCAAATCGGCCCAGGTCAAAATGATGGCACCGAAAAGGGATGTCTCACTTGGAGCACACTGTTTAACCAAATTGTGTCCTACATGGTAAATAATTTAATCTCACTATGCATTGCCTAAAAACATTGTGAGTTCTCAAAGCCTGCAATCCAAAGGCCATGGCTAGTGGTCTGGTAGCGTTTTAAAATGGACAGTAGTCACAGCCAAGAGCCATGCACACTGACCATGGCCTAATACCATGCTAGTGGTCTGGAAGCATCCTAAACTTCCATGGAATAACAAAACCCTTGAAATTCAAAGAAGAAACGTTAGTTGCAGGGACGTTAAGGTGAGCAACACATTGTAAAAAAAATACAGCAGTAACTGGCATAAAGCATGGTCATCAGCCATGGCCAGTGTACATGGCCAAATATATTTTAACGCATGAATGGGTAGTAGGCATGGCCTTCAGTTTTGGACAGTGGTCACAACCTTCAACCATGTGCACTGAATATTTTCAAACACTAACAGGCTACCAACCATAAATTTTGGCAATTAACAGTGGATACAGCTTTCAACCGTGTCCACTGTATATTATATACACTGATTAGTCACTAGCCATGGACTTAGTGCAATACTGGCCACTGGCTACAATATTTGGCTCTCGCCACTATATATTCTAACATATAAATGGGCCACTAGCTGTGGCCTTTGACCTTCAGAAGTTTGTACACCTTTTCGCCACGTCCACTGTATATTTTAAAATAAAACAAATGCAATAAGCGATGGTCTTCGCCATGCCCACTGTATATTTTATACACTAACCAGCCACTAGCCATGGTCTTGAACACAATACTAGCCAGTGGCCACGGCCTTTGGCTGTGCCGACTGTATATTCTAACATATTAATGGGCAGTAGCTATGGCCTTTAGCCATGGCCACTGACTACAGCTTCCAATGTTGCCCACCGTATATTTTAAACCAGTGATGGGCTACAAGGTATGGCTTTTAACCATGCACATTGGTATTTCTGACTAGTAACTGACCACTAGCTATGGCCTTTGGTACTGGCCACTGACCGCAGCCTTTGTCATGGCCAAGCCCATATCCTAAATTGTTATTAAGGTAATCAAACGTTTCATGAGCTAACTTATAAATGATATTGGGCCTCATTACGACCCAGGCGGTAAGTTACCGCCTGGGCCGTGACTTTACCACCATGGCGTAAACTACGTTTACGCCATGGTGGTTGGCGGACTTACCGCCCCATTCCGACCTTGGCGGGGCGGTAAGTCCCCAATCCCCATTTACCCTTCCCCATTCCCATTTTTGCCCCATAGGGTATAATGGGAGTGGGGAAGGCGTTAATTACGCCACCGTAAATTACGGTGGCTTAATTAACTCCATGGTCCCTTAGCGCCATGGATTTTAACACCTGCTAAAAGCAGGTGTTAAAAGCGCCATGGCGCTAAGGGACCTCGTACTCAGGCGGTAAGGGTCGGCGCTGTTAACGCTGCCGTTAACCCCTTACCGCCTGGGTCGTAATGAGGCCCATTATGTCTAATTCCACTATTGATGTAATCAGTTATATTCAATGTAATTAGTGTGGTCAACAGTGATGGCATCAGTGATGTGATTTGTTATGTCATTAGTGTTCTGATACAACATGGAATTAGTGATATCATCAGTGTTGTGATCTGTGATGTCATCATTGTGGTCATATGCTGCACAACAGGGGCTGTGAAGCTAAGGTGGCTTTAGCTGAATTTCAGGGGTTTGGTTGCGGTAAATTCTCACCTTAACGCCCCTGCAGCTAAAGTGTTTTCCTTGAATATATATTCAAGGAAAATCTTTAGTTGCAGGGATGTTAATGTGAGAACTTAACGCAACAAAACCTCTGAAATTCAACTAAATCCATCTTAACTTTGCACCCCATATTGCACAGCCTATTTCCTCCGTTTGATCACAAATCACATCACTGATGCCATCATTGCTGACAATACTAATTACATTGTATATAAAAGATTACATCTGTGATGCGGGAAATGCCTTTTGGAGGGACAGGGTCTCCTAGTCGTTGTCCTACCAGTCATCTGTGTGTGTTGTCTATATGTGTGTGTTCTGCCACTGATGTCCAGCCTGGAACTCTGGCAATGCATCTCTTAATTTTTCCTTTTGGTGGACAACACCCATGGGATAACCTTATGGCACCCATGGGTTTGGGTACGCCCTTGTGTGTGTGTTGTGGATACCTGTGTTGCCCACAGAGCAGGGTATGGGCTGGTGGCAGCAACATGCTGACTTGACAATGGCTCTGAGTGGCATCCATTTTGGGACACCCAGGCCCTGTTATAGGAATCAATGACTTCCTGGACAAAGGCAAGATGACAGCTATGGGTATGCCAATTGTTAGGCAATATTTCTCTTTTTGCAACTTTTCCTCAATTGCTTCTGTGGACCCCCATTCTTTTTGTTCTGTTTTTAAACCTGATCTGACTTTTAAAGGGAAGTGAAACCTTTAGCTTCATTTCCCTCACATTTTGCTCACTGTTACAGGGAAACTGATCAGTCCTTCAAACTATCAGCACTGGGAAGTTTTGGTTCCCCATTTCAATTCTTACAATGCAGTGCAATGGCGATACATTTTTATCAGCCTAACCTTTCACACTTGGAAATTTTGTTTACTTTTATATGTGCCTAAAGACAAGCTAGTGGCAGCGGGTACATTTCTACATTATTTTTAGTGTGCACATTCAACTTTACGGTGTATGGCTACTAATGGTGGCTAGTGTCCTAAAATGACTGTGCCACAATATTTTCACTTGCTCCCTTTGTCATATTGTTTTCTGACCTTCTTCCTGCCTTCCCATGTCAGGAACTCACTTATAAGGTAATGCACTTGCCCGGAAAAACTGCTGATTTTGTAGGCTAGTGATGCCTTTGTGTGTGTGTTGCCAAGGAAGGGGGGTGGCACGGTCTAGTCCCACTCCACATCCTTAGTGCCAAAAAGTCTAGGTGTGGGGAACAACTGCCTGCTGTTTGACTGGTGCAGATCCTTATCATTGCTGGGCTTGGAGTTGATTTCAGATTGAATGGTGAATAAGAAGAGGGCTCCTGCAGCTATTTCCTCTGGTCATCATTGTAGCCAAGAATCCATCAAAGAAGAACAGCTGGCTCAATATCCAAAGATGACTAATGAAGTGGCTCAGCATCTCTTCCTGTGTCCTGCCCGGCAAAGCCCGGTTTGTCTACCTGATCTCCAAAGAGACCCTGAGCGGTGCTTCAGCCCCGGGACTAGTGGGACGAACTAGCCTCAATGCATTCTGGAGGATCTAGTCATCCTGAGCCTTCGAGAGTGTCCCTGAACAGCATGGGGAACTGACCAGATCTCTCGCGGGCTACTGTGTCAGAACCATCGTCGTTTGAAAGTCACCAGCTTGTGCCACAATTCTCCTTCTCCCTAAATGTCAGCATCCCGGCATCAAGAGAGCCGGTTCTGAAGCAGCTTCTATGACCGCAACTGGAAGAACACCTCTCATCACCTGTGTGTGGAGACCATTGATGGAACTTTCCTTCTTTTAACCTGTGAAGTGCCCTTAAGAGACCTGCATCAGAGGTTCTTTTATTTCTTCATCGGCAGAGGTTGCATCTTGCAGCTCCACCCGAACGGAAGAATTCTCAAACCTACAACTCCTTGCCACCTCTTACTGGAGCCAACAGCTGCAGATCAAGTCCCTACCAACCCCCAGATAATTCACAAAGTACACTGGAAAAAGGAGTCAGGAGGGTAAGTAAATGCAGTATCCCAGTTCCTCCATGGGGAAAAAAAACTATTAGGAGACAGATCCTTTGTCTCCTTAAATGCTTTCATTCACCTTTTGGTCAGAGAACTTCGATCATGTATCCCTCCCTGTGGTAGCCTTGGGTCTGGAATACAAGAAAACATGTACTTACCTGTAGTAAAATAGTTGAAAAAGTTTAAACTATCACCAACACAAGCCTATTGAAACCTATCTGCAGAGACACCATTCTGGTAACCAACATTGTAGCTCCTGTGACTTTTGGGCAGAAGGCCCCAATCTTCTTAGGCTTTGGAC
The DNA here is from genome assembly GCF_040938575.1 of Ambystoma mexicanum. Lineage (NCBI taxonomy): Eukaryota > Metazoa > Chordata > Amphibia > Caudata > Ambystomatidae > Ambystoma > Ambystoma mexicanum. The sequence continues at coordinate 1,232,000,047 of NC_090930.1, forward strand.
TTTAAGTTAGACCATTCTCTGTGCTCTGGTTTCATCATTGACTGCATCTAAAATACTTACCTTCTTTGCTGTTTAAGTTATTTGTTGTATATTTGAAGCTATGGTGAATGTGTATATGTGTATCATATTGCACAATAATACTGCCTATTTGAATAATGTTCCAGTGTGTTCATGAGGGCTAAAATACATATTTGTATTTTTATAACGGGCTATCAAAATTGAAAAATGGTGTGCCATACTGGATGGACTCGTTGAGGGCCGCTTACCCCACTCACACTCTCCCGAGAGTAAGCCTTGACTGCTCTCTATTACTATCTTGCTTGGGATTTGGCTAATCGCTCTGAGTTCCTTTATCACTATAACTGGGCTGGCCTACTAAATCTGTCCAACGGGCCATATTCTAGAAATCCATCTTAAAACAAGGTAGCAAACATTTGTGTTTTTCTCCTTGGGAAATTAGCACCCATACCCGCAGTTAAACGGTGGTCTGCCCCAGACATTCCCTGGCACTTGCCCCCTTGGGATCCCCCCAGCACTTGTCTAGCCCCTTGGCCCTTTCTTCCTTCAACCTCTACCCCCCCCTCTATTTTATACCCCTCACCTGACCAGCACATATCCTCTTTGCCACCACTCCCCTGCCCCCCTGCACTTCATGTTACTGCACTTACTGATCCAAATGCCGCAAGACCAAATAGGACCATTTTGTTGTTTATTTCCCCAGATCCCCCTGCTCCCCTTTTTTGTCTTGTGGCACCTGGCAACACCATGTTGCTGTACAATGTGCCTTATAAATATTCAATACATGCATAAATCATTGTCCTACAAGACTACTATTGTACACCAAGGTTTATCACCAGAGTTTGCAAAGACACAACAACAAATCAAACAAGCATTTAAACTTTAGGAACATCAGAGTGGCCTACATTAGAAACCTTGTTATGGGAGCATTTGGGCATGTTCACCATTGACTGTCAATATTTTGGGGGGCTTAACAAAAGAACAAGAACAAATGTTAAGCTTATTTGCATACCCATAGTGCATTGCTGAATGGCCCTGACCGGAAGGTGAACATCCAGTGATGGCTACTAGTTGATGCTAAGCATCTTTGTTTTTTTTTTTAAAGCTGAAATGGCCTTTTGTACTCTCACATTACAGGTAGGAGGGCGTATTTGTTAATTGTTTAAACCCACCATAACATTGAAAAAAGTATGGACAATGGCAACTATGCCCGTTGTATGAAAAAGATGCTAATTTATGCTGCACTGCTGATCCACAGGAAAGGTTTATTGCATATGTGTTTGGTTGATATGCCCGTGTTTAAGTTTCTCAGCGTATTTCGATTTAGAGCTGTCATGTGGTGGCATTCTGTTAATTAAGCATCATTGCATGCTGCCATAGGCAGTCATGTGGTTCGACACTTGATGTAGGTGTCTGATTGAAGTGAGTGTATGTGAAGAGGATTCAGGTCACATAACTGCATGCATTGCCTGCTCCTTAGAGCTATGCGGCTTAAATCACATTCAACCGTGGGCCAGGTTTGACAGCCTTGCAAGATTAGTCATTTTTTTATTTTCAGTGCAGTATGGAGCAGATGGACTAGGGAAGGCTGTTGACAAGTTTAGCTGTCAGATTTAGGAGATGGGAGATGCTGATGGGTGCACTGTGACTGGCGACACAGAAGCGCCCGTGGAAGCCCGAACACCAGTCAAGCTAACGAATGGGAAAGGGAAGTGATGATTTGGCGGGAAACGGGAGCAGTGTGTGGAATTTTGAGACTCATCAGTTTCCATGGCCAAACCGGAGAATACATCTCAGTAGGCGGACCACGTTAAATGCAATTTGAGGCCCTTTAATGGGGTACCAGGCACCATTACTGCTCAGAAAATCCTAAAAGTAAGGGGAGTTTACTCCATAATAGTAATAACAGTTTCTTCTTCTTCATTTTTTTTTTTACAATGAAATTAGTTCATCAGGAGTTCATTGACTATTTCTCAAGTAAAAATAAATAAAAAATACAACAGAGATCACTTCTTGTGCAACTACGCGAGAGTCTTTCTTCCATTTCCGTTAAGAGGAGAGCTGCAAGCGAGACAATCATGGATGCTGACACTAGAGTGGTAAGTGAACCTTGCTGGAGAGTGGATGCAATGTGGCAGGAGGGCTTGTCCTGGAACTGCAGAGGGTGAGGGAAGGGAAGCTTGGTGCGAGCAGATCCGAGGACTCTGGATGCACCTTATTGCCAAGGATAATTCCTTCATTTTGGTCCATCTGAATGTCTGAGGAGCTCAGCTGGGTCACTAATGTGATTTGTACACACTATAACTAGAGGGCAAACGAAATAACTCCCTATCAGCCCCTCCAAATCTTTAGTAGAAGGGTTCAGGCAAGAAGAAATGAGATGGATGCAAAACAGTTGCCTGCAGTATACACAATTTTGACCTCATCCTTTTCAGGGCAACCCATTTCAGTGAAAATACGTTCCAATGCAAAGCCATCTTACCCTCAAGATGACAGCGCCAGGTGAATGCAACGCCTACGCAATTCGCAATTAGAGAGAAATATGTGCATTGCATTTGAAATCAAAAATGCAATGTAGGCATTTACATAATAAACAGAAAGTGGGAATAGAGCATGAAAGAATGAACAAATAACTATAGAAAAGAGCAAAGAAAGTAAATGGGAATGCAACGTCAGCAGCTACACAAATGGTGAGTGGTAATATAAAGACGCAGAAGTGAGTGTTGTGGCTTGAGATGAAATGGACCAACATATATTTGATTGAAAAGGTTTGCATTTAATTAGGCTTTGCTGGGAAATGTCTTTAGGTGAAATGACGCAGATCAGGCAGATTGGCACATCTCTGCTTTCGGTCCGTCTCTACTGGAAATCAGCTTTGTTCAATATAAAGTTATGTTTGTGTCCATTGCTATATACAATTATCAAACAAATGTCATGGTGCATGCTATTTACATCAATTTCCACATTCTTTCTCTCTCTCTCTCTCTCTCTCTCTCTCATTGTCTCTCTTTGTTCTCGTGATGACTCAATGTTCTAGTCAGCATATATTGAATTCTACTGCTCCCTGAATTGAAACAGTCATATGTGAAGGAAACACCGAGTGGTTTCTGTTTTGAACAAGGAAAGGGCCCGACATCGTGCCTGTTTGTATTACTGTGTGCTGCCATTATCATTCTGGTCTAACTATTCAGCAAGTGGACATGCGATTTTGAAGATCAACCAGTAAGCCTGGCTGCACAACATACAAACTGTCAGTCTGTAAAACAAATGAAATGACTACACCAAAACAATAGCAGACTCCAAAAATGAAAGTAAAGCATGGAAACATTGAGGTACACTTGCAGATGGCAACCCTATAACTCACCTCCATATCCTTGGCAAAATAACGGAAAATTAGTAGTGAACTACATACAAAATTACACTGACTTCAACATCCTCATCTAGTCTTACCAATCTGGCTTTGCACACGGCTGTAGCAAGTAATTAGATAACAAACAATGCCCTGAGAGATGCTTATAAGGGTGATCATTGTCTCCTATTCGTTTACTGTTCTCCGAGGCATTTCATATAGCCTGTACTCTTCATGCTCTTCTCCAGGATGGATGTTTCTGCCGCTTACTTTTTGCTCAGATATACAATAATTAAGTGATAACACCCGATCCGACAGGCCGGGTTGGGCACTCGGGCCTTCCCTTGGACCTCAGCGCCTTTTCCACCCAATCCAGCCAGCCGGATCAGGTGTTATTGCTATTAGCTCCTGACGTTTTAAATCCAGAAACCAGGGGTGCTAAGGCAAGTGCTAAGAGCAATGTATTTTGTTTCAATGAATGAGATTCCTCGCGGCATCCCTTTAATTGAAGCAAAATACATACTTAAGATGGCTGCCATGTATCTGGAAGGCGGGGATCCATAAAGAGCCCCTCTTCCATTTCCCTGGTGGCCCAGGAGGCTGGAGCAGCAGACACAGCAGCAGCGGTTGGCATCCGCCGCTGAAAGAAATCAGTTAAGTGGTGTGGGAGGGGACCGAAAAACAGAGAGGAAGAAAGTGGAGGGAACATGGCGAGGCAAGGAAGCAGCCATCAGATTTCTTGGAATGCACGCTTCGATCATGGGATTCAGCCTGTGATGCAAGGAACCAGAATAATTGACTCCCCTGTCGCGGGTGGTAATATATTAGAATAGATTCATCCATGTCTCCACACCGTTTTATGACCTAAGGAACGCCCCAGGTCTCCATCTGGTCCCCAGTAATATTCACATTTATACATGGGGCCATTTAGAGCTCTACTGTCCAAAGAAAAATGTGACACTACATTAACATATTGAGGACACTTTTATCTAGCTCAAAGGTTGTATTTGCAGTTGACTCTGAAACCTTCTGATCTATTCTGGACACCATCCAGACATAGGTTTTCTTTTGTTTTACAATGCATCGCACTAAACCTGAAATCTCTATGATCACTGGAGGCAAACGTCAGAAATTCATTGTAACTGCTTCTGGCTAGCTGCTCTCTTCAGCTCTTCTGAGGGAACTACATCCTTCTCTACTTCCACAACCTGAAAAAGCCTGAAAAAGAAGATATGAACTAGGGTGACCAATTGCACAAACATTCTTTTCAGGGCATTAGATGCACGGAGGGGCTTGCAGTTCCGGCTTGCATCATATGCAGCCTTTCTTTTGCTCCATAATGGACCTTCAGCGTAGGTTTAGTGGTAAATAGCATGTTAACACATATGTTCAGTGTTGGTGTCTTTCTCCAGATCCACAAAGTAGTGAGTGGCTGTATGGGTAGGTCCCCAGATTCTCCCTAGCGCTGCACGTGGCTAGGATCAGTCACCAGCAACATTCCTCCTGGTTCCATGTAGCATGCTAGATGCTAGATGTTATGTTTTAAATCTCCACTGTTCTATTTATGCACAATTTGAGTAAATTGTTAGTAAAATGCAAGTTATCACCATATTTAAAGGAAACCAGCAGGGGCAGGTCATCCCTAATAGGCATGCCAACATCTCGGGCAGCGTTTACTCACTTTACACTGCGAAGTGCAAATGTGAGCGGCAAACGGCGGTGTGTATGCCTTTACGCCACCTTTTGCCCTTGATATGTGCACACAACAGTGCAAATGATGAAAATCTGGCGGCGGGGAGCCGCATTTAGATATGTCACAGTGTAAACATTACGCCTCCCTGCCGTCAAATTACGAATATGAAAAACATGAGCCCTTTCCTTTGTACAGAAATGGATTCCTAGAAATGCTACTTTTTGTTTTATGTTTGGCACACTAGACATGCCATTTTTACATACGCATTCCTTTGAATATTATCCGTGTTTTTACAATCACGTCATGTTGATTCTGATTCTTAATTACTCATTAGTGTCTTGAAAATCAGTTGGTCATAATGAAGGCATGTTAATTAGTATCTTGTACACTGAAACGAGCCTATGACCTTAGCAACAGTCACATGAACAATTACAGTATTAACTACATGCTTCTTAGCAATACACGTCTGTGGTGGTACATTGGATTCGATTTGAGTTATGGAGTGTGCAACTCAATTTGTGTCATCAATTACAATATTGGATTAATACAATTGACTCCGTGTTCATTATTAGTCACACAAAAATCACTTTTCAACATTTCCTTACGTAATGGAGTGTTATTGCATTTTAATGATTTATTATCGCCCCTTTGTATAATCAGTGTGTATTATCTTTTTTTTGTGCTTATTTATTTTTTGTTTTGTTGACGATTCTTTAATGATTGGTTTATATGCAGTGGTGTATTTGTAACAACAAATAATACAAATACGATTTAATTGATCGATAAACTATGTTGTAGCATTGCTTTAAATTATTAGCTTTCCTCTGACTGTGTTCCCCATTCAATGGGAAGTATTGAAATTGTATGCGATTAGTTAGGACCATTTCAGCAGGAAAAGATGTCCTGGATGTTTGTTACAAGTGGAACCTATGGCTCAAGGGAGGTTGCAAGCAATGAACTTCATGGCATGAGTGTGTAGACCCATGCCTAAGCCTAGATGGCAATTAAGTCAAACCATAGTAGCCTTGAAACATTGCGGCCATAAATGTAAACCAAAGTCAAATTAATTTGAAGAAACAAAATTTGATCAAATCAACCAAAAGGACCTTTAGCATGCAACCAGTGATAATTAATCATATTAGTAGGAAGGTAACTAATGTTATCACAGAGCATACATGCCTGTAATCAACAAGGAGCCAGTCACGCAAGTGGGAACCAAAAATCAATGAATGGATGGCAAATGCAGCCACATTCTGAGCGTACAAAGTATCAGAAAAATGATGAGGTGAAAATATGTGGATATGTCAGTATAGAGTACGGATACACAGATAAACTGTGAATGACAACGATTCAGTTAGTGTATGAGTGTGGAACATCACAATCATTATGTATGCAAAGTGAAAAGTAGGACATGATTGGGCTGTCAAGACAACATGAAGTTTAGAGCGCTGACAAGCATTCAGTGAAAGGTACTGTTAGGCAGAATCACATGCAGTACCCTTGGGGAACACTACATGTAATTAAGACTACAGGCGTCAGTACAATTTTGCCTTTGGTACAAGCCTGTACTACAGTTATTTGGTAGCAGTGACTGAGCATCCAGACTTATCTCAAGAGTTGAGTGAGCAGTAGAACAAGTTACACAAAGGGCCAACTAATACAGTGATTCAGGCAAACACTCAAGGTTTCTTGGTAAAAGAATATACATTTATTTACGCAATCAGTTTGAAAACCTTACACTAGCAAGAGCATCTCAATATCATATACTACAAATACACACCCAATAAGTTACTGAACAAGTTCAGCTCCCGTGAAGTGGGAGCAAAATGGCACTACAGATATTTTACAAAGGGGTAAAAAGATGAGATTATAAGAATCAACAGCACAAATACTTTCATAGGTAGGGCAAAGGGTTTCAATAAACTACAACCAGCAATTCGGTTCATAGGCCTGAGCCAAAGTCAATGGTTCAGAGGCTTTTTATAGGATAGCACAGTTCTGGTCGTAAACGGTTAAGTTTTTGCCACGGATCTTAGAAGAATTTGGTCAGGCGAAAAGTTAGACGAATGTTTAGGGAAGGACAAGCCTTGGAAGTGGGGAAAGTTTCACAAACATTCACCATGGCCGAAAAGATTTCCGGACCGCGTTTGCACAGTACCTTTAAAGTGAAGAAGAGCTGTAGCTGGGGCAGTTGTTCCTGGCAGTTAGAGCAGATCTCGCTGTTCCTGCACTTCAGTCATGGGGACAAGAAGGAGGACATCTGGAGGTTCCTGCACTGCCCAGGGATGAGGCTACAAGCTTGGCAAAACGTTGGTTTAAGGTGTGAGTGCCTTAAAGTCCACGAGCTGGTTTCCTTCCCCCTGGCTATCCCGTTTTCAACAGCACTCTGTAGATAATTCAACCAGGATGGGGACGGTGTCCAGGTGGCTTGCGAGTTGGTTGCTCCCACCAAACTCAAGGGAAGAAGTTAACCTTGAAGGGCTTCTCTGTCGATGGTGTTTCAGGCAATTCGGACCTGCAGCAGGGCTTCACCGATTGTCCAGGAGTTGTAGCAGTCCTCTTCCTTCAGCTCGTCTTCGGGTTCTTTTGTTCCAGTGGTCGACTCTGCTTTCCAAGTCCCAGAGTAACCTGCTTTTAAACAGTTTCCCCCCATTCATTCCAGCCTGGCTGTCACTCACACAGCAGGGTGGCTGTCCTTGCTGGACAGCCAGCCGGCCAATCACGCCAGAGTGCATTCAGGTCTCCTAGGAGACTAAGCACAGGGAGTTTCAGGCATCTCCCTCACACCCTGTCCATCCCAGACACTCAGGCGCCAGAGGAGGGCTTCAGTACTGAAGCCCGCCAAAGGCCAACAAACAAAGGGACCAAACCTGGTTTGGTGCGCAGAGACAAACACAAGAAGGCCCTTTCCTAAAAGAAATGGCGAAAAAAGTCGACCGGAGTCTGTTTTTTACAGATAGGTCTTGGGGCCATATTGAAAAACATGGCTAACCCGATTTTTAGCTATCGTTGTTCGCGGTCAGGAAATATCATCGTAGTTTGATCTAAACCACTGCCACCAGCCATTTAAAGTTGGAAATGTTAACATTTGACTGTTACACGAGTGATTTGACTCAGGGGAAGCTAGGCAACCCCTCCACAACTCGATAGGAAGATAGTGTGCTGGGTCTGTACATTTAAAGAGACTAGTAAAGTCAATTTAACTTAACATACTCTGGGAGACAGTAGTCAGTCCCAGAGAAGGTATTTAAACCTTGGGAAGTCTGAAAGACATCCCTGTACCACTGCACTGAAGGTGCTGTGTGACACACAGAAAATGATGATGCCTCTGGAGTTGTTTTAAAACTCCATAACCAAAAGAACACAAAAGTAAAAACGCACATCAAAATAAATGGAAGAGTGGGAAATAAAAGGCTCACACTCTTCCCAGGTAAAAAATAAAATCCTAGAAATCCAGCAAATTTTCTGGGGGTCTCAAAAGGTAAGGGAAATTAGCACATTCTTGAGAATTCTCCCTAACACTCGTCCCCCCCAGACTAAGGGACAGGAGGATTTAATCCACTCCTGGATGAATCTCCTTACTTGAGTCTGTCAAACATCCTGGAGAGGCCATCAGCATTTTAGTGGTGATACCCAGACATGTGGTAAAAGGTAAAATCAAACCCTTGCTGGCTGATTGACCATCTCAATAGTTTAGGGGTTTCCCCTTTCATTTGCATCAACCATCTCAAGGGTTGGTTGTCAGTCTGAATCACAAAAGTAGATCCATACAAGTATGGTCTAAACTTCTTCAGTGACCACACAATAGCAAAACATTCTCTTTCAATGGTTGCCCACCTTGTCTCAGGTTCCTTCAGCTTCCTGCTGATTAAGCAATGACTCAGTCGGTTCATTGTAGAAGAGGCCATCTTCCCAGTACAACCTATCCTTCCCTGGCTCTTGCCCATCCAGCTGGGAAGTTGCCCTTTGGCGAAGAGACTAGTAAAGTAATTTTAACTTTACATGCTCTGGGAGACAGTAGTCAGTCCCAGAGAAGGTATTTAAACCTTGGGAAGTCTGAAAGACATCCCTTCGTCACTGCACTGAAGGTACTGTGTGACACACAGCAAAAGATGATGCCTCTGGAGTTGTTTTAAAACTCCATAACGAAAAGAACACAAAAGTAAAACACACATCAAAATACATGGAAGAGTGGGAAAAAAGTCTCACACTCTTCCCAGGTAAAAAATCAAATCCTAGAAATACAGCAAAGTTGCTGTGTGTCTCAAAAGGTAAGGGAAATTAGCACATTCTTGAGAATTCTCCCTAACAGGTACTTACTCCCAGGTGTGTTGTAAGTTCTGGAAAAGATCTGGGGCTATGCTAATTTCAGGATTTAGGGCTAGTTAGCCTTTTGGATGTAGCCCCTAAGATTCTATCAGGGGCTACAGCGAAAAGACAAGGGAGTATATCCCCCTTAGAAACATCTCTGCCTAATCTGTAAATGAAAGTGTCTAACTTGTCATTCAAATGTAGAGACTGAATCACAAGGACAACAAAAGCAGCAAAATTGTGGTGGCCCTTTTATCATATATGCAGTCTGCATGTAGGGGACTACCAAAACATGCACTTACATGTTTCTTGTCTTCTGCATGCAATTTCTCAACACTCTGTGAGAAACCGTAGGGTATTCTCCCAGGTTGGCCCAGAGATTCCTCCCTTCAGGTGGCCAGGGGAGGGTCGTCACTTTTGGATCCCAACCCTAGAGATGGACAAATGAGGGATGAGTCCAGAATATTACATCTGGGAGACACTGAGGCGAGACGCACTATCCAATTAGGACAACAGTGGGGAAGGAAGTCTTCCCCGAAGTTTTCATAGGATATTTGGGTCTATTGCTCTTGAATAAGGAAGAGAAGTCCAATCATAGTTGAATGTCAAGGGTGGGGAAGTACCGGAACCAGAGGGAACAGAATCTGTTTGGCTATACCATCAACAGATCCTTCCCCAACTCAAATCAAAGGACTTCTTATCCATATCCATCCAACCAATCGAACTTGGCAGTAAATAAGGATAAAATGGGGGAAAGGGAATTGTCCAAGGAGAAGGGAACTGCAGCAGGAGAAGACTGGAGGATCCGGATGGGAAAACAGCCAAGAGTGGGTGTGACAGAGACCAGAAACCGAGAGAGACAGCAAAGAGACATTGAGAAGGGAAACGGACAGTTAAGAGAGGCTGCAAGCAAAACAAAAGTGAGAAAGAGGGTGTAAGTGACCCGATAGAAATACAGAGAGTGCAAGCGGCACATTTAAGGGCAAATTAAAGTACAAGACATCACTCTGAGAAACTGAAGGTGCAAGAGAGCACAGTGAAAAGTCAGGAGAATTGTGCAAGGGGCACATAAAGGTGGAAAGAAGGTGCAAGTGTGCACGACAGACAAAGACCGTGTGCAGAAAGCACAGGAAAAGGACAGAGTGAAAGAGGCACACAAGAGGAAAAGGTGCCAAAGAATAAGGATAGGGGTTAGAGGTCAGAGGGGTCGCACCTGGAAGGATCAAAGAGCCCATCCTTCTCAAAAGTCTCTGATAGTACCAGCACGAAAGAACTGTACATTGAACAGATAATCTGGACAAGAGGAAGTTTTTGTTTGTTTGTTGAACTTCGCAAAGAGGGGCATGGACTTGGGGAAGGGAGCCCTCAGATGCTTAGCAGGAACTGTGTCTTTTTTTGTTAGGAACTGGAAGGATCAGAGCTTGGGGAAGGGAAGCCCAGGAGACTCAGAGACATTGTGAACTCTATTGATCTAAAGCAAGAGCCGTGCATGGAAGGTTCCAAGGGCAACCCTTTTGAGTTGAACTATTATGAACTTGCATAACTACACCTATTGGTAAGACTACCTGAAACCAGCTGTGGCTTACATTGCCTTTCTTTTTTTGAGTCACCATTTTTCCTTCAAGAAAATACACTAACACCTTTTGTTTAAAAGTGCGGGCAAGCATAGGCTAGACAGAGACACACTTTGGTTTCGGGCGTATGGATATCGATGGCCCTTAGAAGCATCAATTGAAGGAATAAACCCCTTAGAGTTCGGGCCAGGTAGGCATTAAACCAACCCCACAAAGTTTGATAATAAAGTTTTTCAAACTGTTACTTTTCATTCTGTGTCTCCCTTGATGCCATGCCTGTCTCACAACTCTCAAAGCACATTGTAATTGTAATCATTAAGTGTAAATTAAGGCACATTGCCTTTACTCTTCACTTTCCCTCCCTGCTTTGGAGGAATACATTGTCTGCAAACTACGCTTGTTAGGCATTGTTTTAAAATGGATTCCTTTGGCTTTAAACCTGCATGAAAATCTCATGCAGAAACCAAACAAGTGATGGGTAGAAGGTTTTGAATTAATTTGAAGCACTGGCATTGCTCTGGGCAACCTTCCACACCACCATTTTTTAGCACGCCTGCACCATTGCAAAAGGGGTCCTGACATATGCAAATCAGTCAGGTAGTGCCACCAATGGGAGCAGCCCTGCCCGAACTGCTAGGCCAGGTCCCATCTGCATGGAAACACAAGCAACCTCAAACATGTTTCAGCCTTGTTGGGCCTCCTTAGTGAGGTGAAACTGGGTTCCCTATGGTGCAGTGAGCAAGGGACTCAGGTCGGGGTATACCCTTTCATGCAGATGGCATGTGACCAAGCATTTCGGGCTGGAATTGCCCCTTTTGGGATTGGGCAAAGCTTGATTAGCATATGGTCTTTCCCCTTTTGTAATGGGTTTGCAGGCGAAGAACAATGGTCTGGAGGTTTGCACAGAGAAATGACAGAGGTTAGGATTAATTCCAAACCATCCAACCATCACCTTTTTGTTTTGCGCAAGTCACCCCGAGTGGGACCGGTATGCCCAGATGTGGGTCCCATGCCTGCTGGGCCTAAAGACCCAAGCTACTCCTCACTGATGAGGCACAACAAGGCCGAAACATATGTGTGGATGCTTGTAGTCTCATACAGAAGGGAAATGGCCAAGCAGTTTGGGCTGGACTGCCCCTTTTGGGGTTGGACCAAGTTTTATTTATTTATTTTTATTCATTGCATTTGTTGATAGTGCCTAGACCCGAAGTTATCATGGCGCTAGTGCATAAGGTACAAAACCGGCTGGGTGGAATAGCAGGAGCATAGGTACAGAAAAGTCAAGATGTTACAAACAACATGCGTGGCGACTGGCATCAGACATATTTGTTGAAGCTTGATTTGCATATGGTCTTTCCCTTTTGTAATGTGTTGGCAGGTGAAGAACAATGTGCTTAAGGGTTGCCCAGAGCAATGCCAGAGTTTAGGATTAATTCCAAACCTTCCAGCCATCACCTCCTTTGTTTTGTGAAAATCTCATGCAGTCGTAAAATCATGTGCTCCTCAAGGCAGAGGAGGAAAGCAAAGCGGAGACGCAAACTCTGTTTTGCTGTCCTCCTAGCCCTTGTAAAGTCACAAATTGAGATGAGGGGCAAAATGAAAGCATAAAGAAATCATGCCTTGCTTTTAGGCTTACAATTGCACTCCACTCACTGCAGAATGACCCCCTTTGTGAACTTAGAAGTAAGATAAAAGTGGAACAACCAGTAAGAGCACAGTGGAAAGAAATACAGGGTGGGTGGGGGGTGTGGTGTGTTCTAGCACCTTGAAGCATCTCTTGGGCTAGATGGAATTACCAATAAAGATCTCAGACCAAATAACTGGACAGACTCAAAGAATATGGCAAAGTACTACTTTATTCTCAATTGAATAAAGAAGGGTCATTGGCAAATGTCATATGGATGCTTGCACCCTCACACACAAACTTGATTAAACAGAGGTCTTATATCCCAACAAGATTCATCTATGATGTCATCCTATGCGGCAAACCATAAAATATATTAGTGGAAGGGATTGGTTAGGGGAATATATCTACTTATAGAATGTATACGGGTTAGTTCTTCATTGGCTGTCTCTTATCTGTAAGACACACCTCAAACTACCTTTGAATACGTACAATACTGATCATAGCAAACCAAACGGCAGTGGATTGGTCTATGCAGAATTCTATAGCAGGCTGTCCTGTAGATCCACTGATTGGTTGGCATTATTACCCAACCTTGGATTTTCAGCTCAGCTAGCAGCACATAAGTAAACCGAAACCCAGGTGCTTAAATCACGTTAGATTACTCCCTACTTTCCCAATTAGCCCATCATCTCTCATCAGACCAGACATGTGCCAACGTTTCTGGTCTGTAATTGACCATGCAGCCTGCTCTCTTTTCTAGGGCATTCAAGGGAGTGAACACATTTGAAGAGACCATAAATGTTTCCATGTCAGTCTCTTATTCACTGCTATTTGATTTAATTATGCTGAGTGTCATTGCTCCTCTTGGTATCTAGAGATTTGATCATTCTACCTTGTATAGACTTTATACAAGTTTAACTCTCCAATACTTGGCTCTTGCCAATGTTTTCTTCTCCTTAATCTAAGAGAAATATGTCTCGTCCATGGCTTATCCATCTGCCTCCCTTCATGCTTTGCAGCTATTCCTTAAAAATAGCATCCTTGATCCCAAGCCAACATAGACTCCTCTTTGTTTTGCACACTAAACTGTTCTTCCAGCTTCTCCTGACTCTGCAACCCTGATCAGTTTCAGAGGTAGTCGAATTGAATATTTACACAAGTCAGGGTCCATTTTCCAACTATGGCCGTCCTTGCCATGTTATTTATACCTCTATACCAAGCTTCTATGTATCTTTTCTAGCTTGAATGTTTACACTTATCGGTCAGCAAGTTATTTTGTCTTCTTTTACATTCATGATTGCTTTATCATTTTGTGCATGTTTCTCATATCGTTTCAGTTAATTTTTTATGATATCACTCTATCCACGTCAGATTTCACTCAGTTCTCCATGATGTCGAATGGTGCATGCTGACATCCTTCTTTATGACACCCTTCCACACTTTCAGTGCGAGGGTACATTTGATATGGCTGTCTATGTACATATCATCTTTTCTACACTCAATGCAGTATACACATAAAACATGGAGTCTCACATAGGGCCCTTCTGCTGTTACAGTATGACGGTGGTGAGGGGGCGGAAGTTAGGAGAAATGTGTCCAACTGCTCCTCTACAGGTGTAATCTGGAAGTACATTCTTCCTCAGCATAACTGAGGAGTTAAGTCACAGTGAGACAGAAGGATACACAAAGTGAAGATCAAACTACAACTTTTAATAATTTTGACACAGCATGCAACACATGCATGTACCTCTAGCCTTGCTGCCATCGGAACAATCCTGACACTCAGCCAACAACAAAATCCCACCAGGAAGAATACCAGACACATCATAACAATCAGGAACATGCCCGTAATATTACCAACATAAAACAGCAAAATAAAAAGAAAACTCCATAACTACACAACACGAAATAAATCGGCCTAGGATTCTTTAAAACATGACCCCAAGTCAAAGACTTACAAACCTGAACCCTCTCTCAAAACTTCCCCATCAACAAGACTAAGGAACATTATAAGCATGTCAAATGTACTCTGCTCACAAACAATGTGCAAAACCAGAACCAATTAACAACCTACTTTTTCACCCAATCTGGCACATGCTCACCAACTTGCCAATACAAACCGCTCACCAGACACCAATATAGTTGAAATTCCACCTCTCACAAATACACTTGTAAACCAATCGACTGGCAAAAACACACCGATCCTCTGAGACTCTTTAGGTCCCCAATCTGCAAAACAAAACACCTCTAGGGTACATATCACGATCCAACAAGAAGGTTCAACAGTTACTTTGCCTTTACACCCCTATTCACCCATCCCCATTTTAAAAATGTCAGATCCTGGAGACAGTGGAAATGGCAGTGGTGTGTAGTCAAATACATTTAACATGACACAATATAATATAACATAGCTATAGGTAAAACAGGGATGTGGTGAGCAGAAACATAGTGGGGGACTTCTCTGCCCATAGAGATTGTAAGAAATAAATAGATGGATTTCTAGCCAGAGTTGCAAAAGGTGGGCTGATGATTCGCTCCCCAAAATCAGAGCAATACCAAATGTCTACCCCTGGTACGTTGGTCAGACAGTGATCATAAAGGCAGAATGTCTGTGTTGTAAGAGCTTCTATACATGAAAAAATTTGCAAGGGAAGTGATCAGTAGCAAAAATAATGTGAGTGACTTTGTTTTATGGGCATTAGGGGGTTATTTTTTTAAACCAAAATGTAAATTGCACCAAGGGGTCCAGCATTTGCACTTACCTCCACAGCATCCTGTGCAATTGTCATGGTTTTTACTATATGGTGTACAAAATGATTTTTAAATAATCAGGTGTGCATTTGTTTTGCACATCATGGTGCAAAAAGGTGTACATGCCTCCCACATAGGCAATATATCAGTGTCCAACAGGTGGTCAAATCTGATGCATTTCAAAGGAATTAAATGTTGTGCTACAAACATTAAGAAAATTATATGGTGGCAGAAAATAATTTGGTTATGCGGGTCGAGCGGCAAGCATAGACTGTAACAGCACTCCTCTTCCATGTGGGACACAACAAGAAGCCTTTGGAGGACCGAGGTGTCAAAGTAGGGCATTAGCAGAAATAAACATTTTGAATGGGTATAGTATTAGTACAATATCCGAGGTCCACAGAGCTCAGGTTCAAAATAATTGATGAACTAAATGACACTAAAACAGCATGACTGCAATGTGGGATGGTGGCGAGAGAAGGGTCTATGACACAAGCGATACAGCAAAACCAACAAGGTTGCCTGAAAGAGGAGAATCAACATGCTAATGAAAAGGACAATAACTGGCAAAAGAGGGGTATAAATGTGAAGCGTTGTGCAGCACAGTACTGCTTAGGTCCATCAAATGGGTTAGTTGGACTGATAGTTAAAATTGACAACTGAAGTATACATCAAAGGGAAAGGGAGAAGAAAGGGTGACTAGGTTCCCTGATACGGACAGACACATGTCAGATGAACTTCAGAATTCCAGACCTCTGAGATTCCAGCAAGGGCAAGGTCTGTTTACCATTACAAATTGCCTTGTACAACAGTTCCTGCAAGTGGGTTTCCCTGCAGAGGACCCAACAGTTTTACACATCCAGGCCATAGCTGAGTTCCCACAGTAAAGACCTCCAGAGAAGACAATCCGCTTGGGTTGAAGGTTTTTGGTGATCGGTCGCATAAGTGCACTGAGCGGGAAGGAGACCCAAAATCCAGTCTTCCAATCTCGCCTCATAACTGAGTGCCCAACAGTCCCTCATTTCCAGGTCAACAGTAAATACAAAACATTCAACTGTGAATTATCCCACAAGGGCAAGAGCTCTTATTGTTTCTACAACAAACAGGTGCCCCTTTGCATGTGGCTGTTTACAATCTCCCAAATGGGCACATGTTCAAGCCACCATCCTAAGGCCCAGGACCATGCGATTCCCTTTATGCGTCCGGTGAATCTGCCACCTCTGTTACTTGCTCTTTGTGAAAGGACCATATCATGTTGTGCTTCACAGGTCAATGCTCCCATACCCAGTAAACCTAATAGATAGTCCAACCTCTGGTTTCCAAATGTGCAACCAGTAGTCCTGCCCACAAACCAGGGGGCAGGGGCAGAATTGCAGTCATTCCCACAGAGGGTTATCAATAGGGATTGTCATGAAACAGAACAATCCTCCTGGGTGGCCACTGTGAAAAAAATGCTTCAATACGTTCTGTGTTCTCTGCATCATTATCCATCCTCACAGCATAGTCAACAGACAATCCAGCTGACATAACAATACTTTAAATGAGTCAAAGCGGAAAGGATATATAAAATCATAGTGCAGTGGAGGCCTCTAAATTCTATTCTATACATTACATATAATTGAAATGTTGTGGAACGTTACCGAGAGTGGATACTACAGAATTAGAGAGATTTGTCGGTCCAGATGTCCTCTGGAACCAAAAAACTAAGAATGTTCTTTACTGAATACCATGAGAAACACCACCAAGCTAACTGCCCTTCAGTAATCTTCTCAAAAGCACTTTGCAGTACAGTTATCAAATGCATAACTGCTGCACTTTGTTCATAGTTGGACCATGCCTTCTTTACAATTGGCAAGTGGCAGAATCAGAAGCCAATGCATTTGGAAATTCCTATCCATCATAATGGCTAACTCGTCTGCTGAGGCACATGTATCACCAGTAGATTAATCTTCTCTACTATGTTTGGAGGACTCGATTCGAGAACTCCAGAACTAGTGGAGTTTACGGAGCACATCAACAACAATCATTTTGGCATCCAGCTGTCTGAGAACCATAGCAGTACAGACATGTTTTAAAGTGATGATATACATCAAATATGACCAAATCAATACCAGAACATACTGCAAAAGTACTGAGGTCAATTCAGTGTTGCATGTTAATAGTTGTCATCAAACATTCAACGTACAAAATATCCCCACGGGGGACTTCGTCAGAGCACATAGGAACTGCAGCATGGATCAAGACAGGAAACTTGTATTCCAGCTACTAGATGAAAGATATATTGCCAGGGGGTATAATAGAGAAAGCCAAAGATAAGGCACTTAAGAAAACAAGAAATGAATTATTGGTACCCAAACAATGACAGGGAGATAATATATTTGCACAACAAGTAGTCACATTTATAACCCAAGTTGAAAACAATTGCGACTAATCTTCCATTACTACCGTCATGTAATTATATGACTGTTCTCTTCATGCCTACTGTGCAAACACTTTGATAGCCCTGGGTTCAGGTGTTACATAAATGTAATAAATACATACGAAATAAAAATAAACTGTAATAAATCAGTATTATGTAAGATATTCAGGAAACATTGGCACCTGCTTCTCCTAGACAAGACCTTGGTAATTATGTATATGATCAACCTAAGATTGTCTTCACAAAGGCAGCATAGATACGCAATTCTTTAAGTCCAAATTACATGACACCCGTTGAAAGGCTAGCACAGCGTGGCTCAAGAAAAGAATGCATACTACAGGTTTCTGCAAATGTGCTCACTGTTCCATGTGTAAACATGCCTTAGTAACACACAAGTAAATATGTGATTTATGGCATTATTTGCAAATGTTAAAAAAACACTATATAGGTAGCACAATATATAAACTTCAGAAAAGAATCAGGGAGCGTTCAAGTGTTATTGGAAGCTGTAGGATATTTTGTGTAGATTTGGGGTCTGGCGGTATTTTCTTAACGCCAAAGAAGAGTGGTAATTTGGTGATGACCTATCCTTACATTTAGATTGGGTTTGGCCTTACCTCCTTTCAGTGACCATGTCTTGTTACACTATATGGAATAATTTAGTAATATATACTAATGGTGGTAATTTCTGGTGGTAACTTACTTAGTGGTAAATTACTTAGTGGTGAGCATAACTTTCCTGTTCTATTCATGACCCCATCATACACAAAACCTTCCTTATTCTTATAATATCCTTGTGATCTATAGAGAGCCTTGGAGCTACATTCAGAAACACCACAAAGAGCGTCATCAATAACTTGTGGCGTTATCACTGATTTATCTACATCAGTGAGCTATGCTTCCGTAGGCCTCATTACCAATTCATTACTGGTTCATAGACCCCCCAGTAATCTATATTTTGTATTAGATTTCACCCAGACACCATGCACTGGGTGAACACACGCATACATCTATTTATCACGGCTAATTCTATTATTCCATATGCATGGGAAACATGACAAATGTACTACCTAAAAAAATCTTCCCTGTGTCATAAAATGTTATTCTGGAGGCACCAAGAAAAGAGAAAAACAAAAACTCTCTACACGTTCTGCTTTTATATTGTGTGTATTAGAAACAATCGCAATTCAAAATAACATCTTACCAATTATATTATGTTGTTCTCTGTAATAAAAACGAGAAAAAAAAACAATACAAAAACAGAGCAACATTCACTTTGCAACATTATCATAAGGCAAATTAAATGCATGGGATTTCTTTTGCTTTTCTATCCTAACTGCATAGCATTTTAGAACACATTTGCCAAGCAATCGCATAAAAAATGACCTCACTTCGAACTTGGCTGCTTATCAAAGGATCTGTGGTTTTCTCCCCCAGGCGATTTCCTTCAGAAGAGCGGCCCAGTCGGCAGGGGTTGCCTTCGTAATCTAGTGTCTAAAGTGTGTGTGGCGAGAACATAGGGTTCTCAAGCCAATGTTAAGACACCAAGATCATCTGTCTCTGGAGCCCAACAAAAGCGATCTGAACTTTTTCTGTCAGACTTTCCCCAGCAGAACTTTGCATCGTCCCATTCTGCTTACGTGGCATAACTGCAGATACACTTCCTTTCAATCATATTAGCAGAAAATGTATTCTGTTAACACCCTCATGTCCCAAACAATGGTAGTTTCAAATTATAATAACTGTATCTTTTTCAATTTCCTCCTGCCTTCCTGCCTTCTGCATTCAGCACAGCAAGAGAAAGGAAGAGAGAAAAATGCACATTTAAAAACAAATTTCAAAACATGTATTTTCACCTCACTTTGTACTTGGGACTACATTATAATGTTTATGAGTTAGCATTAGTGATTAGTACTTGTTAATTAAATCAGTCAGTTATATAAATAATATTCAATAATGTAGTCCAGTATGCATAAGGAAAAGTAGAGGAAAAAAAATGATGCACTTTTACTCTCTGTAGAAAGAAAAAATGATGCACATTTACCCTCTGTAGTTTTATATTGGGCTTTGGCTGCATTATGAATTCCATACCTTGCATGCCCCCAGCCACATATTCACCTGTTATACTGTCAACATAGGGCTGGCTCTATGTGTATGCCACATTATTGCTGGTAACAAGATGCCATCACATTCAGTGAGTTGCTATAAACTTCAAGGCGCTATACTTCAAAGCACTATAAATTATACTACAAAGCCAAGAGCCAAAGATGCCCTTCGGCTAACATTGGCAACAAGATCACCAAATGGATGACAAGGAAGATCAATTGACCAAGTCAAACTATCCTCCAGGGGCAGAAACATAGATCTACAACTACCGCAATGTGAAGCCAGACTCATCTGTGAACAAAGACCAGCATACGCAGGACTCAACCTTGATGATGAAAAATACTTTTATTGTAAAAGTCACTATGGTAATTCAAATGTATATTTCATCCAATAAGAAATGCAATCCAACTAGTTTAACTTAGACATACTACAACTTTTCCAACTCAAAAACAATCCAAATATCATGTTCTAAAGCATTGAAACATTCAATAAAATGTGAAATTTTGGATTGCATCCGCAATGATCACTATTCACTATTTAACAATGGTTGTAGTCATTGCTTGAATAACTAAACAATAATTCATATATGCAATCACTTTAAACCCCAAAACAACATAATCTAATCACGATTTTAAATTCCATTATATTGTATAACTATTTTAGTATCAGGATCTGACATACTTACATCTAGAAATTAATGCTGTCTAACTGTTTCAAATTATATTTATACTGTATTAGGATCTATGCATCAGCGGCTTGACACGTACACAAACTTCAAATGCCTGATGAGTGGGTTATCTAAGACAATCTGACATAGTGTCTCATATAGAGATTATTTTAAATGCATCAACATGTAAATATAAATAGCAACACAACATGATGTTTCTTTGAGACTGGAACACCCACACTAATTTGTTTGCAGGTGTTCATGAAATAAACAAGCACAGTGGCATTTAGCTATCAATCAACCTCAACTTTACAGATACTAGGCTTACCTTACCCTTGGTGCACATCATGAGGTCAAATTTCTTAAGTATGAATGTCACAAATTAGTGACGTCACACTATAAACAGAATGTGCATGCCATTACGCACCTGGCACGGACCAGGAACACAGGGAGCAATGGGTTCCACAAGCACAAGTAAGTAGTGATAGATCAGAGTATTTATTACAGCTGTTTATGTTATACACATAGTACATCCCCTTCAATGTTTGACTTACAGAATTACCTTTGGTATTTGATTATTTATCTTCTTTGATCTAACACACAAGGGACCGGAATTAACATTATCCATTAGTTAAGCTGCATTAGTAAAGAGTAGTCTAGCAGTATAAATCACATCCAACTTATTTAAACCATTACAGGTTATTGAACAATTATGGAGCACGCATGATTAATGCATTTAGAATCACATTACAATTTGCAGCTATGCTATTATTCACCATTAATCCAAAGGCAAAGAGATTTCCAACATATATGAGAAGGATATAGTTATGAGTTATCAACCCTGAAAAATCATTTTAGAGACACTATAATGACACTGAAGAATTATGAAAGATATTTGTTTGAAGGATGAATTTTGTAAGCAATAATATTTCCATGAATAACTAGGAGCTAAATCACAACAAATAGCTCAACATGTGAGGTATTTATTCAAATTTGATATACACATTTGATATATGTAATAATTTGTACTTTTCTTCTTTGTTTTCTCTCTCCTACCCCTCCATTTGTATGCTCTTTTTACATTGTTATATTCAATCTGTGCACCTTATAAATCCTTTTATTTCCTTATAAAACTTGTACAATAATTTCATTTTCGATATGATATTCATGGGATGGCGTGTTGGCACATGATTTTATCAGTGATTGATTATTCCTGATTAACATCTCCAAATCCCACGATATGCTATATTACAGAGGGAAGCTGCAAGGCTGCTTTTTTACATTAAAGATTCCATAATTATATGAGTTTCTTTCTTGGTGTTAGTTTCTCGGGTAACCATTTATAGAAAGAATTGTACTCACAGCACTCATTTCTTGAATATAGCTATCAAAGATATTTTACCTTTTGTGGTTCATTGTGGTGGCAACACTGTTTAAATTTCAACTAAACGTTTTGAGGATATGTTAAGCGGAATTGCCCCATACCTCTCTGTTACTTGGGTTATTGCTTTGTGGATTGTCTGACAAAAGTAGAATTTAAATTCTTAACACATGTGCTAGGTGTCTTACGATTCACAGCAAGTTGCTTAGTCAACCTGGAGCTTGTTCTAATACAAATGTCAGACTATTTACTTTATTCACTGATTCTGCCACACATGGTGTGGCTATCCATTTTGTTTATTTTTTGTAATAAAACGGTGGTATTATCAAGATGAATTCTCTTCCTTTTTTTGACTTTTTCATTTGTCAATGATTGTTATCGTTCCTGGGCCTCTAATTCTGTAGCTGTGAGTTTGTTAAATAACCTAAGATTTTATCAGCTGCCTTTTGCTACAACTAGTCATAAGTGGTCCCCTACAACCTCTGTTAAATGTTGGTATGACTGTCTATTGAAACTAATATGCACTTTCTCTAAAAAAAATGCAATCCCACTTTTAGAATTGTAAAGTTTTAATTGATGCAGTTGTAGCCTACGTTTAACTTATGGAATTGCTGGAGTTTAGAGTATTAACATCTAGTAGCCCTTTGGATAACATCTAAAATACTTTTATCGTTGCTGATGCTGTTACCTTTGAGTACTTAAATTATAAGTTATGTTAAGTTAACTCTTTAATACAATTACCTCCCGGATGCATTATATTGCTTGGTAGAAATATATAAGTTTCTATGGGTATATGATGAATGGTATTTGGTTAATCATCTTAACGTATTGTGACTGTTTTATATATTTACAAAATATCTGATTAAGCATGAATTGAATTGAAAAAATAAATAAAAACAACATTTCTGTCCCTGTTTACACCATGGACATGCTAGTGAGATAGCAACTGTTCTTTCAATTGCTGCTTCACTGAATGCATTAAAGGGTCTGAAATGGCTCTCTCATTCATTTTTTATACCCCTGCCCCTGTTCCAAAAAGGCACAAAAGAATGTTTTTATTTTCTCTGTGTTTTTCCAAGTGCATTGTTTTAATCAGATACAAGGGAAGGTTTAGTTGTGTAGGATATGCAGATCCAAATTGCGCGTATGGGTTCACCACCAGATACCCCATAAATCCTTGCATTGACGAAGGCCACAGGTGGTTATTTGAAAGAAATCAAGCCGGTGAACTGAATCATGTCGCCACATGAATGGGGCGGGCAGATGACCTGTCAAGAGGAAATAGAGCAAAGGGCATGCGTTGCCACATAAGAACCACAAATCTAATGACAGTGGCTGGAGACAGCACCAACAGCAATTGGAATCATCTGAGTGCTTGCTCAGTGGCCCCTGTGAAGGAGCACAAGCCTGATGTCTGGAATTGTTCCTCAGATGACTGTGCATGGCATTTGGCCTGACTAGGTTAGAATCTCTGGAGCCCTCTGCATGCTTTTCTAAGTAAAACCTGCAGATCCTGCATGAGCTACAGATGTTCCGCACCAAAATCATGACCCAGGACGAGGTGGAGCCAAAATGCGCACAAGCTGGATGTTCCTCGAGGAGGCTCTGACTAACGGCATAGAGCTTGGATCCCCTTTGCATTACACAGGATGTTCAATGGGCTCTACCGACCAAATGTGCACACTCTGACTGCCATCAGCTGATTGGGTCTTTATTGAGGCTGGTGTGCCTTACATAGGAGGCAACTCCAAGGAAGGACTGCTGTTGATGAAGTTCCATCTTGAAGGCACAAACTCGCAGGAGTGGAATGCGTACTGGCACCGGACATTTGCAGACCAGGTGCTACTGGGGAAGCAGCACTGAGAGGAGTACTGGGTATGGGTGCAATGGTACCGGTATACACACCAAACTGATGCGAAGCAGTGAGCGGCAGAATACCCCAGGCCCAGGCTGACCAAGCAGACCTGCAGGGGTAGATTGTGAAGCATGTCGGAAAGGCAGGTGCAGTGAGGATTGTACAGATGAAGGGAAGACAGCCACTCAGAGCAGATGTGAACAGTGCTCTACAGAAGTACCAGAGTTAAGTGCAGCATTTTGCAATATCCAGCAGACATCACAGAAGAGATTTACTAACAAGGCCTACAAGGGGAAGCAGTGAGAATTGAGGAGCTACTGCAAATTGTGGTGAACATACTGAAGAGAAAATCTTGGGAAGCCCTTGTTGGTGCTGCTCCAATGTGGAGTCCATGTTAAAGAACGTGGTAACAAATGGGTAAACAGACTACAGGCAGGAGTGAATTTTGGCGCCCTTGCTCTATGAGAGTGGGGAAGGGCAAAACAAAATCTGCTCCTCAAACCATCAACTAAATCCTTCAGAAATGAAAAAGGCCATCAAAACTTCCTAGAAACAGCAGAGTGGCAGTCTGGACAAGTGCATTCAACGGGCATTAGATATGAAAGCACCAGTAATGGGAATGACCAAAGAACATAGAGATGCTGCACAAGCCTTGGGCACCCCTGTAGTTTTTACAAAAGGAGATTTCAAGGACTGCCTGCAGAGCCTAGAAGATAACCTGGCACGCAATGGTGGAACTTAGAGGGGTGGTTAAAAGTATAAAAGGAATGGAAAAAGAACTGGATACGTTGGACAGTAGAATGAATGACATGCAACGTGCAGTCAAAAAAGTAATGACACAAATGCCCCTTGCATGGGCTGAGGATGCAGATCTCTGACAACAAATAGCACAGCTGGACAACAAGTGTGAGTATCCCAAAAATAGATAGAGGCGGGACAACATACGCCTGAAATTCCTACATGAGGGAACTGAAGGAGAAAACCTGGATGAATTTTGCTCTAGTCTGCCCAGGAGAGTCAATGGAGGCATTGCGAATAGAGAGCGCTTACAGGGCAGGTCCACTTAAACCAGCTTTACACTTGATGAAACCAAGAGGCATCCGGTTCAATCCGCATTCATACACGATCAAGGAGAAAATGCTGTGAGAGGCAAGATCGAAAAGGACGTATTGCATTTAAAGGTGCACAAGGGTAATTTCTTCAAGACGTCTATGTCAACACCCTCCAGAAGAGATGGTTATTTAAACCAATAACGGAAAAGTTACTCCAGGAAGGGGCCCGTTACAGATGGGCAAAGCCAAATGGCTTGCAATTTGAATGGAAGCTTCAAACCCACCTGATAAAAGACGTGAAAGAAGGCAGTAAACTTCTTAGTC
The DNA here is from genome assembly GCF_040938575.1 of Ambystoma mexicanum. NCBI lineage: Eukaryota > Metazoa > Chordata > Amphibia > Caudata > Ambystomatidae > Ambystoma > Ambystoma mexicanum. The sequence continues at coordinate 1,232,025,174 of NC_090930.1, forward strand.
AGGATATACCTGAGCAGCACCCAGGGAAAACAACAGGCAATGTGAAGAAATCGAGACTGCCCAACTGGATGTGGGCAGGCTCGAATCCGCAAAAAGACAAATCTGTTCCATTAGAAGACGTGGTGATACTGAAAATGTAAACAGTGGATCCCAGAGACATGTGAGATATAAACACACTGACTACTGTTGAAACTGGTAAATATTCTCCAGCTAAAGGCTGCTGGTGAAGTTATCGACTTTTATGAATGTGAACTGGCAGACCCCTAGCTGTCACTAAAAACTGTGTTCTGGCCATAGACAGACTTAGAAGTTGAGAAGGGGGCTTCACTCATGTGTGGGCAAAGAGTGGGAGTGAAAATGGGGATGTGTAGGCGAAGAGTCCAGTGGAGAGGATTGTGGACTCTTATACTCGTCTACGTAACTATGTACTATATCTGGGGACATAGGATTGGGGAAGGGGGAGTCTAGTAAATTGAAAAAAAACAGTAACCTAAGGAGGGAATCACATACGAGCAATACTTAAAGATTTATCTCTGAATATTAGAGGTCTGAACTCCCCTAGAAAGAGAGTCAGGCTTTTCCATTTATTGAGTGATCAGCAAGTTGATATAGCATGTTGATATAGCCTTGATCCAGGAAACCCACGTTATTCAAAAGGATTGGAGTAGACAACAGCATAAAGTTTATGGGGTGGAAGTCCTAGATTTGGCACAGACAAAGAAGGTAGGAGTGGCTATACTCCATAGCAGGCATGTGGGCCTGAAAATTGACGATTCCTTGACTGATCCTGAGTGCAGATATGTGGTGGTTAACTGTAATTTGGGACAGACATTGCTCACATTGACATCAATATATGTATCAAACACCAGACAGATAGACTTCCTGGTGAAGCTCGTCCCAAACAACTGCACATTTTGCTAAAGTGGAGCTGATCATTGAGGGACATTTAAACATGACCATGAATAAAAAACTCACATGGGGATAGGGCACAGGGTGTTCAGGCCACTAGAAAGATGAAGGATGAACTAACACCTCTTGGATATATGGCCAGACAGGCATGGGGACCTGAATGATTACTCATATTTTTCTGACATACATAGGACATATTCTAGGATTGACTTTATACTAGCAGACATGATTTAAAAGGGGATGTGACCAGGATCCACAACGGGGTTATTGCCATCTCAGATCATGCACCAGTGATAATGCAGATGATATGATTTGATATGATATGATATATGATATGGCTAGGAATACTAAAACGACAGAGCACTCTTGGTCACTATCACAACATCTCTTATGGGGTCCAGTGGTTAAGGAGGAAATAGCAACACAGATTAAGGATTATTTTAGGACAATATACCAGACCATACATCATTTAACAATACATGGGACACACTTAAAGCAGTGATAAGCGAGTGATTCCTATCGATAGATGCACACCTGGCCAAATTAAAGATTGATGAAAGGGAAAATCATGTATGCGAGCTGAGCGAGGTTGAAAGACATTATAAGGAGGGGGCATCCTCTAGAATAATAAGACAAATACCAACACTAAGGGGCCAACTCAATACTTTTGTAACAAACACGGAAGTGCATACCCTGCTAAACATGATGCACACATTTTATGAAAAAGCCAATAAGACAGAGAGACTACTGTAACAGGAGCTTAAAGTAAAAAGAGCAAAGGCATGCATCAGAGCCACGAACGGATCCGGGGGTTGGAAAGTCAGCGACAATGAGGAAATAGTCGAGATGTTACAGAACTTACATAAGGACTTGTATTCGGAGGGCAAAGTAGGGGAGGAAGAATGTTGGAAATATGTGCCAAACGATGAACTAATCAAGATCACCACTGAGTGAAGAGAATACCTAGTTCGTAGTTTAAGAGCATAAGAAATAATTATAGCAGTCAAAGATCTACATCCAAAGAAAGCGCAAAGTTAGACTGTCTGACGAGCCAGTATTCCAAGATGATCCTTTTAGTACTATTGAAGCCGATGACAGACCTTTTCAAATCCTTCTCAACCTCAGCAAAAATTACAGTTACTATGAATCAAGCGGCCATAAGTTTCGTGCAAAAAGCAGGGAAAGACCCTGGGTTATACAGATCATATCACCCAATAGCATTGTTGAACTTAGACAAAAAAATATTTGTTAAAGTACTGGTGACAAGATTCATAAATAATGCCTCACTTGGTCCACTCAGACCAAGCAGGTTTGATTGTAGGCCATCAAACATTTGACAATGTTAGGAAGCTGTTGCACCCAATGGATTAAACTACGGGTTACACCAAAGATAAACCTTACTGCTGGAATTAGATAAGAGAATGCCTTTGATCGAGTCAACTGTGCTTTTTTAAAGGGGAACTGTGCATTTTTAAAAGGGGTACTTGGGGATCCGGACATAATTAGATAGATCTCTGCCATTAGCACTTCACCCACCCCTAGAGTCAGAGCTAATGGGGAATTATCATCCCCACTACAACTGGATAGGGGCACCAGGCAGGGGTGACTAATTTCACCTATGCTATTTGCACTAGGGATGGAGTGCACACAGCTATTAAAGGTATCCAACTGAATATAAAATAGCATTATTTACAGACAATGTAATACTTTTGGTGTGAAACTCATTTGCCACCCTGAAGGAGGTGCAGAAGGAGCTAGAAAGTTACGGCCAGGTCTCGGGCTTCTGGCCCAACTTGGAAGAATCAGAGGTACTGAATGTGACGACGATCTCGACAAACCCATTAGAAATACAATCAATGTTGCTGTTTAGATGGGGGTGAAAGATACTATCAAATACCCGGGGTGTATTTGACAGCAAACATAGACAAGGCATATCATACAAATAACCGGAAACTACTGACACAAATTAAGGGAGATATGATTAGAAGGGGCAAACTCACTATCTTGTGTATTGGGAGAATTAATGCCATTAAAATTATTGTGCTGATGTGTTTACTTTATCTTTTCCATCCGCTTCCCACCATGGTCCTGAGGTAGACGCTCATCACCTTGCGAAAAGAGAATTCAAAATGTTTATGGAGATGGAAAAATGTAGGATGGCGGGAACAACTCTGGTGCTGGGATTTAACAAAAAGGGATTGCAATGTCCAGATCTAATAATATACTATGATGCAACTTGACTGCGCATTCTCAAAGAATAGTGCCTGGCGCACTCACACAATCAATGGTGGGAAATGGACTAAGCGGTGGGAGGTATACCATTATGGAGAGCATTATTTGTATTTGTAGTTCTTTATTTGTATAGCGCGCCTGGCCCATAGGAATCTGGCTTCCCAAGCACCTAAAATCGCCCTCATTATATATAAACTTGGTGACTAAGGCAGCATTAGACACATGGGATGATTTTGCATTGTGAAAGGGTTTCACCAACTTCACCTCGCCATGCACTCGGATTCACGACAATCACGACTTCAGCCGCGGAACGGGAAGGAAAACATTCCAAGGATGGAGAAAAAACAGGGGCTGGTCATCTCAGATATCTTTAAAAATTGTGAGATCAAATGTTTTGTGGAGTGCAATCAGGATTATCAACTAACAGAACAGGACTGCTTTCAATACTGTCAAATTCAACACTGGGTGTCAAGCAGTGAGTTTAAAAAAAGCAGTGGCAAGGTGGTTTATGGAGTTTGAGAAATGTGCAGTAGGAGTGACCAGGGATGTCATTTAGGGGTCGCCAGCACCATGTGTCTCTTTAGTTTTGGAGTGGCTGGCTTTCTTGTTAAAACCCCTTAACAAAAAGAAGAAAAAGAAGAAAAGGAGTGACACAAGTCTAACACTTTCAGCACTGACCCTAAATAAGAAAGATTAGGAATACCAAATAATGTGTCTTTCTGGAATTCTATACAATAATTGATAGACTCATTAAAGGTTTATTTCAGGCACACTTCAGGGGGTGAATCACTGATTTAGTCTGTTCTTAAACGCCTCAACTCAGCCGTTCATCCTTCTGAGGTTGATAAATCGGTATCAACACAGGTTGGGTGATATTGGGTGTATATTTTTTCTATATAAAGCGCTTAAGCGTAAGTGCTATATAATAACACATCATTATCATTTGGTCGTGGACGTCTGCTTGCATTCACAGTAATTTTGTAATATGGGCCTATACACACTGATCTTAACGATACATTTGGTGATCCATTCTTGTATGAAATGTACATCAAATTATAGTGATATCGTAACCATATTTTTTCTAGTGTACAATGCTATGTGATAGCACTTCCTGTTTTGTCAACTGGTGAAAGGTCGCGTTCCATCGCATCCCACAATATCACTTTGGGGTGGGATCAAATGACATCACATCCTGTGATGTCACCAGGGGATAAAGGGTTGTGTGATGTCACTTCCGCTACCCCTGGCATTTTGGGGAAATTACGTCCCTGGGAGTGACCACTATGAAGGGTCTGCTTACAAGTATCAGATGCGTATGAATGCTAGAAATAGAAAGAAATTACCCGCCACATTGGCCTACCTGAAAACACTTGGGATATGCGGAGGATATGACTATGCACTGTATATGCATGTACATTGCTCATGACTTATTCCTGCAACTGTAAAGGCCAGTCTACTTCTGTATATATTTGCACATTCTGCATGCTCTATATTTATGTAATCACTGTATCAGTTGTACTGCCATATCTGGTGCTTATTTGTAATTATGTACTGTATCTGGTGTATTTCTTTCTTTAATTGTAATTATGTACTGTATTTGGTGTATTTCTGTAAATATGTAAGCTTTGCATTTTCTTACTGCTGCGCCCTCTCACCTATGGGTTCGGTCGCATAACAAATGATTAAACAAACAAATTGGGGTACAGGAGGGCTTGAGAGACAGAAATAGGCAGATCGATCACTGGGAAAGAGTAGCTAGGTATAAGGCTGAGAACTAAAGAAAAGTGTTCACAGCGGTTCAGATGAAAGCAGCAGCATACAAAGTTATGACATGCGACACAAATACGTTAACCCCAAAATGCAGGGGAAATGATGAAGGATTTGTGGGGGAGAGGTAAACCTACATTCATAGATGGTGGGAAAAAGGTCTTGTCATTTATCTCCGAACTGGTGGGGCACATCTTCCCATCTGACCAGGCGCTGGCATGGTTGGGCATCCCTGCACAGAAAACCACTCCCTTGCTTATTAATGAGGGCAAAATATTAACTCTGCTCATACACATATATATGCAGTGAAAAGGGGGATGAAAATAAAAAAATAGTTGACATTATATGCTGGCGTAGTAAAATCAGCACATAGATCCAGCAAAACTATGGTCAGTGTTGGCCGATCTAACGTAAGGCAGGGTGGCGTTTACAGGGAAATTGGGGCCTTTACTGTCAGTTCTCACATCAGAGTTCCACTACACCATGTTTCCGCACAGACTAAGGGAGATTAACCTGTTTGTTGTTCCCTAAGCATAATATAGACCATCTCTGAGAGGTACAGGGGATAATGGTTCACAGAGAGAAGCAAAACAAAAAAATTGTGGGAAGAATTCAGTTGTATTGATTCATTTGAAGCATTAAACCCAATTGTATGGTTGAACCACAAAGTTGTGAATTTGAAATCAAACTACTTTTGACAAAATAATAATTTCCCTGATGATTGACCCAAAAGGTCTTGTGAATAGGCTAAATCCACTTGACATCTTTGAATTGCCTTCTGGGCGGTGCCGCTGTCTGGCCAGACTAGACAAACTAGAGCACTTTAACACTCTGTCCAATTAAATAGACAGATCTGAAAGGCCACATGCAACATCAACAGCCCCCAGAATCACAACCTTGTCATGTGTCTCAGTAGACATTACACCCGGCTGTGGAAACCCTGTGGAAACCTTGATCTGATCAAGAAGACCAGATACTGACACACATTTTCTACCCCAACAAACAGTTAATTGAAGCACATTTCCTGGCCCCAACAATCTATCCAAGTGTGATACATTTACCGCCCCCAACAATCCATCCAAGTGCGACACATTTCCTACCCCTAACAACCAGTTAAGTGCAGCACATATCCTGCCCCAACAACCATTGAAGTTAGGTGCAGCACCGTTCCTACCCCCATCAACCATAAGTGTAGTGCAGCACGTTTCCTGTCCCAAACAATCCATCCAGGTGCAACACAATTCCCACCCCCAATATGCAGTGAAGTGCAGCACATTTCCCGCCCCATGACCCACAAACACTCCCAAAAATCCATCTAAGTGTGATACATTACTACCAGTTAAGTGCAGCACATTTTGTGCCCCCAACTGTCCATCTCTGAGAGCAGAACACACAACACTATGGATGTTACACAAAGCCCATCTGAGGGCACAGCAGGGAGCATGTGGCTAACCTATATCATTGGGCCAAATGGAAACAATATAAATATATCTACATCTTCATCTTTTGATGCCAACTGACATTTACCATTTTCTCTACAGCATCATATAGGATCAATAAAATAGCATGGTGACCTTATTAAACTCACCAGTCACATGTTATGTTCTAGGTTGACCTTTTCCAGCAAGTCCAACTGACTTGTTCCACATACTTTCTCTGTCAGCCACTTGGAATGGCACTCTATGAGAAGAGGAAAACTTGAACACATATCTAAAAAAAAGCCTCCTTCAACTGTTCCTGCTTAGATCCATGTGCTTACTAAATATGTCCATCTATTTCAATAACTACACCATCGATGTACCTTAGCTCATGTCCTCTCACATACTTTAAATCCCACATGCTTTGGAATTAACTACCAAATACCTTTTCAGGAGATTATTATCCAAATACGCTCAAATATGCAGAAAACAATGTTCTATGACAATTAATTCTGTTGAACAATTCAAAAACCAAACTAGCTGTTGAAAACGTGTGCAACCTACAATACCATTTGAAACATCACTCATACTAAATACAGTGAAAACATTTAAATTCCTTGCAATTACTCTATGGATCTGGGCTGGACTGAGTATCACACCATTTTCTGCAACGTGTGTGCCACAATATTTCAAAACCTTTTATACACCTTCCCTGTTGAATAAAAGAAACAAGTCTTTAACACTATACCTCTTGTATTTTTTTAAGTCACTGGGTAGGACTTTGAAAAGCAAACCTAAGATTAGCAAGACGTCCACAATCCCAGTTGAGATAAACCACTCATTTCAGAAACATGGACCAAACAGTAAGGATAAACTAAGGAGGAAGGGGACAATGTTGTGTAGTACCATTAACACATAAGAGACATAGGGCCTCATTACGACCCTGGCGGAAATCGGAAAACGATGGCGGAAATGCATTACCGCCATCGAATAGCGCTCGGTGCGACTATGACCCGTCACCGCAAAGTACGAAGCCATTAGCGACACCGTAGTGAACGCCAACGCTAACTGCACCAAGTACGCGCGCGCGCGCCATGCCAAACCGTAAATACCACCATGGCGCAAGGGTACGCGAATTCCGACCCTAGCGGACATGTACCTAACGCCATCAAGCATGGCGGAAAGTACCATTCCGCCATGGTGAGAAGTACGGCATCGCGAATCAACCGTAAACGGCCCCACTGAGTGCCTGTACACCGCTCCCTGGCCACAAAGTACAACTCCCCGTAGGTGCAATGAAGTCACAATGCAACCAGTGAAATGTACAAGTCACCCATGCATGCCAACGAACAAAAGAATCACAAGAGGGGCCAATGGGAGCTGCAGGGCACAGATGGCACGAATACAGAAGCCATTCCAATGGACATGACCACAGTCCCCCCCCCAGAAACGCACGCAAACACAGGCACCTGTGACCAGCAATATTCCGAAAATCACATCATTCCACCAGTCCACCTGGCTGACCGGCATCTGTTACACAAAACCCAATCCCCCGCCCCTGAGCATGACAACATTCAAACAGTCATATTGGCAGCCCCCATCCCTGACCTCACTGGGCTTCGTAGGCAAACGCGCCCAGCACAGTACCACGCAACTAAACTCCGAAGCTGGAACCCAATGCAGATCTCCTCACAATACATCGCTCCCCAAATAGGAATATGCCACATCACTCGCAAAGAAGAACGCTACACGGCCCATATCAGAATAGACATTTAATGCACAACAAAATCACCAAGCCCATACAGCCATTAGTCCATGAACTCCAAAACACATATCACCATTGTGGGCTGCATCCGCAAGGAATGACCAGCTACTACTTGTGTGACGCCCTGTTCCATCATGGTACACAGAGCCACATTCACGTACGAAAAGGCAACATGGAAGCGCACAGAACCGCAGGGCCGTCCCAATGGGGAGGCACTAGTCCAGCTGAAAGGCCGAAATGTTGCTCCGAGCCACTAGTACTGCGTAAGGGCATGTGGCCCATTGGCGATCGTCCCATAAGATCGTAATGCTGCTCCACTGATTAACACGAAGCAGCAGGTGTCGGGAGTAAAAGCCATCTGCAGGAGTGGCATACAGATGGCAGTGGCAAAAGGGGAGGAGATACCTGTCAACCAAAAGAAAAGAAAAAGAACAGAATGGCCATCAGAACTACATTCGAACAACTCACTTCAATGACCACACTAAATCCACAGCCATATGCATGCTAGCCCACTCCAAAGGATCATCACCACCCCAAAACCACTTGCGACTCATAACCATCTATATCGAGGTGTAAACACCATCACAAACGAGTGTACCTGTGCATGCGTCTGTCAAAACAGAATCCATCAGATGGGAATGTTAACGTGCATGGACACAAGTGTCTGAAGGCGCGTCGAGACAGGGAGGGCTCAACAAGGCCAGATAGACGATGGTCCCACTATGGCAGCCCTGCATCACATAGCGCAGGGGAGGCGGATAGATTCCAAGAAGCCCTGTACATGGCAAACTCTGTATCAAATCACCTGCCCATGCATCCATTCATCATTCCCTCATCCCGGTATAAAAACGCCTGAATATTTACTCACATAACATTAGAAATTTCCATTGAGTCTGTGCGTTATGCAGCCTGCAAAATCCACAGTGCCCCAGCCCGTAATTCCAGTGTTGTGAAGTAACATGTATTTGGGAACGTCCGGCCTCATCGCCCACGTCGCTATTGCGCACCCCAAACTATTCATATCAATCATTGCATCCTCGCCATGGCCCCTGTCTCAAGGACATTGAACAATAGAACGTTATATTTGCAGTCAGACCTGTGGGCATCTCCTCGCCGCTAGCTGAAAACCGAAAGCGCCGCCCTTCGAATTCCTCATTTGCAACATCACGTCGAAAAGGCATCTGTAGCCGTTTGAAATCACAAATTAATCCATCTAGTGCGGCTGTGTGTGAAAATGGCAACTGCCTTCACCCACTAATGGGACGCCCCGCCCGTCGTTGCAACTCGGTACAGTGATGCATGAGGGCCCACCGTTACTCGAGTACTACGTTCCACTGACCCATCACAAGTCTGTTCGCGACTGCAAAGATTGTATGTGAAACAATGGGACCATAGCCGAATGTACATATCAACAAATGTTACACGGCCATCGGGTACAAATACATGATTGCAATAGCAAGATGCCATTCCTCGAATTGCAGCGTTGTGTGCGGGACGTGCTCGGCCAAAGGGGAGAGCAGCTTGCACAGGTGGAATGAATCACCACAGGTGGAGGCCATACAGCCTGAAAACACATAAATTGCACACCCAGTCTCCTCCCACAACCACACCCACTCCGAAATGCTACCGGCAGGACTCGCGATGTTGGCCCTGGGGGACCTGATAGCACTGCAAGTACTCCAACTCCAAGAAGAAGACGAACACCAACTACAACCGGCCGCACGGAGGAGACGCAGGAGGAGGAGGAGGCCAAGGCAGGGCCAGCAAGGGCCGCCAGCACAGCCACTACCACCACGCAGGCAGCCCGCAATCCCACGCCTCCGAGCACATCCATTCAACCTCACTGATGAGCAGATCCACACCCTCTACCGTTTGGACCGGGACACCATAGCCGCCATTGTCAACATGACACACGCTGACCTTGTCAGCATGATAGATAGCCCAACCGCCATCCCACCCCTACTGAAGGTGGTGTCTGTACTCCACTTCCTGGCCACAGGCACCTACCAGCACACAGTCGGACAGTTGCATGGCATTTCTCAGCCACTGTTCTCACGGACACTATTGCAAGTGCTCGATGCCCTCCTGCAGCACGCAGACGACTACATCTCTCTACCACGCTCGGAGCAGGAAATTACCAACACTAAAGTGGGATTCCATGCACTTGCCGGCATACCGGGTTGCATTGGTGCCATCGACTGCACCCATGTGGAATTGGTCGTCCCACATGCCATGGAGGCCCAGTACCGCAACCGAAAACAATTTCATTCCCTGAATGTACAAATGGTGTGTGACTCCAACAAGATCATTACACATTGTTGTGCCAGATTCTCTGGATCAACCCATGATTCTATGGTCTTGAGGAACTCTACTATACCACGCTACATGGAGCGACACGCAGGGGACAGATCCTGGCTACTCGGTGAGTCTCATTTCATGCATGATGATGTGGGGTATGTGATGCGGCAATGACCTGGCAGGAAGGGAGGGGGGGGTGTGCGTACGTAGCAATGGCATTCCACATCATACGTTTATCGTCCACATACAGGTGATGCTGGGTATCCACTGAAGAGATGGCTCCTCACACCAGTCCGGAACCCACGGGACCAGCATGAGGAGGACTACAACCATGCCCACTCACGTACCCGTGTAGTCATTGAACAGGCATTCGGCCTACTGAAGACTCGTTTCCGCTGCCTCAGCAGGTCTGGCGGGGCACTCCTGTACCGCCATGAGAAGGTTGCAAAGATGGTCATGGCATGTGTCATGCTCCACAACATGTGCGTACGTAGAAATGTGCCCATGCCCCCTGACGCAGAACTGCAAGCACCTGATGATGGTCATGATGAGGGTGGGGATGTGGCAGCACCTCAAGGAGTCTGCGAGGCACCGGAGGGCCGTGACATTCGTCAGCATCTCATTGATGCATGCTTCTAGCACTCACGCCTGGTGGCTGATACATGGACACGGGACTCGTGGCACTGTGTGTGTCTGGTACATGCACAATATGGACTGTACGCCTATGATGGCCTAGTACACAAAGATCATTGTCCACACATCTCATTGGTTGATCGTGCACTGTTTATGGCATATGTGATATCATGTTGAACACCCTATCGACCCGCCACCCAAGTGAGCCCAACACACCCCCTCCACCCTCCTACCTCCCCCCCGAACACCAGTGTCCAAAGATGCTCATTGTCAGTGGGCTGTCGCTATTGCAAGCCCCCTCTGCGGGTATCAGGGGCACCCCTGCCTGTGGAGCGCAGGTTCCTCCCAGATCTACGTTGGGGGCTGCCCTGGACGGAACTTGCAACGGATGATGTCTCTGCCTGCTCACGTCCATGCATGTCCCTAAGGGTTTGTGAGAGCTCAGTGAGCACACGGCGCACTGCGGCAAGTTCGGCACATACGTCTTTGGACGTCGCATGCAGTTCCCCCCTCAGGCTCTCGGTGCTTCTCTCCATTTGGACTCTCAGGCTCTCGGTGCTACTCTCCATTTGTGCCCTTAGTGTCTCTGTACTTCTCTCCATTTCTGCCCTAAGTGTCTCAGTTGATGTTTCTATGTCTGCCTTAGTGCGCCCACATTCATCGGCATGGTCCTTGAGGAGCGTGGCCAGTTGCTGCTGTTGCACGATTAACTGGTCGAGGGACTGTTGCCTCTGCTGGGCCATGGCCATTTGCGGGGGTGTCACAGAGGGGCTGTTGACCTCATGTTGCCTTGCCACAGGGCTTGTGGGGGATGGCCAGTCGTCGTCTTGTGGGTGCCCCTGCGTGGTATCCTCATGTTGTACGGGATGGGACAGACAGGGGGATTGGGACAGGTCATGGATGGATCTGACTTCGACATCCCCGTCTTCTGTGTCGGAGCATGCTGCCATCAATGGGGTGTCACCTATGGTGCTGCTGCCACCAGAGGCAGTGCCTTCTGTGGCATCCGTTGTGGGGACCTGTGGTGGTGGTGTTGTGGGCATGCTGGCTGCTGGGGTGCCTGTTGATGTTCCCTCCTCTGTGCTGCCGCCTGATTTGTGCTGCTGCCGTGTCTTGATGCGTGCAGCTGAGGTGGAGGGTCTTTGGCCGTTGGTCTTGGCCCTCTTTGCAGGTGTGCTGGTAGGGGTGCCCTGATGCTCGTCGTTCGGATCGGACCCTGTGGTGGAGTAAAGGAGGGCGAGGGTTATTAATGGGTCTGTGGGTATTGGAATGGCATTGTATCACATGCATTGGGGTGGTACCTGAGGGTGATTTGGGTCGGGGCCTTGGAGGTGCTTTCATTTGTGTGTGGAGTGAGGGTGCAGTTGTTTGGCAGCCTGCAGTTAGGGTGTGCCTGCTGCACGTGTAGTGGGTGTTTTAGGGGTTTTTAATTATTTATGTATGTATTGTGAGTTTTAGAGTGCGCTATCAGGCCGATGTGTGTGGACGTTCTCCTGGACATGTGTTTCTGTTGCACTATGTGGACACATGGTACTTCACAAGATTGGACATTGTGGATTTAGCATTGTTTTATCTGGCCCACCTACCTGAATCTTCGGATGTCTGCACTCCTTTCTCCATCCCTCCGACTCCCTCTATGCTCTCCATTCCGATGGTGGAGGCACAGATTTCTTCCCAGGGGGTCAACTTGATGGGTGATTCAGGACCTCCCCCGGTGGCTGTGGCAATGTTGCGGTTGGCAGAGAGTATGCTGCGGACGCGTATCCGCAGGTCGTCCCATCGCTTTCTGCATTGCTGTGGGTTGCGGTCCCCACCGCACTTACCCGCTGTGCCACCAGAGCCCATATGGCCTTCTTGTTCGCAAGTGCCGTCCTGGTCATTTGCGTGGAGAAGACGACGGCAGCATTCTCCTGGAGGGTCTCTGCACGGTGAGTTCCTCACGGGAGAAGTGGACCTGCCGCTTGCGGTCGCACGCTTTCTTCGCTACTTTTCCCATTTTTCTTGGTTTCGCTAGGGTGGATGACGGGTTGGGGTGTGTCTGGGGGTAGTGTTTTTAGTGGTTGTGTGGTTTTTGTGGTTTTATAGGTGTACGGCGGGATGTTTCCCGTTCCGGGCCCATGTTTTTACTTCCGTTTCCGTATATTTACGGTCACCGTACTTTCCGGTAGGCGCACACTGCGGTGTCCGCTGTGATGGGTGGCGGTATTGCACCTAGGGCGCCGTACGGCGGCGGTGTGGGCCGTTTTGGGGTCATTTCCGCCATCGCGGACTTTGCACTTCCGCCATGCCGTGGTGCTCGTGCCCGATGGGTCGGAATGGGCCGCACTTTGCTCCTTCGTGCAATGGCGGAAACTCTATTTACGCTGTGGCGGTCCGGTCAGTCACTTTCCGCCAGGGTCGTAATGAGGGCCATAGTATATAACTTTAATTCAAACTATAATTAATACCTAAATAGTCATTAAAAGACACACCGAGGCAAGTAGAAAAATAACACTAATTTATTACAATACAAAACTAAGGTACACTTTAAAAATGTGTAATAAAATGTACAAATGCGCATATATGTAGCTCACAGATGGGTTACCCATTCTGGGTTAAGTACTCCTTCAGTATTTCAAGCAGTTATTAAATAAAGATAAGCATAAACCAAGGTGAAGAGTTAGATGGCACATACACCAGAACATAGACCTGACACTTATACAGCACTCAAGATTTGATTAGGTTTTGATTTGATGTTCTTTATGTGTACAATTCTGCACCGGGCAGTATGAACTGCATCTGGGCACAGATATTACAATGAGAACCAGGAAATAGATAAGGAAAATAGATGAAGCTTCAATTGTTTTGCAGAAAACAGTTAAGGACGTAATGGATGTAAGATTTATCTAAAGAGAATTCCAGAGACGACGACCAGCAACCTAAAAGTGCCTGTCACCTCGAAATGTGCAGCATGAAGCAGGCAAAATGAACCTCTGCCTGCCCAGTAACCAGTTTAGAACGCTATGTCCTAGGGAGATCGAGGAGGATTTTGGTACCTTGTGAAGTATCCTAACTGACACATTCTGGCAAACTTGGAGGTGTGAGATGCGTTCTTTTTTAAAGGAATGCCTGCTAAGACAGTGTTGGAGTAGGCCAACTTATAATTGGCCAATGCCACACACCAATAAATCTATCGGCATGAATGGTAGAGCAGAACGATGAAGGTGATGGAGAAAGTGGATTCATTGTACAATATCCCCCACCTCAGCGTCACAGCCAAGATTATCTTGCCAATAGCATCTGTTAGGGCCCAAGGACAAAATCCAGTAGTGGTGGCTTGACACGTCGTGATGCAATTGAGTCTTTCTGACAATATACCCCTCAAGAATACAAAAGGATAGATTGAGGTGAGTATTGCCTGAAAATACTGGTACACCCTGGTACTCAGACAGCTGGCTGCAAGAAAAATTAATCAAGTTTTAACATTTGGCTTAAGGCAATGTAATCTCAAAACAAGGTGAAGAACTGATACTCACAAGCAAAAAAATCAGAATGGGACTGAATAGTTCCAAGCTAGATTGGTGAGTATCCTGAAACAAGAAAGGTAACTGTTACCAGAAGGACAGAAGAGTAAGAAAAAGGAAGAAGCAAACTGTATGTGCTTACCAAGTGAGTGTTCGTGGTAGAAACAGCAGATGTAGTTTTGGGAAGGAAGTGGTAGTCCTGGAAACACAATGTCCTGTTTCCTATTCCCGCTGGCACGAGGACATCTAAGAAGTCTATTGATCCTTGCGCCGTTGCGCTAATGTCCTTTGATCCTTGCGCCGTTGCGCTAATGTCCTTTGATCCTTGCGCTGATGCGCAAAAGTGCTTTCTGTTCCTTAAAGTCTTTGGGCGATCAGAGAAGGAAGATGTAGCACTGATTGTAGTTGGAGCAATCTAAGAGACTTAGGTCTTAGCAACAGGTAAGACGTGAGGAATGAGACAAGGCAGTCCATGGACCTTCCGAGGTAGGAAATAATCAGGTAAGACGTGAGGAAGGAGGCGAATGCAGTCTGAGGCCGTTCTGGGTCTAGCAATGAGCAGATAAGACTTGTGGGATGAGGCAAATGTAGTCCGTGGCCGTTCCGGGTCTGGCAATGAGCGTGTAAGACTTGGGGGATTAGGCGAGTGCAGTCCGTGGCCGTTCCAGGTCTGGCAATGAGCGGGTAAGACTTGAGGGGTGAGGCAAATGCAGTCTGTGGCCGTTCCGGGTCTGGCAATGAGCAGGTAAGATGAAGGCAATGACAAGAACAAGGCAGGACAGTCACAAAGAAAACCAGGGATTCAAGGAGCCAGAAGACAAGGTAACAAGATGCGTAGCTTAGGAAATTTACAAATTCAGAAGCACCACCATGCGCGGGGGTGGGGCTTTAATACCGGTCAGCTGACCACACGCATAACATGGCGTCATAGGCCTGAACACTTACGTGAATGCAAAGGATGCCAGCGTCTACAAGGCAACCCATAGCGTTTCCTGAAAGGGAGCGGGGAAAGAGACAAACCACGATTCCGAGGAGCTAAATAGAGTGAAAACATTTCGATCTACTGTGGATTCTGGAATGTTAAATCGTATGTGGGACCAATCTATGATCAGATGAAGAGACATCTAATGGAACACTGACAGCATCCTAGGTTTTTTACCCTGGATGTAAAGAAGCTGGGGAGACTGAACAACAAATGAGCTGGAATGCACAAGGGTTTGTCAACTGATGTTTCAGACAGAAGAGGATGAGTTCCATTTTAGACTGATTCAATTATAATTTTAGCAAAGGTGGAGTTGATCGTGGCGGGACTCCCTTTCTTCTGCACACCTCTTCTTTTCTTGTTGCCGAATCTGACCAGCAGCCTGGATCCTGGTTTGTTGAGGAACCAACACCGGGGTTCCCATGAAATGTAAGAATTGTGGGGATGACAAACTCTGCATCAGTTGGGCGCTGGTAGGGTATGGTGGCCCAATGGTCGCTTGTTGAGCGATTAGATCAATTATATGGTGCAGTCAGGTCATAGTCATTAATTTGTTTATTTTTGGTTAGTTACCATAGATTGGTAATTAGCAAAACCTGTGATCGTGAGTGGTGGTGACGGGGTGAATGACAGGGCAGAACATATAGCAATTGATGGTTAAATCAATTGCTAATTATTAAATGCATGCATATTGAATGGAATATATATGTTATAAATAAACAATGGGTATCACTATGTCACTTCACGGTTCACATCACAACATCACCAAATCACAGCCTTGAAAAAGACTTAGGTTGAAACGCGCGTCGGCCGTGTAGCGAGCTACCATGTCAAAAACTTGTCATTAATTTCTACAATGATGTTTTCTTTGGTGCCAACTAACCAAAAATAAACAAATTCATGACTATGACCTGACTGGACCATATAATTGATCTAATCGCTCAACAAGCGACCATTGGGCCACCACACCCTACCAGCGCCCAAGTGATCCAGAGTTTGTCATCCCCACAATGATTCAATTATAATGTATTGGCTGGCTGTACAAGGAAAAAGGGGACAAAAAGGAGCCCTGGTACACCCAATAGGAAACTGGGATGGTGTCAGCGCCATAGTTCTACAGTTGCTAATTTTAACTTGCTGAGTATGATCAGCCAGGAAAGACCCAAACCACCTCAGGCTCTTCGGAGACATGCCCACAGCTTCCAACAACTCGGACAGTAAAATGTCAACATCAATGATGACAAACCTGCGGACAAGTTCAACATGATCAAGAGGGTAAATGTCCCTTTATCGGGTGTTCCAGTATATCGTCCTAGTCAGGCAATAAGGCTGTCTTCCTGCCATGAACCAGGTGAATGCCTGACTTACCAGTTTCACGAAGGTGGTATTCGTCAATGTGTTTTTGCAATTGCTGAGCCATTGCCTTCTTCAAGACTTTGGTAGTGTAAAGTGACAATTGGTCTACAATTCTGAAGGATACTGGAATCAAGAGAGGTCTTTTTAAATAAACCAGAAGAAACCATGGAAACCTTAAGGCTCGTGGCAATAAACACGATTGAGCGAAATATTAACAAATGAAGTATCAATGTTGGCCAAGGCATGGGCCTGAGCACAAATAACATTTGCAGGCAGTGCATTGTAATTGGGACATGTAGCTTTTAGAGCTGAACATATGTTAAAAAGTATGTGTTATGATATTATATAATATGGCATTTATAACGTGCCTATACACAAGTGTTTCCAGGCGCAATGAGTCAAGGGAGGGGGAACAGAAGTAAGACCGTGACAACAAGCCTACTAGGCCAAGTGGTTCAGATCATGCAAGTGCAGTGGAAGAAGAAAAGTGTGGGGTGGGATGAGGTGGTGGGGGCAGTGCAGTACATGGGATAATAGAATAAAAAAACAAAGAGAAGTACAGCCAGCTGGTGGCAAGTGCAAGCCTAAGAGCAGACATCAGGTGGCAAATGCTGGTGGGGTACTGTAGGAATACAGAAAACAGTCTCAAGTGCGGGGCTTGCCAGGGAGGCAGTGCAGGTGTGCAACTGGCAGGGGAGGGGACCTGGGCCTTAGATCAGAGGGTGGCCAGGTGACCAGTGCAGTTTCAGCCAGGAGGGGAGTTTGTGATGCTGGAAATGCATCGGAGGGACAGGGCCTCTGTATCCGTGTCCTTTACTGCCTTTTATCGTGTGTTCTATCGTGTACTCAATGCAGGAGTTCATGTGGGACTACTGGTGGTGCAGCTCTCTCTTTTTGGTTTGGTGTACAGACCCATGGGATACCCTTATGGCACCCATGGGTGTGGTTACAACCCTGTGCCCCTAGTGTATGCTTTTGGGCTCCTGTGTTCGGCCCATAGAGCAGGGTATGGGCTGGTGGCAGCTCCATGCTGAATTTGACAGGTGCTCTGAGTATCCTTCATTTTGGGATACCCAGGCCCTGCCATTGGAATCAGTTGGTTCCTGATAGGAAACAAGATGGCCCCTGTGGCCTCTTGCTTTCTATTGCCTGTTACCTTGTTTTCCCAAAGTCCTGGGAAGCCCTGACTCTGTCCCTTCCCCTTGACTGTCTGGAAGTTCCATATATTATGTTGTTGTGAAGTCCAGGCCAGACTAGCTAGAGCCTTCCCAGTGACTGTATGTTGTGAGTACATCTGTTGGTGGGTCCTGGGTGAACGGAGTGTGTGACTAATATGCACTTCTTGTTGTGGATGTCTGGTTTCTGGTGTTTGACACAATCACTGAGACAGCCATGCCCGAAACTGGTATGAATGCAGTGTGGAGTGTTGAATGGCTGGGTACTTGTCCCAATACACATAACTTGTTGTGAGTGTCTGGAGAGAAGTGAAGGGCCTGAATGCACTATGCACCTGATTGGCTGCCTGCCTGCATGAATGCACTTCTGACCGGTTGGGCGCCCCAGCAGAAGGAGCGGGAGATCAGCTAGTATATCTGGGGCCTCTCACTGCTAGAATCCGTGTTCAGAAGCTGAAGAGAAACTTGAGTTGAAACTGAAGCTTAACCTTGAAGCCCTGCTGGAAGAGGACTGACCCTGAGAGGACCTGATAAGGTGCCCTATTCCCAAGCTATGAGGGACTATGGTGCACGAGCTGATCTTTGCCAAAGCTCCCTGGTAGACAGACCTACGACAGGCTGCCAACTGGAGACAGGGACTGCTGCGAAATCCCAAAGAGAGGCACCCGGACTGTTGTCTGCCACCGTCGACGACCGCCACCACTGACCGGAGCCACCTTGCTCTCATTGCCTAAGAACGTTTCGATTCACGGACGTGCTCACCCGCACCACGGCCCGCCTTATCCCTCCAGAGATGGCCAGGCCGCCAACGCACCGAGGAGCATCCGCCGGTGTGTTTCCTGCCACCCAAAGGCCACAGAGACGCGTACGACTCGACGCCCTTGCTGGGCCACAGTTCTTCAAACTCTTTGCGGTCCAGAACTATCGCCATCGAGGTGCCCCACACGCCTCTCCTTGCAGGAAGTTTACGCTTCGCTGTCGATGAGCACCACTAGGAACAAGGCTGCCACTTCACTGTCGTAGTTCACTGTGTTCATCGCCGGACATTCGACAACCCGTGGCTCGTGCCTTAAAGGGAATGCACTCAAGAAGGGCTGTTAATTTCCTGACAACACCAGGTACTTTGGGGTTGCTGAACTATTGGAAAGATTCTTGTGAACAATATATGAACTGGGCTTGTGATATATCTTTATTCTACATGTTTCCCAGGTGGGGGGGGGGGTCTCCATGCGGAACTATGTCTAACGGTAGAGGCCAGTATTCTGCCTATTGTTCTCATCATCTTGCTTTCCTCCTATATCTATTGTTGGTTTCCTTTATCAACTGATTTGTGTGACATTTAACCGTATAGGTGATTCACTTTAATGAGATCTAATAGTAATAGTGGTACCACGTAGAACTGTATGCTTGCCATTGTAGAGAACCAAGCACAAAGTGAGTTATCGTGATATTGTACATAACTTGAACATTAATTATATAAAGACTGTGTTTTAACTAATACAGTGTGTGAACATTCCTTTGTGGGTGCTTGAGTAGTACACTGTACTTAAGAACCAGCCTGCATCACCTCCTGAGAAGCTAGGCCTTGAATGCTCGTCCATTGCTACCACAATAGAGAATCTTGGCTGGGGTCCTTTGTGCCTCTCCTCTACCATATAGAGAGCAGAAGAACAGACACCCCCTCCAGTCTTTACAGAGAGGAGGAGAGAAAGCAGAAGCAAAGAAGAAGGTTTTGAGGTGTTCCGGAACCAGAGATAGTTCTCCTCAATTTTCAGGTAGGCAGGCAGGCTGTTCCAGATGGAGGCGCCAGCTGAAGAAAAAGATCTACCACCAACTTGTTGCTTAGAGAAGCGACTGACACTGAGGGAGTTGGAGGCGGATGAGCGAAGAGCTCGATAAGGAAGATATTTAGGAAGAGAGAGTTGAAGATATTGAGGCACCAGGCCCCAGAAGGCCTTGTGGACAATGCATAGGGTTTTGAACTTAATCCTCACAGACACTGGGAGCCAGTGCAGAGTTTTCAGTCCTGGAGAGATACCATCCCTTGGCCTGAGGCCAAGGACTAGTTTCGCAGTCCTGTTTTGGATGAGTTGCAGAGGGCGGAGAGTAGAAGCAGGCAGATTTAGAAAAAAGATGTTACAGTAGTCCAGCCAAGAGATAACCAGAGCTCTGGAGACAGTGAACTTCTAGCGGAAGGAGAGGAAAGGAAGAATACCTCTGAGGAGGTGCAGCTGGTAGTGTGACTTCTTAGATTTACATGTTACATTTGTTAGCCAATTCCTTAGAAGGAGAAAACTTTGACAAGGAACATGAAGGGTTAAAACAATGTGCATCATTTCAAATAGCTCCAGACTCTAGAAGTGTAGAGCTTGTGCAGTATAAACCTCCCTTTAATAGGTTTTTAGAGTTGTTTTAGCCAAATGAAGGGAAGTAGCATCTATAGTCTTGCGCCAGCTCTTTTCTTGTCTGTGATATTCTTGCTTCAAGTTGCGGATTGAGGCAGAGTGCCACCGATATGGACGTCATTTGGGGGTCACAAGGGTTGCAGCTGTGACCCCTGGTGACTCCTTTGCAACATCTGGCACTGCCCCTGTGACCCCTGGTCAAGGATCACAAAGGCAGTGTGCAAACACAAATAAAGAACAATCTCAGAGCCCTCTTCATATTTGGAAATCACCCTGTGACGTTTATCTGTCTCTAATGTCATGTATTTGATAAGGTGCAGCTGGAAATTACAGTTTTTCTATAGAGAACAGGCAGATTGTTCCTATTTCGAGTTCACTTGATTGGTTAATGTTTCTGAAGCATATCATTTTGTGTGAAAATACTTGCTTTTGAAAGGTTTGTGGCCTAGGTTTTCCCTTTAAAATAGTTGGTATTATAGCACAGTTTTGTGTATAGTGCTTCATTTCAGATCATGGCTTTTCCTGCTTGATAGCACTGCAAACATATGGGTTATTACTAGGAAATGTAATAACACTTATTTATCAACCTCAGTAGCATGAAGTGTTGATCTAGAAGGCTAAATTATGAACTTTGAAAGTAAAGACTGACATGTTAGAGATGAGCTTTTAATTTGCTGAGCTGTCCAATTGTGGCACGGTATGCTTTGTAATTAATTGTGCAGTTACATTTTTTTATTTTTTAGAATATCTAACTAACACCCCTCTCCTATTTCCTCTAGTCCTTTTTCAACCAAAAACAACATTAATATTATCAGGTTTACTAGTGTGCCATGACATATTTCTCCTGGCTCTAAGCACTGTAGATATACGTGTTATGTTAACAGGGAACGTACCCTCCAGAGCCAAAGCATGAATACATGCTGTGATATGAACATTTAAGGAGAAATAGTTGGTAAGATAGCTCAGAAGGTTAACAGCTCACTGTTGAGATCTAGGTGTGTTCTGCAGGTCACAGGTTTGAATCATTGCAGTGTCTATTCAACCTTTCACTCTTCTGAGGTCTGAAAATTAAATATATGTTGGTTGCTGGGCAACATTAATTTGTATTTATATAAGAATGTTTTATTTAAAGTGCTAAATAAGCAATGGATTATTATGAATGCCTAAATTCAACCGCAGGTTCTGAATAATGTAATGGTAATAAATTAGTGTTGCTTTAGAATGTGGTTATTTGCTTCCTTGAGATGTGTGTGAATCTTTTTTCATACTGGCTTGTTTGAAGCTGAGTGAGTGGGTTTATGAATGCATTGGAATAATAAATATACATATATATATATATATATTACATGGCCACGGTAGTGGCCAGGTAGTTATGGTTAAGTTGCTGTTTCCATAGGAAGAGCACTTTTTGGGCGGCTTATAACTTCGCTCTCCCTGGACAGATCCTCACCAAACTTTGCAAAAAAAGTAGTTGGGTCACTCTGAATTTTTTTGCAAAGTTTGGTGAGGATTCGTCCGGGGGAGGGAAAGTTATAGAGGGGGTCCCAAAACTTGTTTTTTTCCCATAGACTGAATGGGAAAAAACTTTGCGCACGGCTACAGCCCGAACCGCTGGATGGATTTACACCAAATTTGTGGCAGGAGCGCGGCCTGGTCCCAAAAGCGTGCTTTTGTAAATTTGGTGTAAATCTGTCCAGTAGTTTTTTAAAAATGACCAAAATGTAAGGCAAAAAAATTAGTGATATCTGCGTTCGCTTCGCGGACGGACTTCCCTGTTCGCTCCGCGGACAGCACCCCGATTGGCCCATGGGCTTGCGTCATGTCCGCGGACATGTGATGTGCTCGCTGATTGGACGGCGAGGGGCGTGGAGCGCGTCACATTTTCTGTGGCGCCCGCCATCTTGTATTCGCAGTCGACCGCGTACAGCGCAGTGAAACGTGGATAAAAAATTGTATTTAGTGCCGTGTGTTGGTGTGTAAGAGTGTTTGGGGAGGGTTGGGGAGTATGAGATAGGTTCAATGTTTTGTTTTTTTATGTGCTAGACCTTTTTGTTGCGTTCGATTTGTCCGCGGAGAACACGGCTGTTCTGACATTTTGTAAATAAACTAAATGGTGGTGTGTTTAGACATAGCTCTCAACCATTTTTGTTTTACAGGCGGGTGAAATCACCCGATTTTGTTTTTAGCGGGTGAGACACCCATTGGAATGAATGGGCGTGCAGGAAGCTTGGCGGGTAGGTCTGCCCTTTACAAGGCGTGTGACACCCGCCAAAAGCGTGTGAGTTGAGAGCTATGGTTTAGAGGACGGAGTATGTGTCATTTTTGTTCGCAAGGAAGGTAAAAATTAACTATGAACACTCGCGGTGTACTTAATTGTTCGTAAATACACAAACTGGGGGTGTTCTCAGGACGCTGTCCGTATTGTAATCTGTCTAGTTGAATGTGTTCTAAGAACACTCGCAGTGTCCCGAAATGGTTGCAATTACACAAAATGGGGGTGTTCTGAGAACGTTGTTTGTATTGTTCGTTGTCAGGGTGAAAGTGTTTTAAGAGCACTCCTTTTGTTCGCTAATAGTACAATTTCCTAGGGGCGTCAACCGACTTTTTGTCCACTAAAGAAACGATAAATCCGGCTGGTGTGCGTCGACATTATGTGATAATCCTATGACTGGCGCTATTGACCTGGCTGACTTGCTTTTGCGACACTAAATCATATCTCCCGCCCCTAAGCCTGATATTATCAAAGCATTCATATTCTCCGCCTTTCTCCGTGACGTTACAGGGTGCGTAATGAAACGCGCCCAGTCGTCTCTAGTACTACGCGACTTTACACAGAACCTGGAAGACAACACACATTATGTCACAACACAGCGTGCCACAATTCGGAATATGAAACTGTGATTTAAAAGCAAAGAGAAAGATTGTAAATGTTGTAAAGTACATTTATTTGACATCAAATGTTTAGAGAATATTCAGCAATTTGCATTTGTCTTTGTTGTCGATCCGCAAAAGTTCATGTTGAGACACGCGATGTTCCTTTGCGGTACAGAGAATGTTAGATCAGCTTACAACTCAGTGCGCCACAATTCGGAATATGAAACTGTGGTTTAAAAGTAAACAGCAGGATTGTACATTTGGTAAAGTACATTTATTTCACATGAAATGTTTAGTGAATATTCAGCGATTTGCTATTGTCTCTGCTGTCGATCAGCAAAAGTTTATTTGGAGCCACGCGTTGTTCCTTTGCGGTAGATAGGCTGTTGGTTTATGATAAAAGCAGTAAATGGTCGCTCTGATAATCGGAAGGTTGCTCCAACAACGAGCCATTAGACCACCCTATTGGTTGGTATGTTGTTTGTAGCCGCTAGTACTGCGTAAGGGCATATTGGTCCTTGGCGATTGTCCCATAAAATGGTGAGGGTCATGAAGTTGCATATTTGGACTTGCACCTGGCAGTTGAAGACCCCATCCGCTGGAGTCTGTAAATCGTGACATAGACAAAATGGGGCCACGTACCTGTTTTAAAAAACTAAATTAGTCTCACCAGCCGATCTTCATTAAAAATCATCATTTTATTTATTAGGGCCTGAAACTATTTGCTATTGAAGATAGTGCAACAGAGTATGTTAATAAAATAATAATATTTTCCCATTCATATAGCGCTAAGAACTGTGAGGTATGTAAGCGGTACTTATTATTAACCACGGTGTGTGGTGCTCATTTATCACCACGGAAGGATGAAAGGCTGAGTTTCGCCTTGCCGGGATTCGAACTTGCGTTAGCAAGCTGTGCACGGATGTCAAAGCGAGCGCTGTACTCGCTGTGCCACTTGACAGGCTACAGTGAAGTGGCACAGCGAGTAGAGCGCTTGACCGCCTATAGACCGGTTTAATTATTTATATTAACCCACTCTGTGTCGTCTGCCTTTTTCAGAGCCCTCTAAACGACAGGGGATCAATTCGGCGTTGATAGTGTGCAGTAGAAAACATTATGCCACTTTCAACGAACAAGTTCAACTTCAGCGGTCTTTAATGCTACGCTATTGTAATTATATTTGGTATAAAGTAATCTAAAGGGTTACTTACAGTACAATTGCAATTTCCATTGTCTACGAGTGGTGCAGTCCCAAAATACGACTCTGTGTGTGCCAACGATCTTTCGCATAGTGATATAATATGTAAAAGTGGTTTCGTTTCAGAAATTTCATCTTTATCTTCTCTTACGTTTTAGCAACACTCCTTCAAGAGAAGTCTTTCATCACAATCTCTGTCTGTCAAGGTCAAAACACAATACAAC
Organism: Ambystoma mexicanum; assembly: GCF_040938575.1. Lineage (NCBI taxonomy): Eukaryota > Metazoa > Chordata > Amphibia > Caudata > Ambystomatidae > Ambystoma > Ambystoma mexicanum. Next base: position 1,232,049,913 of record NC_090930.1, read on the forward strand.
CTTATAGTCTGCTTTGTGAGCCTCTCCGGGGCCCGAGAAAAAAATGGAAGCAGCTGACCTTCACTGTGAACGAGCATAAATTCTTATTTTGCAACATTCTGTGTAAAGCCATCTGTAGAAGTTGGTTTTAGCATGCCATGTTTGTATATTGTTTGCGTGATATTAAAAAAAGTTTGTTTAAAGGACGTTATGGTTCTAAGTACAGCCGAAAGACCCCTGAAAATAGCAAGTTATGGTAAGCTATGAAAAATAACTCGCGCTAACACCATGCACTGCTAAGACTAACACCCAGGACATCAAAGATGACATCGCAAATGTCATTGATGAAATCACTGATGACATCACATGTGTATGTACTTTTCATGGAATTTGTGTACTAGGGATTTTTATTATAATGTTCCGAAAAAAGTGTCAAGGATATTGCAATAAATATCATACCATTATTAGTGCTTTGAACGATGCATTTATATCAATAAATAGCATTGTATTATGGGATTCTATGTAGTATACTGAGCTACTAATGGAGAAAGATAGCATTGTGTGCAGAGCACAAGATAAAAGTATAATATTTGTAATATTAATATGTTGAATAATGAAATGATAATTGTCCTGAAATGTTCGAAAATTCACAAAATGGGGGTGTTCTGAGGACGTTATTCGTATTGTGTGATTGCTTAGCTGTATGCAATGAGGGAATGGTACAGAGAGTAAAGTGGATGCCGTCCGCGGACACCGCGGCTGTTCGTGGACAGGGCGTGGTAAATCTGGGTTTTTCCAGGAAATCCAACATGGAAAGAAGACTGTACGGATCAGCCAATCAGATGTCGAGGTTGTGGATTTGTGTTGAAAGAGACTGTGTGTGGTGAAGATGGCAGAAGTGGAGAAAGTCAGGGAATTGGTGCTCGGAGATATGTTTGTGCATGGTTTACAGCAGTACGCTCAATGCAGGCATGTTGCAAAGAACTTTGATGTGAAAGGAGTGTGGAGCACTGTGCCTGATGGCAATGTACAGGGAATTGTACAAGTTTGTGCGGATATGGCCACGATGAACAGTCCGCATGTGGTAGCTTTGCACTATGGTGCTTTCCATTTGGGCAACGTCAGTGCCCCTACTTTGTTGGCTGATTTGGAACACTTGGTTCAAGCCGTAATGAAGCTCCTTCCAAATGCGAAAGTAATGTTTTCTGGATTACTACCTAGGGCAATATGGGACAATAGTTCAGTTTTTTGTCCGCAGCAAAACATTGCTTGGTGTGTCATCAACCGAGGCATGTGTGCCTTCATGCTTAGAGCTGGTATGTTCTTCTGTAACAATGAGAATATTGATGCCAGTAATGCTGTTAATTTTAAAGAAGATGGCATTTCTTTATCTTTTACCGGAAATGCCTTTCTATTTTGGAATGTAAGGGTTGCTTTGGAGAAGGTTATGTGAAGATTTTAAGAGTAAAGTAAGAAAAAAAAACAAGAAAAAAAATATAAAATAACAGGTGTCTGTCAAGCATCTGTAAAAAAAAAAACGGCTCTTTTCAGAGCCAACTTCAAAGGGGAAATGGGGCACACTATTTAAATTTACATTCACCACCCTCAGATTTTCAATGTGTCCGCGGACATGGCGGTAGTCCACGGACATGATAATCACTACGAGGGGGTTAGTATGTTCTATGTTACATGTCAGGGATATTATGGTTAAGTTGTGTTACTAAAAACCTATGAAATTCAGTGAAAAAACTTTGTTAAAGGGACGTTATGGTTCCAAGTAAAACTGAAAAACCCTTGAAATTCGCCAGTTATGGTAACATAAGCAACCCTAACTCGCGCCACCGTGCACTGCCAACATTAACACCCAGGACATCAAAGATGACATCACAAATGTCATTGATGACATAACTGATGACATCACATGGTTGGCTCTCCCCTTTTATCCTTTACTGACATATCAAAGCCACATAGTTTTCTTCAGTAACAGTCAGGAAGTAAAAATTGAAAAGGTACTATATTTGTAGACTTGGGGTCCTGTCACATCATATGAAACATGTACATAGCGGAAGATACAGGCTTGAAAGAGAGCAATCCTTTCTGTGCATGAAGATAATCATTATGGTTATCAGAACTTTGTCATAGTTTTATTTTTATTACTCTACCTTCCCTCTATATGCTCATATTTGTATACATTATACTCACTCTCCATAGAGTGAATGGGAAAAAATGTTTGCTCGCGCATACAGCCCAAACCGCTGGACGGATTTCCACCAAATTGGGACCAGGAGCAGCGGCTTGGTCCCGAAAGCGTGCTTTTGCAAATTTGGTGAAAATTCGTCCAGTAGTTTTTTTTAAAATGACCAAAAAGTAGGTAAAAAAAAATTAGTGATATCTGTGTTCGGTTTGCGGATACACTTCCCTGTTCGCTCCGCGGAAAGTGTCCTGATTGGCCAATCTTCTTGCGTGATGTTCGCGGACATGCAAAGTGTTCGCTGATTGGACGGCGTGGAGCATGAAGCGCGTCAGATTTTTCGGTAGCGCCCGCCATATTGGATTCGCGGATGTCCCCGGACAGCGCGGTGAAACTTTGTTCAAAATGTGTATTTTGTAGAGTGTGTTGGTGTGTAGGAGTGTTTGGGGAGGGTGGGAGTGTGTGAGATAGGATGAAAGTTGTGTTTTTTATGTGTTAGATGTTCTTTTTGTGTTCGATTTGTTTGCGGACATCACGGGTGTTCTGAAATGTTCTAAATAAACTGACTAGGTGGTGTTCTAAGGAGTCAATATGTGTCCGTTTTGTTCGCAAGCAAAGTGAAACTGTTCTAAATACACTCGCGGTGTCCGGGGAGTGTTCGTAGGTGGTGTCCTGAGGACGCTGTCCGTATTGTTCTCTGTCAAGTTGAATGTGTTCTAAGAACACGCGCGGTGTCCTGAAATGTTCGCAAATAAACAAAATGGGGGTGTTCTGAAGACGCTTCTAAGAACACTCGCGGTGTCTGGGGAGTGTTCGTAGGGGGTGTCCTGAGGACGCTGTCCGTATTTTTCTCTGTCAAGTTGAGTCAGTCCTAAGAACACTCGCGGTGTCCTGAAATGTTCGCAAATAAACAAGATGGTGGTGTTCTGAAGACGCTTCTAAGAACACTCCCGGTGTCCGGGGAGTGTTCGTAGGGGGTGTCCTGAGGACGCTGTCCGTATTGTTCTTTGTCAAGTTGAATGTGTCCTAAGAACACTCGCGGTGTCCTGAAATGTTCACAAATAAACAAGATGGTGGTGTTCTGAAGACGCTTCTAAGAACACTCCCGGTGTCCTGGAATGTTCGTAGGGGGTGTCCTTAGGACGCTGTCCGTATTGTTCGTTGTTAAGTTGAAAGTGTTGTAAGAACTATCGCGTTGTTCTGAAATGTTCGTAGGGGGTGTCCTGAAAACGGTGTCCGTATTGTTCGCTGGCAAGTTAAAAGTGTTCTAAGAACACTCACATTGTTCGCGGACATTAAAAGTTTCCCATAGATCATAGTTGAAATGTTTGACTCTCTGGATGTGATATGCTGCGGTGGTTGTTGCCAGGGCATAGAGTCTTGGGTGCATGGCCATTTGGCCATGCACCCACGATTGTATGCCCTGGCAACAACCACCGCAGCATATCACATTCATATTTGCTTATAACTTTGGGTGAAAAACAAATGTATAAGGAACAAAGGTATTAGATACTATGGATGTGATATGCTGCTATGGTTGTCCTTATTATTGTATACTTACTGTTTGGTCTAGTAATGGGAGTCCATGTTTTTCTTCTTCATTTCTGTGATAAAAGAAAATAGTATGTATTAGTATTTTGTAATGACTTATTACATTGTATAAGCAATATACTTTTATTTTTTTTCGACCCTCATATTTACTAGAGTACATATCAGAGTACTGTGAAATTTGCTCAGTTTCTATATTTGTTGCTAAAATCATTGGGTCTGTGGGAGAAAAAAAATCCATATTGGATTAAAAAAAATACCTTTTTCTGTTATGCTACAGTTTATTTGTTTGTTTGTTTTCAGTGTTCACTTGTTGTTTCTGGCTAATGCTTTATACTTTGCTTTGTTGTATTTTTTTTGGAGCAGTAACAGATTCTTCATTTGTTTTGATATTATAAAATTTTGAAGCAGTTAGATATCAATTGGCATATTCTAACTGTCTATTTTTTTAATATATTTTAGTGGTTTTGATTTACCTATTTGGATATTGTTAAATTTTGGGACAGTTAGATACCAATTGGCGTACTCTAACTGTATATTTTTTGGCCTAATTTAGTGGTATTCATTTGTATGATTAGTTGTTGTAGAATCTTTGAGCTGTTAGATAGCTTTTGGAGTATTCTAACAGTTTATATTATTTTAACACACATTTATAATTTTGGGACAGTTAGATACCAATTGGCGTATTCTAACTGTGTATTTTTTGGTCTAATTTAGTGGTATTCATTTATCTGATTAGTTGTTGTAGAATCTTTGAGCAGTTAGATAGCTTTTGGAGTATTCTAACAGTTTATATTTTTGTAACACAAGTTTAATTAAAGGTTTAAATACAGTTTATTTAACAAATTTTGGTTTTAGGAATATCAAATAAGCGTTTGTAAGATTTGCTGGTAATCTCTGCTTTAGAGTAATAGTACTATCATTACATTCAAACCATCCACATTTCTTTTTTATGTATGCAGTGTAGTGCCCTGAATTGGTTGTGGCTCCTGCGTGGTAGATTATACCTATTGTTGTGAAGGTTTTCTTACCAAGTGATATTTGACCATGTGTGAATCCAGTCAGCTTGCAGTTGTTTTTGGTACCATCTGCATTGTAACGTAGAAGCATTAGTATTACGTATTTACTATGTGTTTGTATTACTAACGTGGAGCGATTATCTGAATTGCAGGTAGAGCATAATCTACCATGGTTTGCATTTTGTACAAGTTGCTGAAATGGAATGGATTCACAATTGGTATTGATATATATATGAAGCGTTCATTGGGGATTTCTTCTTGTGTCACATTGTTGCAGAGAGTGCATGTATGTTTCCACATGTATGAAATCTGAAAGATTTCATTTATAGGTATGTTTTTGTTTTCCAGTACTTGTAGTAAGTACATTAGAAATTCTTGTGGATCTTCCTGTGAGTTTATAGTGAATTTCACCATTCCAGCACAGTAGTCCAATTGTCGTCTTATTCCAAAAACACTATGGGCCTCATTACGACCCTGGCGGAATTCGGAAAACGATGGCGGAAATGCAATACCGCCATCGAATAGCGCTCGGTGCGATTATGACCCGTCACCGCAAAGTACGAAGCCATTAGCGACACCGTAGTGAACGCTAACGCTAACTGCACCAAGCACGCGCGCGCGCCATGCCAAACCGTAAACACCACCATGGCGCAAGGGTACGCTAATTCCGACCCTAGCGGACATGTACCTAACGCCATCAAGCATGGCGGAATATACCATTCCGCCATGGTGAGAAGTGCGGCATCGCAAATCAACCGTAAACGGCCCCACTGAGTGCCTGTACACCGCTCCCTGCCCACAAAGTACAACTCCCCGTAGGTGCAATGAAGTCACAATGCAACCATTGAAATGCACAAGTCACCCATGCATGCCAACGAACAAATGAAACACAAGAGGGGCCAATGGGAGCTGCAGGGCACGGATGGCACGAATACAGAAGCCATCCCAATGGACATGACCACAGTCCCCCACCAAGAAACGCACGCAAACACAGGCACCTGTGACCAGCAATATTCCGAAAATCACATCATTCCACCAGTCCACCTGGCTGACCGGCATCTGTTTCACAAAACCCAATCCCCCGCCCCTGAGCATGACAACATTCAAACAGTCATATTGGCAGCCCCCATCCCTGACCTCACGGGCTTCGTAGGCAAACGCGCCCAGTACAGTACCACGCAACTAAACTCCGAAGCTGGAACCCAATGCAGATCTCCTCACAATACATCGCTCCCCAAATAGGAATATGCCACATCACTTGCAAAGAAGAACGCTACACGGGCCAAATCAGAATAGAAATTTAATGCACAACAAAATCACCAAGGCCATACAGCCATCAGGCCATGAACTCCAAAACACATTTCACCATTGTGGGCTGCATCCGCAAGAAATGACCAGCCACTACTTGTGTGACGCCCTGTTCCATCATGGTACACAGAGCCACATTCACGTACGAAAAGGCAACATGGAAGCGCACAGAACCGCAGGGCCGTCCCAATGGGGAGGTACTAGTCCAGCTGAAAGGCCGAAATGTTGCTCCGAGCCACTAGTACTGCGTAAGGGCATGTGGCCCATTGGCGATCGTCCCATAAGATCGTAATGCTGCTCCACTGATTAACACGAAGCAGCAGGTGTCGGGAGTAAAAGCCATCTGCAGGAGTGGCATACAGATGGCAGAGGCAAAAGGGGAGGAGATACCTGTCAACCAAAAGAAAAGAAAAAGAACAGAATGGCCATCAGAACTACATCCGAACAACTCACTTCAATGATCACACTGAATCCACAGCCATATGCATGCTAGCCCACTCCAAAGGATCATCACCACCCCAAAACCACTTGCGACTCATAACCATCTATATCGAGGTGTAAACACCATCACAAACGAGTGTACCTGTGCATGCGTCTGTCAAAACAGAATCCATCTGATGGGATTGTTAACGTGCATGGACACAAGTGTCTGAAGGCGCGTCGAGAAAGGGAGGGCTCAACAAGGCCAGATAGACGATGGTCCCACTATGGCAGCCCTGCATCACATAGCGCAGGGGAGGCGGATAGATTCCAAGAAGCCCTGAACATGGCAAACTCTGTATCAAATCATCTGCCCATGCATCCATTCATCATTCCCTCATCCCGGTATAAAAACGCCAGAACATTTACTCACATAACATTAGAAATATCCATTGAGTCTGTGCGTTATGCAGCCTGCAAAATCCACAGTGCCCCAGCCCGTAATTCCAGTGTTGTGAAGTAACATGTATTTGGGAACGTCCGGCCTCATCGCCCACGTCGCTATTGCGCATCCCAAACTATTCATATCAATCATTGCTTCCTCGCCATGGCCCCTGTCTCAAGGACATTGAACAATAGAACGTTATATTTGCAGTCAGACCTGTGGGCATCTCCTCGCCGCGAGCTGAAAACCGAAAGCGCCGCCCTTCGAATTCCTCATTTGCAACATCACGTCGAAAAGGCATCTGTGGCCGTTTGAAATCACAAATTAATCCATCTAGTGCGGCTGTGTCTGAAAATGGCAACTGCCTTCACCCACAAATGGGACGCCCCGCCCGTCGGTGCAACTCGGTACAGTGATGCATGAGGGCCCACCGTTACTCGAGTACTACGTTCCACTGACCCTTCACAAGTCTGTTCGCGACGGCAAAGATTGTATGTGAAACAATGGGACCATAGCCGAATGTACATATCAACAAATGTTACACGGCCATCGGGTACAAATACATGATTGCAATAGCAAGATGCCATTACCGAATTGCAGCGTTGTGTGTGGGACGTGCTCGGCCAAAGGGGAGAGCAGCTTGCACAGGTGGAATGAATCACCACAGGTGGAGGCCATACAGCCTGAAAACACATAAATTGCACACCCAGTCTCCTCCCACAACCACACACACTCCGAAATGCTACCGGCAGGACTCGCGATGTTGGCCCTGGGGGACCTGATAGCACTGCAAGTACTCCAACTCCAAGAAGAAGACGAACACCAACTACAACCGGCCGCACGGAGGAGACGCAGGAGGAGGAGGAGGGCAAGGCAGGGCCAGCAAGGGCCGCCAGCACAGCCACTACCACCACGCAGGCAGGCCGCAATCCCACGCCTCCGAGCACATCCGTTCAACCTCACTGATGAGCAGATCCACACCCTCTACCGTTTGGACCGGGACACCATAGCCGCCATTGTGGACATGACACAGGCTGACCTTGTCAGCATGATAGATAGCCCAACCGCCATCCCACCCCTACTGAAGGTGGTGTCTGCACTCCACTTCCTGGCCACAGGCACCTACCAGCACACAGTCGGACAGTTGCATGGCATTTCTCAGCCACTGTTCTCACGGACACTACTGCAAGTGCTCGATGCCCTCCTGCAGCACGCAGACGACTACATCTCCCTACCACGCTCGGAACAGGAAATTACAAACACGAAAGTGGGATTCCATGCACTTGCCGGCATACCGGGTTGCATTGGTGCCATCGACTGCACCCATGTTGAATTGGTCGTCCCACATGCCATGGAGGCCCAGTACCGCAACCGAAAACAATTTCATTCCCTGAATGTACAAATGGTGTGTGACTCCAACAGGATCATTACACATTGTTGTGCCCGATTCCCTGGATCAACCCATGATTCTATGGTCTTGAGGAACTCTACAATACCACGCTACATGGAGCGACACGCAGGGAACAGATCCTGGCTACTCGGTGAGTCTCATTACATGCATGATAATGTGGGGTATGTGATTCGGCAATGACCTGGCAGGAAGGGGGGGGGGTGGTGTGCGTACGTAGCAATGGCATTCCACATAATCCGTTTATCGTCCACATACAGGTGATGCTGGATATCCACTGAAGAGATGGCTCCTCACACCAGTCCGGAACCCACGGGACCAGCATGAGGAGGACTACAACCATGCCGACTCACGTACCCGTGTAGTCATTGAACAGGCATTCGGCCTACTGAAGACTCGTTTCCGCTGCCTCAGCAGGTCTGGCGGGGCACTCCTGTACCGCCATGAGAAGGTTGCAAAGATGGTGATGGCATGTGTCATGCTCCACAACATGTGCGTACGTAGAAATGTGCCCATGCCCCCTGACGCAGAACTGCAAGCACCTGATGATGGTCATGATGAGGGTGGGGATGTGGCAGCACCTCAAGGAGTCTGCGAGGCACCGGAGGGCCGTGACATTCGTCAGCATCTCATTGATGCATGCTTCTAGCACTCACGCCTGGTGGCTGATACATGGACACGGTACTCGTGGCACTGTGTGTGTCTGGTACATGCACAATATGGACTGTACGCCTATGATGGCCTCGTACACAAAGATCAATGTCCACGCATCTCATTGTATGATCGTGCATTGTTTATGGCATATGTGATATCATATTGAACACCATATCGACCCGCCACCCAAGTGAGCCCAACACACCCCCTCCACCCTCCTACCTCCCCCCCGAACACCAGTGTCCAAAGATGCTCATTGTCAGTGGGCTGTCGCTATTGCAAGCCCCCTCTGCGGGTATCAGGGGCACCCCTGCCTGTGGAGCGCAGGTTCCTCCCAGATCTACGTTGGGGGCTGCCCTGGACGGAACTTGCAACGGATGATGTCTCTGCCTGCTCACGTCCATGCATGTCCCTAAGGGTTTGTGAGAGCTCAGTGAGCACACGGCGCACTGCGGCAAGTTCGGCACATACGTCTGTGGACGTCGCATGCAGTTCCCCCCTCAGGCTCTCGGTGCTTCTCTCCATTTGGACTCTCAGGCTCTCGGTGCCACTCTCCATTTGGACTCTCAGGCTCTCGGTGCTAGTCTCCATTTGGACTCTCAGGCTCTCGGTGCTAGTCTCCATTTGGACTCTCAGGCTCTCGGTGCTACTCTCCATTTGTGCCCTTAGTGTCTCTGTACTTCTCACCATTTCTGCCCTAAGTGTCTCAGTTGATGTTTCTATGTCTGCCTTAGTGCCCCCACATTCATCGGCATGGTCCTTGAGGAGCGTGGCCAGTTGCTGCTGTTGCACGATTAACTGGTCGAGGGACTGTTGCCTCTGCTGGGCCATGGCCATTTGCGGGGGTGTCACAGAGGGGCTGTTGACCTCATGTTGCCTTGCCACAGGGCTTGTGGGGGATGGCCAGTCGTCGTCTTGTGGGTGCCCCTGCGTGGTATCCTCATGATGTACGGGATGGGACAGACAGGGGGATTGGGATAGGTCATGGATGGATCTGACTTCGACATCCCCATCTTCTGTGTCGGAGCATGCTGCCATCAATGGGGTGTCACCTATGGTGCTGCTGCCACCAGAGGCAGTGCCTTCTGTGGCATCCGTTGGGGGGACCTGTGGTGGTGGTGTTGTGGGCATGCTGGCTGCTGGGGTGCCTGTTGATGTTCCCTCCTCTGTGCTGCCACCTGATTTGTGCTGCTGCCGTGTCTTGATGCGTGCAGCTGAGGTGGAGGGTCTTTGGCCGTTGGTCTTGGCCCTCTTTGCAGGTGTGCTGGTAGGGGTGTCCTGATGCTCGTCGTTTGGATCGGACCCTGTGGTGGAGTAAAGGAGGGCGAGGGTTATTAATGGGTCTGTGGGTATTGGAATGGCATTGTATCACATGCATTGGGGTGGTACCTGAGGGTGATTTGGGTCGGGGCCTTGGAGGTGCTTTCATTTTTGTGTGGAGTGAGGGTGCAGTTGTTTGGCAGCCTGCAGTTAGGGTGTGCCTGCTGCACGTGTAGTGGGTGTTTTAGGGGTTTTTAATTATTTATGTATTTATTGTGAGTTTTAAAGTGCGCTATCAGGCCGATGTGTGTGGACGTTCTCCTGGACATGTGTTTCTGTTGCACTATGTGGACACATGGTACTTCACATGATTGGACATTGTGGATTTGGCATTGTTTTATTTGGCCCACCTACCTGAATCTTCGGATGTCTGCACTCCTTTCTCCATCCCTCCGACTCCCTCTATGCTCTCCATTCCGATGGTGGAGGCACAGATTTCTTCCCAGGGGGTCAACTTGATGGGTGATTCAGGACCTCCCCCGGTGGCTGTGGCAATGTTGCGGTTGGCAGAGAGTATGCTGCGGACGCGTATCCGCAGGTCGTCCCATCGCTTTCGGCATTGCTGTGGGGTGCGGGGTGCGGTCCCCACCGCACTTACCCGCTGTGCCACCAGAGCCCATATGGCCTTCTTGTTTGCAAGTGCCGTCCTGGTCATTTGTGTGCAGAAGACGACGGCAGCATTCTCCTGGAGGGTCTCTGTTAGCACGGTGAGTTCCTCACGGGAGAAGTGGACCTGCCGCTTGCGGTCGCACGCTTTCTTCGCTACTTTTCCCATTTTTCTTGGTTTCGCTAGGGTGGATGACGGGTTGGGGTGTGTCTCAGGGTAGTGTTTTTAGTGGTTGTGTGGTTTTAGTGGTTTTATAGGTGTACGGCGGGATGTTTCCCGTTCCGGGCCCATGTTTTTACTTCCGTTCCCGTATATTTCCGGTCACCGTACTTTCCGGTAGGCGCACACTGCGGTGTCCGCTGTGATGGGTGGCGGTATTGCACCTAGGGCGCCGTACGGCGGCGGTGTGGGCCGTTTTGGGGTCATTTCCGCCATCGCGGACTTTGCACTTCCGCCATGCCGTGGTGCTCGTGCCCGATGGGTCGGAATGGGCCGCACTTTGCTCCTTCGTGCAATGGCGGAAACGCTATTTACGCTGTGGCGGTCCGGTCAGTCACTTTCCGCCAGGGTCGTAATGAGGGCCTATATGTGTTGTCAGGATTGTTTGCTGCATTTGTGTGTAGAACTAACATTTGCAAACACAATGGGTCTGTACTGTGTGAGTAAATGTTGTCAACAATTGGTGGTAATTGAAATAGAATAGTCATTGCTACATTTGCATAGCAACATACATCAACTATATTTGAGAATTTAAATGGTCCAGGTAGTTCTGTATCTAACTGCTTTATTTGAAGTTTGTCTTCCTTCTTTAAAGTACCTGGTTTACTTTCTCTAATTGATTCATTTTTGTTTGTGGTACTTGATGAAGTATTAGTTTCTTTTACTCTCTTTGGAGGATTTGCAGTGACGTCCTGTTGCATTTCTGTTTGATTTAGTTTTCTTTTACAACGTTTAGTTTTTGTGGAACAGAATATGTGTTTAGATGGGGAGTGTATAGTGAGCAAAGTCTATTATATTCTAAAATGCAAGGAATATCAGTGTTTACTTTACTTGCATCAAAGTTGATTAGAAATAGACCGTCAAGTGTACGTAAGCGTGATAGTGCTACGTAGCTCATGCCTTCTTTAAAGACTGTGTTACCAATATCTATCATTGCTTTGTCTAGGGTAAGACCTTGTGATTTATGAATTGTGACTGCATATGCAAGAGTTAGAGAAAATTTTTCTCTGCGTACCTACATATCTTTGAAGAGAAGGAATATAGCTGTTGAGCGTCCTATCCGTTTTGCTTCTGAAAGTTTGTCAAAGAGAATATTGACAAACTGAATTTTGTTGTCACGTGGGTATGTTTGAAAGCCAACAACTGTACCCAGTGCTCCATTAACTAGTCCTTGGTCCACGTCAAGGTTACGTTTAAGCATTACTCTGCAATTTAAGGATAATTGTAACATCTTTTCTAAGCCTTCTGATTTTGAGATTGATTTTTCTAAATTATTTAGTCTTGTTGTGGCTTGGTCACACATGGGTAGTGTCATACCATGTACATCTAGTTTGTCTGTGGCGCTAATTTCCATTATTGGTTGCATTTCTTTACTTAGCATGATTTCATTGAATTTGAAACAGCTTGCAAGAGTTGGCATTAAGGCCATACAATTTACATTTTTGTGGGCTAATTGTTCCATAACATCTATAGCACATGCATTATCGCCATAAAGTGCATTAATGTGCCGGGTTTTCAATGTTGTTTTCAATGTTGCTTCTGCTTCTTTATAAAGTATACCAACTCTCAAACTTTATAAAATGTTGGCATAAGTTAGATCTGCAGATTGGCGCATGTTTTCTGTTAATTCTCTGTATTGGAAATGTTGCCAAAGGTTGACATTTCCAATGCTGCCAACAGTTTTACGGCAGAGTTTGTGCCCTAATGTTTTAAAAATAGGTTCACCTTTTACTGGTGTTAATTGAAGCAGATCTCCAAAAACAATAATGTGTTTTGCTGCAAAGAGCTCTTCATAGTCTGTTTTGAGTACTTCTTGTAATCTGAGGTGAATCAAAGCTAACATCAGGTTGGAGACCATGCTGACTTCATCTATTAGTAGCATTTTCATTTGTTTCAATACTCTGCGTAATTCCATTGCAGCTTCTGCAGAAAGTTTGTAATAGTCTAATTTGTTCTGGTGTTCTACTGGTAATAGTAGTAATCGGTGTAATGTAACACCACCTATGTTGTAGGCAGCTAAACCTGTGGGGGCAGTGACAACAGCTGACAGTTTGTTGTTTGTCAATTGTTGAAGGAACTTACTAATGATTTTGATTAGGAATGTTTTGCCAGAACCAGCTTCACCACTGACGTACAGTAGTATAGGTTTATAATTATGGCAGGAACATTCTTTATTTTCCTGTTTTACACCATGTGCAATTTGTTTTGTTACTTCTTGAAAAATGGTACTTTGCTCATTGTTTAGTTTTGATTGTAGTATAGTTAAGTCTTCCTTATCTTCATACTGACACATGGTGTTTTCTACTTCTATCATAGCTAATTCTGCCTCATTTGTTATTAGTGGTTCTCCCAGTGGTTCTTGGCTTCCTGTTACAGAAGGTTGACTACTGTCAGGAGTATCCTTATCTAGTTGAGCTTGGAGTTCTTCTTCATGTTGCTGTTCATTGTGCAACATTGTTTTGTACTGTGTAAAGTTTACATCAGTTATAGTGCTTTCATTTGCTTTGAAAGCATCCTCATATGAGTCATAGTTATCTAGTATTTCTTCTTCTTTTCTCCATGGTTTGAAGAGTTGTAGCAGGGACATGTAATATACTTCTTTATGTTGAGGAGTCTTCAATGACAATTTGATATGATTAATTAAATTTGGTTTAGTGAGTTTAACTAAGCTGCCTTCTCAGTCTGTCACTCTATATTTACCTTTTTTTTCATCGGGTTTCATATTATTTTTGTATGTGTAGTTTGGGCTATTTGGTATAGACACATGTTTTCCAAAGTATTACTTCTGTTTGGGTAGTATGTGTCCAATAAATTGTTTTTTAAAATGTCTTGGCTGTTGGGATCATGTTTGGCTATTGTTTCTATATCTTCATATGATTTTAGAACTCTTTTTCTAGATTTAGCTGGACCAAGACTTAGCCATACTATATTTTCAGATTTACCATACAATGAAGTACCAGTTAAACGATCAGCTGCTTCATAAGATCCACATTCTCTATGGGTGAGCATTTTTATGCCCAAGCTGTATAATTTCTGAGATACTGTTTTATCTGATGACAGGTCATTCCAGAGGTCTTGGAGCTCTGTCTTTTCTGCTTTAGTTAAATATGCTGTGACATATCGTGCAACTGCAGTAGAATTGTCTGCAATGTACTGCACATCTATGTTTGCATTCCATAAGTGGGCAATGATTGCATTATAATCATTGATATATTTTTCTTCTTCTTTTCTTTTTATGTAATATGTATTTTTAGGTGACTTTCCTTTAACAGTATGTCTATCTGAAGACATGATGCTGTTTACTTGACCTGTATTTGTAACTGGTCTAGGGAAACCAAATCGGCATTTGGTGTAGTATTTGCCTATGTTTTTGTATTTGCGACGACAATATTTTCCACATTTGTGTCTTTGAAATTGTAAAATCTGTGCACAAAGATCACTATTTGTGGCTTCTGATGGAATTTCACAAGTGACATATTTTTCAATAAACTGTAAAACCGTGGCATCACTGTCTTGACCAAATTTAGGAGCATCTTTAATCCATAAAAGCATGTGGATATGTGGTGCTCCTCTGGCTTGGTATTCTTTTCTCCAAAAGAAGTGTTGCACTTCTCCAAGGGGAGGAACAGTTTTATTACAAATAAAATGTAGCATAGCAATGAAGCGATGATGAAAATATCTTGAAACATTAACAGGATCCAAAGAACAAAGTTCTCCAGGTGTTAGAATATCTTTGTTTGCTTTGTTTTTATTTGATATGCGTAGGAAATCATGTAAATCTTCCCATGCATATTCTGCACAACTTAATGTAACAAACCAAGCGGGTGGGCCAAGGTTTCTGATCATACAACGGTCATCTCCATTTGTAATATTTGATTGTAAAACCTCATCCTTTTGTTGCACTTTCTCTAATAATTGTGTAGCTGTCATATTTTGAAAGTGTGATCCTGATTTTAATATGTGTGCAACTCCGTAACATAAAGTTGCTAGTTCACTTTCAAAGAGTAGGTGGAATATGTATTCCACATTTTGTCTAAATCTGGGATCTTCAGAATACATCCGTAATGAGCGGTATTCTGAAGCTGATATTTGAATAGGTCTATCATCATACCTTCCTCCTTTGCCAGTTGGAAAGAGTAGAGGAAACTTTTTCCCATATACTGATTGGCAATCCTTTTGTTTGACGCTTGTATACTGGTCTAAAGTATTTGATATTGTAGCAGGATCTAGTAGCTCAAATTGACCAGCTTCTTGTGTTTCTTAAATTATTTCAGTTGTATCTTTCAAGTTTTCTTCAATATTAATTTCTTTGTAATATTAATTATTCTCTTTAAGATATTGGAAGGCTTGTCTAACTTTATATAAACCTACCAGCTGTTGCCATATTTTTTTGTCTTTTGGAGGTACTCCATTTACTAATATAATTAAAGATTGCTGCATTGGACGTTCCACTCCTAGAGTATGCACATTTTCTTTTAGATTTAATGGTAAATAAACTACTTTTCCACGAATGCCTTTTACCAATTCAGAGGGAGGTAATTTTGCTGTTTTTGGTTGAAGGCGTATTATTGCTTGAAATGGGTGTACTGTTTGAATTATGATGCTCTCATATAAATTAAGTTGTTGTAGAGGTTTTGGTACTGGGTATAATTCCAAATTATTTGTGATAGAACGTGAAGGAGTTTGGTTGTTGTGAAGCTTTGTAGTGCAATAACTGCAAAGTATTAAGGGCTCAGTTATTTCATATTTGTTTTCTGCTAGAAGGTAGAGAGCTAATTCAAACCATTTAGAATCTTCATTGTCTTCTATTTTGTATGATAGGTCCACAGTTTTTGTGTTACTTTTATAAAAAATTCTACGGCAACATACACATACATGGTTTGGTACTTCAGCTGATGTACTTTTAAATTTTAGTATTTCTTTTTTGTATGTGTTTAGCAAAAGTTTGCCATGTGTAGAATTGTTGCTTAATTGGTTTAAAGCTATTTCATTCTGTAAATGGCTTTCACTTCCAAAATATTTTTTCCGGATGTAGTGAATTTCTTCAAGTCAGTCTTTTGCTGTACCACGTAGAAGGATGTTATTTAACTTTGCTAGTGCTAAAGCAGGACTTTTAGCATAGTACAGTTTATAGACTAGATTTCTTATAGTTGACTGATGTGTTGATATCCTTTTGATATCATGGAAAGTGGTTTTACAAGTAGGTCCTGTAATGCAGGCCAATGAATGTCCTTGTAGTTTGTGTACTTGCGCACTGGACAGGTATCTATATTTTGCAGTAATTTAATTTTGATTTTGTCTTTGCTTTTTACATATTTATTGAGGAATTGGTGTAAAGATTTGAAACATTGTTTGGGAATATTACAAATTGACGTGCATGGCCATTTGTACACTACACGTTCTGATTCAGTTGAATGGAGGGGTAATTCTAAGTTTTCAGGGCATATTTTTGTAAGGAGTACTTCTTGTTCCATTATGGTATTATTCACTTTTTCATAACCTCGACCACTGCTATTTATGGCAATTGTATTCGTTTGCTTTTGTTTGTATGCTTCTTATATGGTTCTGTGCTCGTAGTGTGATTCCATTCACCTCCGCAGATACTTAAGAAGTTCTTTCTGTTGACATTTCGCTTATTGAGAAGTCTTTTTTGTAATTTAGTTATTAGTTTTGTTAGTGGTTTCATTTTGTTTAACAGTAAAATAAATAAATTTCTTTTGAGAAGAATTGCACTGTCCATCAATGCTTCTAAGATAGGTTTTAAGCTTTGAACCTGATTTCTCTCCTGTTTTTATAAGATTTTGAAGGACTTTGTGACGGTATATTTTGGCTAAAATACTTTTCTTGGTATGCTTACTTTGCACTATATTAAAATTTGAAGAAGAAGTTTTATCTGTACTGATAGCTGATTTTCTGTTAATTGTTTTTTGGTTTGTTTTATATTTTGATAGAGGAAGCGAAGTTGTTGTACTTGAAACTTCTTGTGTTTCACTAAATGATTGTATTAGCTGTTTTGTTTCAACTTTTTTTACAAATTCTGCTAGAGATGGATGCTTATGTTGGACACCTTTATTTTCATTTGCTCTAATTTTGTGTTGCTTTCTACGAAGTTGTCTTTTGGTAGGCATTCTTTAGGGTCTGTTGAAAAAAATAAAGAAGATATGGGTTGGGATGTTCTGGAATGTATGTGTGCTGTGTGCATGAGTGTTTGAGTAAGATGATAAAGATGTATGTAATGGTGTGTGATTGTGCATTGGGAACTAAAACTAGTAGGGATAGGTATTCTTGAATTTATGTGTCACTAAACTGGGGTTCAGATGACAAAAAAAAAGTAAGCTAGTGGTGTGGAAAAGTACAAATAGTAAATGTAATGTATACAAATAAAACAGGTGTTTGTTCTATAATATGAAAATTGTAGTGGTTCAGTTGGCTAATTTGTGTGTCCAAAAATAGAAATTTGTGGGCCTTTCTGGTTGTAAATCGCTGTTTACGACATGGACATTTTTGGACAAAATGGTTCAAAATCTCTATTTTAAGAAACCAAAATAGCTGGTATTAATGTTATAGTATATTCGATTAATAATATAAATAATATGGTGATATTATACTTACTTTTTTTTTAATTAACAGGTAACTTCTTAGTTTTTCTTTCTTCTTCGAATTCGGCTGCTTCTTTTCAGGAAACTGGTCTTCACTGCAACTGTAAAAGCTTCAAATTAGTAACTTTGTTTGTATATAGCACTATTTTTAATTTAGATATTGATTTTTTTAATTTTAATCCTCAGTGTCTTCTTTAAAACCATTAAACTAATTTATTTACATAAGATACATTGCATCAGTTCAGTACATATGATATGTTCTTAATGAACAAATTGTATTGAATGACTAACTGTAGCAAAAATAAAATATCTTTACTATGTCTTGTGAAATTTATAATATATTAGTGAATACCACTATTTCTGTAAGTAAACTGTTCTAGGTAATAGCGCCTCAATGTCATGTCTAATTTAAAGTAATTAAGTAAATAAATAAATAAAAACAAAAAATATGAAATTGTATAAGTATTTTTATAAAGGTTTAAACATAGATTGTGTTTGCATGCAATTTTGTTTGAATATATGTAGTCTATATATTTCATTTAAAAAATGTTAGTTTAACATGATTTGAGTGTGTGTGTATAAAGAAAGTAAACAGTATAAAGTTGTATAAGTGGTAGGAAATTGAAAAAAGTACAGTAAATTCATTTTACAGATTTTGCAAGGTAAAAGTCTGTTTGAAAATGTGTTCATATACCATAGCTCTCAACTCACACGCTTTTGGCGGGTGTCACACGCCTTGTAAAGGGCAGACTCACCCGCCAAGCCTCCTGCACACCCATTCATTCCAATGGGCATCTCACCCGCTAAAAACAAAATCGGGTGATGTCACCCGCCTGTAAAACAAAAATGGTTGAGAGCTATGTCATCTACTATACAGAAAATATGCATACCTGAAGTTTGTGTTCATGCATATGGATATGCATGGAGCTGCAAGTAGAAATCTTGAAGACTTGTACAGTATTTGTGGTAGATGCTGCTTGCCAATGATATGACACTTGTACTCAGAGAGATTCAGAGTACATTTGCAGTGCTGATCTATGATGATGCAGTTAGATGTAGAGGTCTTGAATGTGATTGGTGCATGGTCATGTGATTTTTGAGGTACATCCAATGAGGGAATGGCAGAGAGAGTGTATTGGAAATGGTAGAAGGGCTGTTCATGTTACGATATGTACGCGGACATGGCGGTAGTTCCCGGACATCGGGAGTTACATCCGGGGATTTTTGGGTTCAGAAGTCATGCAAATGAGAATAAGCACTGAAAGGGATTGGTCAGGAAAGTTTGGTGGGTGTGTTGTGCCAGGAGAGATTTTCTGAGATACTCTTTTTGCTGAGAGAACAGAAGATAGCTATGGCTGTGTGTTTCAGAAAACAGATTGTTTGGATTTTAGGAGATTCGTGGATACATTGGTTGAAGGTGCATGCAGAAAGCTGTAGAGTAGCTGTAGATCTTGGATTCCCACATGTGGAAGTACACTGGCATGGAGTACGTGGAATGAAGTGGTTGGATTTGCTACCTCTCTGTGCTACTTTGGAGACAGAGCAACATCCAGACATAATTGTAATTCATTGTGGAGGGAACAGTTTAGGGCATGTGACTGGAATTTTTTTGCAATTTGCTATGAAAGAAGGACTGAGGAAGGTTATGGACATGTTTCCTAATTCTCAAGTGATATTTTCACGGATTGCGCAGAGACAAATGTGGCTTCGTTCTTCTTCATTTGGTCCACAAATGGAAAAAGCAAGGCGCAATGTTAATAAGGCTGTTTGTGGCTTTCTAAGAGATTTTTGCATGTCTTCTTTTCACAATGAAAATATTATGTTTTGTAGTACATACATTTTTCGCAGAGATGGAGTCCATCTTACTTATGCTGGCAATCAGATTTTTCTGAGAAATGTACAAAATGCATTGCGACCTTTTTTGGAATTACTACAACGATTTTGAAGTAGATGTTAAGCATTTACAATTTTTGACTTACAAACACCACCCAAAGGCTCTTTTCAGAGCAGCCACTTCTTTCCAGAGAAAATTACAATGCTTGTGATGGAGTAGTAACCCAATTTTTTTAATGTTCGCGAACTGTTCGCAGACTTCTAAAAAATACAACGAGCCCTGCTTCATTTATTTTCACTTCTATTTTTTAACTGGGAAAGGCGGCTCTGAAAAGAGCCTTTTTTTTTTTATTTTTGTAATTTTGCATTTTTTTTGGTTTTTCAGACACGACACACTAGGAGAGGAGGGTAAAGGAGGGTAAAGGGGGGACACCAACCACAGGGATAAGAAAGGGCGAGCTGAGAGAGGAAGATGTAGAGTGGGTTTTATTTGGGTAGTGAGCAGGTCTTCTCGTGCTCTGAGACGATAGTCTCAAAAGCACTCCGAAGTCCCTCCCCCTGCAGAGTACTGTGTCACAGTACATACATACAACTGTCACCCTCGAAAGGTAAGGGTCATCAGCATTGTGTATGGCCTGTGAGGCAGCTTGAGAAAGACGGATGAAGTAGAGGAAATCAACCTGCTACGTTCTTCGCAAGGTACAACCTTGCAAATAGCCCCAGAGTGAAATGACCTCAGGTG
Organism: Ambystoma mexicanum; assembly: GCF_040938575.1. Taxonomy (NCBI): domain Eukaryota; kingdom Metazoa; phylum Chordata; class Amphibia; order Caudata; family Ambystomatidae; genus Ambystoma; species Ambystoma mexicanum. The sequence continues at coordinate 1,232,070,205 of NC_090930.1, forward strand.
TCGCTTCATAGTAGTGGTCCCAAAGCTGTAGTTACTGTGCTTCCCGCGACTGAGTATCATTTTGCACTCATTGCAGGTAACATGGTTCGCATGAGCCTTAGGACCATTCCCATGAATGGTAAATAACCGCCACACCCAAGACTCACGCCTAGTGCGGGTAGTAGGGAATTCCTCTACCTCATTCTCATCATCCTCTTCTTCCTCCTCCGCATCCTCAGTCCTGTTCCCCTCTTCAGGCCCTTGGGGAGGTGGTGGTGGTGGAGGGGGTGGTGGTGGTGCTGAAGCAGGTGCAGCACCAAGTGGCAGTTCAGCAGCCAAGGATGCCATGTGGATGATGGTGTAGTCTGCAGGTGGCAGCAAAAATCACTGTTATGAAGAATAGCCAGAAACACAATGGGAATAAGCTCTTGGGCGTGGTATTTTATAGGGGTGCTTGTGCGCGGTCCGCGGACATGCGCACTGTGCGCGGACAGATCGAACACAAAAAAAGGATCGGAAAGTTTCAAAAGGTATATAGAAACTCAAGATTGCTATGTGGGACTTGTGGCATGGTGAGATTTTATTGAAAAATATTTTGGATTAACTGAAAATGTACTTTTAAATTGTTCGGGGACACGAACAGTGTCCTCATTTCAGGACACACGATGAGCGTGGGCGCAGTCATATGATCTGTTTGCGAACTAGTCTGCGAAGGAAGCGCCTGTCCGCAGGACACCAAGTGCACAGAGATTGGTTAGCGCATGCGCATTGATGTCCTACGGACACTGTTCGGGTTCTGAAGTAATTAAAAGTGCGTCACACGTGAAACGAACATTTCAGGACACCGCGTGTGTTCTTAGAACAGTTTAAACTTGGTAGCGAACAGTAAGGACAGATATAGTGTTCTTCAGGACACGTGTAATTTAGTTTATGTACGAACATTGCAGGACACCAATTGTGTTCTTAGAACACTTTCAATTGGGTAGCGAACACTACGAACAGTTGTACTGTAGTTCAGGACACATCATTTTTGTTTATTTACGAACATTTCAGGACACCAATTGTGTTCTTAGGACAGTTTTAAGTTGATAGCGAACATTACGGACAGATATAGTGTTCTTTAGAACACTTTAATTTTTGTTTCTTTACGAACATTTCAGGACAGCACGTGTGTTCTTAGAACAGTTTCAACTTGCTAGCGAACAGTACGAACAGGTGTGGTGTTCTTCAGGACACCTCCATTTTCGTTTATGTACGAACATTTCAGAACACTCACACTGTCCGCGGACACTTTTATTGTTTTAAAAAAAAAAAACAGAAACTATTCACAATACAATATAAAAATAAACTTTATTTAACATATATTAATAATTTATGACAGAGAAGGTGAGGCAGAAACAGAAACAAAAACAGGAGAATTTGGGGTTTCAACATGTTTGGTATTAGGTGAGGAAGGGTTGGAAATCTCATCAAAACGTTTTGGATTATGGAGAGGGTTTAGGGATAATTGACTGGGATATGGTGAGGAGGGACAAGTACATGTGGGGCAATGGTATGACGTTTTTGTTTTAAAATGATCTTCAACAAAAGTTTTCAAATTATTAAAATTGGTCAACAGTAAATCCATTTTTTCTTTTATGTTGTCAAGCGTGTTTTCCATAACAGCTTCTTTAGAGGTAGTTTCTATTTTGTTATGCTCTGTATAAAAAAAAATATATATATGTTAAATGTATACAAAATAATAATATTTAAATGGTTTATATTATAAAGTGTTTACCATTAGTTTCACTATCTTGTGACATTTCTTCATGTGGGAAATTGTCCTCTAGCCATTCCAGAGTACTAGACATTTCTGTGAGAAAAAAAAAGAAAAGATAATATATTTTTTAATCTAATACAGAAAGTTTATAAATATATGAGTAAAATGAAGTACACTTACTATTTCTGGTAAGATAAGTCCTATGTATTCAGTGGGTCTGGTCTTGTTCTCAGTTCTGTTGTGTCTGTGAGGTAATTATGTTGGAAGCCAATTTATGTTCTTGTGGTATATTCCATTTCAGAACATATTGTATTTAAATGAATGGTTAGTGTGTTACATATATGGGTTACATTTCTTATGTATTACTATATATAATGAGTTTGTGTGCTGCTTTTTGAATTTGTTAATTGTTCTTATATTATGATATAACAATGAAACATACCCCCCAACCCCCCCCCCCCACAGTTTTTAGGTAGTGGTACTGTTCTCCGAACATGTCCGCGAACATTAAATAAGTTCGCGGACATCAAGTTCATAAGAAGAGATCTAGTCAGTTCCATATGACATGTATATAAAGTCAAAGTCATTATTGTTAAGTTTTGCTACTAAAAAGCTATGAAATTCAGTGAAAAAACTTTGTTAAAGGGACGTTATGGTTAAGTTGCGCTACTAAAAACCTATGAAATTCAGTGAAAAAAACTTTGTTAAAGGGACGTTATGGTTAAGTTGTGCTACTAAAAACCTATGAAATTCAGTGAAAAAACTTTGTTAAAGGGACGTTATGGTTCCAAGTAAAATCGAAAAACCCTTGAAATTCGGCAGTTATGGTAAGCTAAGCAACCATAACTCGCGCCGCCACCGTGCACTGCTAAGACTAACACCCAGGACATCAAAGATGACATCACAAATGATGACCCTGGCTTTCCACATACTTTTTGGAACTTTTTGAACCTTTTGGGGTGTTCGATCTGTTCGTGAAGCGCACCCCTCGACCCCTATAAAAGTCCACACCCCAGAGCTGATATTCATTGTACTTCTGCCTATTGCAGATTGACTTTTGCTGCCTTTGCTGCTCTTGCTGAGATTATCTCATCAACCCTGATGGCATCCATGGCTGCTGTTGCTACATCTGCCTTAGCACCAGCCCCAAACCCTCCACCACCACCACCACCTCCCCAAGGGCCTGCAGAGGGGGAACAGGCGTGAGGATGTAGAGAACGAGGATGAAGAGGATGAAGAGAATGAGGTTGAGGAATTCCCTACTACCAGAAATCGCCGGGAATCTTGAGTGTGGCGGTTGTTTACCATTCATGGTAACGTACCAAAAGCACGTGCAAACAAGGTCACCTGCAACCAGTGCAACATGGTGCTGAGTCGTGGGAGACGTGGTTCATACAGCTTTGGTACGACATCCATGAAGCGAAACCTAACATCGTTCCACACTGCGGACATTCGCAAGGTTGTACCTTGTGATAAACATAGTAGGTTCAGTTCCTCTACAGCATCCTCCGTTTCTGCTCCTCTCACCACAAGAGACACTCCGGTGGGAGAGCGCATCCCTCCAGCTGCTTCACAGGCCATTCACAATGCTATTGACCCTTATCTTTCGAGGGTCACAATATTGTGTATGTACTGCGACACAGTACTCTGCAGGGGGGGAGAGTCTTCAAAGTACTTTCAAGACTACGGTCAAGGAGCACCAGAAGACCTGCTACCTACCTAAGTAAGGCCCACCTTACATCTTCCTCTCTCCACCTGCCCTTTCTTATCCCCGTGGTTGATGTCCCTTCCTTACCCTCCTTTCTCCTCCTCTCCTAGTGTGTTGTATGTAAAAAACAAAAAAATATATAAAAAAACACCAAACATCCAAAAAATAAGGCTCTTTTCAGAGCTGCCTTTCACAGTTTAAAAATAGAAGTGGCAAATAAACAATGCAGGGCCCTGTGCATTTTTTGGAAGCCCGCGGACAGTCCTAGGATGTATAAAATGTAAGGGTGCTGCCCTAGCAAAACCAATGCACTTTTCTCTGGGAGAAAGTGGTGGTTCTGAAAAGAGCCTTTTGGTGGTGTTTTTGTGTGTTTGAAAAAACTTGAAATCGTCAACATCTACTGCAGAATAGGTGACTAATTACAAAAAAGGTTGCAATGCATTTTGTAAATTTCTCAGAAAAATCTGATTGCCAGCATAAGTAGGATGGACTCCATCTCTAGGAAAAATGTATGTGCTACGAAACATAATATTTTCATTGTGAAAAGAGGACATGCCAACATGTCCTAGAAAGGCACAAAAAGCCTTATTGACATTGTGCCTCGCTTTCTCCATTTGTGGACCAAATAAAGAAGAACGCAGCCACATTTGTCTTTGCGCAATACGAGAAAAAATTACTTGGGAAGTTGGAAACATGTCCATGACCTTCTCGAGTCCTTCTTTCATTGCAAATTGCAAAGAAATTCCAGAAACATGTCCTAAACTGTTCCCTTCACAATGAATTATAATTATGTCTGGATGATGCTCTGTCTCTAAAGTAGCACAGAAGGGTACCAAGTCCAGCCACTTCATTCCACGCACTCCATGCCAATACACTTCCACATGAGGGAATCCAAGATTTGCAGCTACTCCACAACGTTCTGCATGCACCTCCAACCACTATATCCATGGGTCTCCCAAAATCCAGATAATCTCCAGATAATCTCTTTTCGGAAACACAAAGCCATATCTATCTGTTCTTCTCTCAGGAAAAAGATGTTCTGAAAAAATCTCTCCTTACACAACACACCCAGTAAACTTTACTGACCAATCCCTAGCTCTACTAATTCTCATTTGCATGCCCCTCCACCCCCAGAATCCCCGTATGTATTACGCGCAGACTACCGCCATGTCCGCAGACATATCGAAAATCTGAGCAGGGTGAATGTACATTTAAATAGTGTGCCCCATTTCCCCTTTGAGGTGGGCTCTGAAAAGAGACATGTTTTTAGTTTTTTTGCAGATGCCTGACAGACACCTGTTATTTTGTATTTTTTGGCGGGTTTTTTCTTCTTACTTTACAACTAAAATCTTCACATAACCTTCTCCAAAGCAACCCTTACATTCCAAAACAGCATGGAATTTCCCAAAAAAGATAAAGAAATGCCATCTTCTTCAAAATAAACAGCATTATGCAAATCGTTATTCTCATTATTACAGAAAAACATACCAGCTCTAAGCATGAAAACACACATGCCTCGATTGATTTTACACCTAGCAATTTTTGCTGAGGACAAAAAACAGAACTATTGTCCCATATTGCCCTAGGTAGTAATCCAGAAAAAAATTATTTTCCCATTTGGAAGGGTGTTCATTACTGCTTGAACCAACTGTTCCAAATCTGCCAACAAAGTAGGGGCACTGATGTAGCCCAAATGGAAAGCACCATAGTCCAAAACTACCAGATGGGGACCTGTTCATCCTACGCATATCTTCACAAAATTGTAGAATTCCCTCTACATTGCAATCAGGCACAGCGCTCATCACCACCTCCACTCCTTTAACATTGAAATTGTTGGCCACCTGCCTGCATCGAGGATACTGCTGTAAACCATGGACAAACATATCTCCGAGCACCAACACCCTGACTTTCTCAACCTCTGCCATCTTCACTACACACACTCTCTTTCTACACAAATCCACAACGTCAACATCTGATTGGCTGATTCCTACAGTCCCCTTTCCATACTGGATTTGCTGGAAAACCCCGGATGTGGCACGCCCTGCACGTAACTCTTAGCCAGCCCTTCAACCCTTTCCACTTCACTCTTGGTGCCATTCCCTCATTGTATACAGCTAAGCAGTGACACAACCATCCACCAATCACATCCAAGACCTCTACATCTAACTCCATCATCAGAGTTCCGCACTTCAAATGTACTGTTGATCACTCTGAGTACAAGCCTCATATCATTGGAAAGCACCTACTACAAAAACTATTGTACACGTGTCCAAGATTTCTAGTTACAGCTGCATGCAGAACCACATGCATGAATACAAATTACAGGTATGAATATTTATTAAAAGTACATGTACAACTCTTATGAATGCATATAAACAGAGGCCCTCATTCGAGTTTGGAGGTAGCCATGGCAAAATCAGTCTGACTCCGGTCTGGTGAAGGGAGTAATTACCGGTCCAGTCCGAGGTCGGCGGGACTGGTAATTCCCCATTCACCAGAGCCATTCCCCATTCCCATTTGAGCCCCCATAGTGCTCAATGGGAAGGCGGCAATAACGGTACCGCAAATTGCGGCACCATTATTGACCCCAGTATCCCTTTGCGGGTCCCGTCCATAACGCCTGGTAAAACCAGGCATTAAGGGAGGACCCGCAAAGGGACCTCGGAATAGGGCGCAAAGGGATCACCGGCACCGGTGTCATTACCAGTGCCCGGTATCCCTTTGCGCCCAGGTCGTAATGACCCCCAGAGTAATGCCACTAAACCTGTATAGCCTATACATACATGCCAGACCTCCCATTTTAAGCACAAGACTCACGATTTTTCATTGAAAAATCGCACTATTCTTTGCTGTCTCCCACATAACCTATACATACATGCCAACCTTCCCGATTTTGACGCGAGACTTCTGATTTTTCATTGAAAAAGCACACTATTTTGTACTGTTTCCCACCTAAATTAATGCTAATCTCAATGCAATCATATGGGAAAAATAAATGTTCCTGACTGCTGTGGTGAAATCTCCCTCTCAGGGGCCAGATTGTTGGCAAGTCTACCCATTAAATGAACTTATTGTAATTTTTCCCATCTACTAAAATCAACTGTCACTTCCAAACATGTCTGCTATCTACAACACACCTTTAAAAAACCAAGTGAATTTCATGCACTTAAAATTCTACTCATTTGCAAAGCATGTTGAACTAACATTGTAAATAAAATATAAAGGCTGCACATAGTCAAATGAAATGCATGCATACATTATGTTCAGATATAAAACAAGAATACTACCACAAAAACATAAAAATCAATGTCTACATTAACATCAGTGCTAAAAACACACAAAATTACTAACTTCTTTCTTTTACAATTGCAGTGAAGACCACTCGCCTGAATATCAGCAGCATCTGAACTACAAACAAAATATCCAAAGAAACCTGATCATTCGACAAAAAAAGAGTAAGTTCAATACTACCTTAATATTCTTACAGTTCCTTAAAAACACTGTGTGGTTCTGAACCATTCTGCCCACAAATCCCCATTTATTAAACAGAGATTAGCAGGCAGAATGGCACACAATTCCCCTTTTTTTTTGGAACACAAATAACATACTCAACCCTTAGAATGTTAGTATTACAAAACAAAGAACTGTTTTCATTTTATACCATTAGATTTACTATTAATGCTTCTCCTGACCACTAGCTCTCTTTCTACTTTCATCTGTACCGCAGTTTAGTAACACACAAATAGAAGACTAGCCTTCCCAACTAATTGTAACTGCCCAATGTACAATCACACACCACCACATATATCTTTCCGATCATACTTAGACACTCATGCACACAGCACACATACATTGCAGAACGGCCCAACCCATACCTTCTTTTTTTTTTTCCAACAGACCCCAAAGAATGCCTACCAAAAAGCAAGTCCGTAGAAAGCAACACAGAAATAGAGCAAATGAAAATAAAAGTGTCCAAAATAAGCATCCATCTCTACCCGAGTGTGTACAAAACTTTCAAACAAAATGGCTAATACAGTCATTTAGCGAAACAAAACAAGCTTCTAGTACAGACAATTTGCAGCTTCTATCAAAATGAAAAACGAAACAAAAAATGCTTAACAAGAATTTGGCTACCACTACTGCTAAAACTGCTCCTATAAATCTTGATATACTGGCAAGTAACCATACCAAAAAAAGTATTTTAGCAAAAATGTTCCACCACAGAGCCCTTCAGAATCTTATGAAAACAGTAGACAGATCATGCACAACCCTTCAAACCTACCCTAGAAAATTAATCTTAGAAGCTTTAATAGACAGTGCAATCCTTCTCAAAAGAAAGTTATTCATTTTAGTGTTAAACAGAATGAAAGCACTAACAAAACTAACTACTAAATTACAAAAGAATCTTCTCAATAAACCAAATGTCAACAAATATAACTTCTTACATATCTGTGGCGGTGAATGGAGTCACACCACGAGCACAGAACCATATTTTAATGAAGAAGCATATAAACAAAACCAAACAAACACAATTGCCATCCATAGCAGTGGATAAGGTTATGAAAAAATTAATAATAACATAATGGAACAAGAAATACTGCTTAAAAAATATCCCCAGAAAACTCAGGATTACCTCTCCATTTGACTGAACCAGAACGTCCAGTATACAAATGGCCATGCATGTCAATGTGTAACATTCCCAAAAAATCTTTCAAATCTTTACGCCAGTTCCTCAATCAGTATGTGAAAGGCAAATACAAAATCAAAATGAAAGTGCTGCAAAATATGATACCTGCCCAGTGCGCAAATACACAGGACTACAAGGACATTCATTAGCCTGCATTTCAGGACCTATTTGCAAAAGCACCTTCCATGATATCAAAATGATATCAACACATCGTTCAACTATAAGAAATCTAGTCTATAAACTGTACTATGCTGAAAATCCTGCTGTAGCACTAGCCAATTTAAATAACACTCTTGTATATGGTACACCCAAAGACCTACTCAAAGAAATCGACCATATCCAGAGAAAATATTTTGGAAGTGAAAGCCACTTACAAAATGCAATAGCTTTAAAATAGACTATCAACAATTCTGCACATGGAAACCTTCTACTACACACAAACAAAAAAGAAATACTAAAATGTAAAAGTACATCCGCTGAAGTACCAAACCATGTGTGTGTGTGTTGCCGCAGAACTTTTTATAAAAGTAACACAAAAACTATAGACGTAACATACACAATAGAAGACAGTGAAGATTCCAAATGGTTTGAATTAGCTCTCTACCTTATAGCAGAAAACAAATACGAAATAACTGACCCCTATACTTTGCAGTTACTGCACTACAATACTTGACAACAACCAAACTCCTTCACGTGGTATCACAAATAACTTGGAATTATTCCCACTACCAAAACCCCTGCAACAACTCAATTTATATGAGAGCATCATAATTCAAACAGTGCACCCATTTCAAGCAATAATACACCTTCAACCAAAAACAGCAAAATTACCTCCCTCTGAAATTGGTTAAAGGCATTTGTGGCAAAGTAGTTTATTTACCATTAGATCTGAAAGAAAATGTGCACGCTCTGGGAGTGCAACGTCCAATACAGCAATCTTTAAATGTCTTATTAAATGGTGTACCAACAAAAGACAAAAATATCTGGCAACAACTCGTAGACTTACATAACTTTAGACAAGCTTTGCATTATCTAAAAGACTATAATGAATACTACAAAGAAATAAATATTGAAGAAAACTTAAGGGAAACAACTGAAATAATTCAAGAGTCACCAGAAACTGGTCCATTTGAACTTCTAGATCCTGCTACAGTATCCAATATTTTAGACCATTATACAATTAATCCATAACACTCTAATGACACCATAGATGATGCACTAGAAACATACCAAATGCGACAAACCAAAGGATCACCAATCAGCATATGGGAAGAAAGTATAGAAGCATATGCTTTTCCTCTACTCTTTCCTACTGGCAAAGGAGGAAGGTACGATGATAGACCCACTCAGATAACATCATCAGAATACCGCTCGTTATGAATGTATTCTGAAGATCCCAGATTTAGACAAAATGTAGAATATATATTCCACCTACTCTTTCAAAGTCAACTAGCAACTCTATGTTACGGAGTTGCACACATATTGAAATCAGGAACCCACTTTTCAAAATATGTCAGCTACGCAATTAATACAAAAAGTGTAAGAAAAAGATGAGGTTTTACAATCAAGCATTACAAATCTGTAAGCAAACATGCGTGGTACAAAAGAGTACTGGTTCCGACGTCACGGAGATGTACGTTGTATGATAAGAAACCTTGGCCGACCCACTTGGTTTGTTACATTAAGTTGTGCAGAATATGCATGGGAAGATTTACATGATTTCTTACGCATATCAAACAAAAACAAAACAAACATAGATATACTAACACCTGGAAAACTTTGCTCTCTAGATCCTGTTAATGTTTCAAGATATTTCCATCATTGTTTCATTGCTATGATACACTTTATTTGTAATAAAACTGTTCCTCCCCTCGGAGAAGTGCAACACTTCTTTTGGAGAAAAGAATACCTAGACAGAGGAGCACCGCATATCCACACGCTTTTATGGATTAAAGATGCTATTAAATTTGGTCAAGACAGTGATTCCACTGTTTTACAGTTTATCGAAAAATATTTCACTTGTGAAATTCCATCGAAAGCAACAAATAGTGATCTTCATGCACAAATTGTACACAAATGTGGCAAATATTGTCGTCGCAAATACAAAAACAAAGGGAAATACTACACCAAATGCCGCTTTGGTTTCCCTAGACCCGTTACAGAAACAGGTGAAGTGAACAATTTCATGCCTTCAGTTAGACATAGTGTTAAAGGTAAATCAACTAAGAACACGTATTTCATAAAAAGAACAGAAGAATCAAACTATATCAATGATTACAATGCAATCATTGCCCTCTTATGGAATGCAAACATAGATGTGCAGTACATTGCAGACAGTTCCATTGCAGTTGCACGATATGTTATAGCCTACCTAACATAAGCAGAAAAAACAGAGCTTCAAGAACTCTGGAATTACCTATCATCAGGCAAAATACTATCTTAGAAATTGTACAGCTTAGGCATAAAAATGCCCTCTCATAGAGAATGTGGATCCTATGAAGCTGCAGATCGTTTAACCGGTACTGCTTTGTATGGAAAATCTGAAAATATAGTATGGCTAAGTCTTGGTCCTGCTAAATCTAGAAAAAGAGTTCTAAAATCATATGAAGATATAGAAACAATAGCCAAACATGATCCCAACAGCCAAGGCATTTTAAAAAACAACTTATTGGACACATACTACCCAAACAGAAGTAATACTTTGGAAAACATGTGTCTACACCACATAGCCCAAAACTACACATTCAAAAATAATATGAAACCTGATGAAAAAAAGGTAAATATAGAGTGACAAACTGTGAAGGCAGCTTAGTTAAACTCACTAAACGAAGCTTAATTAATCATATCAAATTGCCATTAAAAGCTCCTCAACAGATAGAACTATATTACATGTCCCTGTTACAACTTTTTTTTTAATGGAGAAAAGAGGAAGAGATACTAGAAAACTATGACTCCTATGAAGATGCTTTCAAAGCAAATGAAAGCACTAACACCAATATAAACTTTACGCAGTACAAAACAATGTTGCACAATGAACAGCAACACGAAGAAGAACTCCAGGCCCAATTAGATAAGGACACTCCCGACAGTAGTCAACCTTCTGTAACAGGAAGTCAAGAACCACTGGGACAGCCACTAATAGCAAATGAGGCAGAATTAGCTACGAATGAAGTAGAGAACACCATGTGTCACTAGGAAGAAGATACAGAAGACTTAACTGTTCTACAATCAAAACTGAACCAAGCGCAGCACACCATTTTTCAAGAAGTAACTAAAAAAATTGCACATGGTGTACAACATGAAAATTAAGAATGTACCTGCCAAATTTACAAACCTATGCTACTATACTTCAGTGGTGAAGCATGTTCAGGCAAAACATTCTTAATCGAAATCATCTACAAGTTCCTTCAACAATTGACAAAGCTGTTGTAACTGCCCCCACAGGTTTAGCTGCCTACAACATAGGCGGTGTCACTTTACACCGATTACTACTCCTTCCAGTAGGACACCAAAACAAATTAGAATATTACAAGCTTTCTACAGAAGCTGCAATGGAACTACGCAGAGTGTTAAAACAAATGAAAATGCTACCAATAGATGAAGTGAGCATGTTCTCCAACCTAATGTTGGCTTTGATTCACCTCAGATTGCAAGAAGTACTTATAACAAACTACAAAGAGCAAATTGGAGGAAAACACATTATTGTTTTCAGAGTTCTTCAATTGACACCAGTGAAAGGTGAACCCATTTTTAAAACCTTAGGACACAAACTCTGCCATAAAACTGTTGGTAGCTTAGGGAATGTCAACCTTTGGCAACATTTCCAATACAGAGAATTAACAGAAAACATGCGCCAATCTGCAGACCTCACTTACGGCAACATTTTAAAAAGTATTAGAGTTGGTGTACTATCTCAAGAAGCATAATCAATATTAAAAACCCAGCACATCCATGCACGTTATGGCCATAACTCATGTGCTACTGATGTTATGGAACAATTAGCGCACACAAATGTCAATTGTATGTCCTTAATGCAACTCTTGCAAGCTGTTCCAAATTCAATGAAACAATGTTGAAAAAAGAAATGCAACCAATAATTGAAATTTGCTCCACAGACAAACTGGACGTACATGGTATGACACTACCCATGTGTCAAAAAGGACAACAAGACTAAATACCTTAGAAAATTCTATCTCCAACACAGCTGGTTTGGAGAAAATATTGAAATTATCCTTAAACTATAGACTAATGCTTAAACGTAACCTTGACGTAGAGCAAGGACTAGTTAATGGAGCACTGGGTACAGTTGTTGGCTTTCAAAATACCCACATGGCAACAACATTCAGTTTTTCTCCTTGACAAACTTTCAGAAGTAAAACGGATAGGGTGCTCAACAGCTCGATTCCTTCTCTTCAAAGATATGTATGTACACAGAGAACAATTTTCTCTAACTCTAGCATACGCAGTCAGCATTCATAAATCACAAGGTCTTACCCTAGACAAAGCATTGATAGATATTGGTAACACAGTCTTTAAAGAAGGCATGAGCTACGTAGCACTTTCACACTTACGTACACTTGACGGTCTATTTCTAATCAACTTTGATGCAAGTAAAGTAAACACTGATATTCCTTGCATTTTAGAATACAATAGACTACGTTCACTATACACCCCCATCTAAAAACATATCCTGTTCCACAAAAAGGAAAACGTTGTAAAAGAAAACTAATTCAAACAGAAATGCAACAGGATCTGACTGCAAATCCTCCAAAGAGAGTAAAAGAAGCTAATACTTCATCAATTACCACAAACAAAGAATGAGCTATTACTCAAAGTAACTCAGGTTCTTCTTCAAAGAAGCAACACACACTCCGGAAAAAATGACTTGGACACAGAACTGTCCGGTCCATTCAAATTTTCAAATATATCTGGTGTAAGTTGCTATGCAAATTTAGAAATGAATATTATATTTCAATTGCCACCAATTGTTCACAACATTTACTTACACAGTACAGACCAATTGTGTTTGCAAATGTTAGTACTTCATAGAAATACAATAAACAATCCTGACAACACATATAGTGTTCATGGAATAAGACAAGAATTGGACTACTATGCTGGAATGGTGAAATTCACTATAAACTCACAAGAAGATCCACAAGAATTTCTAATGTACTTACTACAAGTACTGGAAAACAAAAACATACATATAAATGAAATATTACAGATTTCATACATGTGGAAACATACATGCACTCTCTGCAACAATCTGACACAGGAACAAATCCCTAATGAGCGCTTTGTGTATGTATCCATACCTAATTGTTAATCCGTTCCATTTCAGCAACTTGTACAAATGCAAACCATGGTAGATTATGTACTAGCTAGATAATCGCTCCACCTTACTAATACAAACACATAGTAAATACGTAATACTAATGCTTCTATGTTAAAATGCAGATGTTACCAAAAACAACTGCAAGTTGACTGTATTCACATATGGTCAACTATCACTTGGTAAGAAAACCTTCACAACAATAGGTATAATCTAACACACAGGAGCCACAACCAATGCAGGTCACTACACTGTATATATAAAAAAGAAATTTGGATGGTTTGAATGTAATGATAGTACCATTACTCTAAAGCAGAGATTACCAGAAAATCTTTCAAATGCTTATTTAATCTTCTTAAAAACAAATTTAATAACTAATCTGTACTTAAACGTTAACAAAACTTCAATTAAAAATTCTATAAACGGTTAGTATACGCCAACAGGTATCGAACTGCCCCAAGATTCTATAACAACCAAACAGATAAATCAATACCACTAAATTATAAAAAAATAGACAGTTAGAATACGCCAACAGGTATCGAACTGCTCCAAAATTCTGCAACAAGCCAACAGATAGAACATTAGCCTGAAACAACAAGTGAACACTGAAAACAAACAAATAAATAGACTGTAGCTTAACAAAAAAAAAAGGTTTTTTTAATCCGACATGGATTTTTTTTTTCCACAGACCCAATGATTTGAAAAACAAACACAGAAACTGAGCACATTGCACAGTACACTGGTTTGTAAACTACTAAATATGAGGGTCGAAAAAATAACTGAAATATCTATTATGCAATGTAATAAGACTTTATAAAATACATACACTAACATGCTTTTTTCTTTTATCACAGAAATTGAAAAATAATATGTGCTCCAGTTACCCAACTCATGAAAAAAATATATCCAATCTCAAAAATTCAAACATTAAGTATATTCTAATAGAACACCTAAATACTGCTGCATAACAGAACCATTGAAGCAAACATCTAACCATACACCACAATACAAATTGTTCACTTCCATTAATGTTATAATGCAGTGCTTGTTAACAAACTCTACAATCTTAATGACATGACGTAGCCAAAACTTCACATACAAGCCATACAAATCAAACAGTACACAAACTGTAGATTTGCAAACATTTGATAGATATTTGATTCTATGGGTGTGATCTATGGGTGTGATATGCTGCAGTGGTTGTGGCCAGGGCCCAGAGTCTTGGGTGTATGGCCTACGGCCTACGGCCTGCGGCCATGCTCCCAAGACTCTAGGCCCTGTCAACCATCGCAGCATATCACACCCATAGAATCAATCATTTTAACTGTCTATATGGGCCCACCCATATAACACTTTCTGCGAAGTTTCGTGAGAATTCATCCAGGGAGAGTGAAGTTATAAGCCACCCATGTTGGCTTATAACTTCAGTGCATATAACATCAGTCTTGGGTACATGGCATTCAGCCATGCACACAAGACTCTAGGTCCTGGCCACAACTACCGCAGCATACCACAACCATGGTGGCTTATAACTTCAGTGCTTATAATTTCGGTCTTGGGTGCATGGCAATCTGCCATCCACCCAAGACTGTAGGCCCTGGCCACAACCACTGCAGCATATCACACACATAGAATCAAACATTTTAACTGCGGCATATGGTCAATTTTTATGTCCGCTGACACCGCGCGTGTCCTTAGAACAGTTTCAACTTGCCTGCGCACAGCACGGACGGGAATACAATCCTTAGGACACCCCTCATTTTCACTAATTACGAACATCACGGACAGCGCGGGCATGGCGAATACATCAGTAGCACCTGCCGCCTAAACAAATACAGTATTTGACCCATCTGTTACTCCCCAAAACTTCCCAAGCACTCTTGCACACCAAAACACTCCCCAAAACTGCATTTTGTCTCTGTTCACCGCCACACTGTCAGTGGATCCAAGATGGCGGGTGCATTGAAACAATCTGACGCACATCACGCCTCACTCCAGCTAATCGGCGGACACGTTGCGTGTCCACGGACATGATGCAAGCCGATAAGTCAATCGGTGTCCTGCTCGCGGAGCGAACAGGGAAGTGTGTCCGCGGAGCGGACATAGATATCACAATTTTTTTGAGACCTACTTTTTGATGGTTTTAAAAAAAACTACTGGACGGAAAGCACGCTTTCGGGACCAAGCCACTGCTTCTGCCGTGAATTTGGTGAAACTCCGTCCAGCGGTTTGGGCTGTAGGCATGCGCAAAGTTTTTTCCCCCATTCACTCTATAGGAAAAAAAAATGGGATCCCCCTTATAACTTTGCCCCCCCTGGACCAAACCTCCCAAACTTTAGAAAAAGATTCAGAGTGGGACATATACTTTTTTTGCAAAGTTTGATGAGGATTCGTCCAGAGGGAGCGAAGTTATAAGCCACCCAAAAAGTGCTCTTCCTATGGGATTAGCAATTTAACCATAACTACACAGCGACTACCGTGCGTGGCTGTGTAATATATATATATATATATATATATTCAGTGAAAAAACTTTGTTAAAGGGACGTTATGGTTCCAAGTAAAACCGAAAAACCCTTGAAATTCGCCAGTTATGGTAAGCTAAGCAACCATAACTCGCGCCACCACCGTGCACTGCTAAGACTAACACCCAGGACATCAAAGATGGCATCACAAATGTCATTGATGACATCACATGTGTATGTATTTTTCATGAAATATGTGTACAAGGGATTCTTATTATAATGTTGCGAAACAAGTGTCAAGGATCATTGCAATAAATATCATACCCTAATTAGTGCATTGAACGATGCATTGATATAAAGAGCATTCTATTATGGGGTTCTATCTAGTATACTAAGCTACTCATACAGAAACATAACATTGTGTGCAGTGTACAAGATGACGGTATACTATTCGTAATGTTAATATGTTGAATAATTAAATGATAATTGTTTTCTTAATAGATTTTTGTGTACTGTGAAATATGTAATAAGTAGCTAATAAAACACATGTATTACATAATTGCATTACTATAGACAAAACACAAAGACACAAGAACACATACCAATATGGGTATATACAGGGAAAGTGAAGTTAGCAAAAAAGCACAAGCAGTAGAAAAACAATTCATAATTTAACTGATTATTTTCATGCAAATAAATGATTTCTCCGTTTAAAAGCTGCTATTTACCCTAGGTATACGTATCACTTGATGTGATTGGACCCTAAGGAAAGTAGTGTGAGTACAATGTATACAAATTTGACCATATACAGGGAAAGTACAGCCATAAAAAAAAACAACAGAACTATCAGAAAGTGCTAATAAGTCTATTGATTATCTTTATGCACAAAAAGGATTGCTGTCTTTCAAGCTTGTGTCTTCCCGTATGTATATGTTTCATATGATGTGACTGGACTCTAAGGGAATTACTGTAAGAACCTACTTGAAGGATACGTCAAAAAATAAAATAAAATGTTTAGTTTCTGACTGTTACTGAAGAAAACCATGTGGCCTAGATATGTCAGCAAAAGAAAAAAGAGTGAGCCAGACATGTGATGTCATCAGTGATGTCATCAATGACATTTGTGATGTCATCTTTGATGTCCTGGGTATTAGTCTTAGCAGTGCACGGTGGTGGCGCGAGTTATGGTTGCTTAACTTACCATAACTGGCGAATTTCAAGGGTTTTTCGGTTTTACTTGGAACCATAATGTCCCTTTGACAACGTTTTTTCACTGAATTTCATAGGTTTTTAGTAGCGCAACTAAACCATAATGTCCGTTTAACAAAGTTTTTTCATTGAATTTCATAGGTTTTTATTAGTGCAACTTAACCATAACGTACGTCCCTGTAACATTTTTTTTTAACTACATTTTAAAGGTTTTTATTAGTGCAACGTCACAATAACATCCTTTTCAATAGATGAAGACCACTAACATCTTATGTCCTCAAAGTGGGAACACCGGGTGGTAGAAAAAACAAAAAGATTTTCCTTCCTACACCGGGACGCCTGCGGAGTCCCGGTGTAGGAAGGAAAATCTTTTACCAAGATGGCCACCATGGAAAGGGAAGGCGGGTTGTATAAAGAACACAACAGGGCATGAGCGGGGGGTGGGGTGGAACAGGGAAGACACATGGGCATGAGCGGGGGGTGAGAGGGAACAGGGTACAAACGGGGCATGAGCAGGGGGTGGGGGAGAAAAGGAAGGAAACACGGGCATGAGCGGTGGTGGGGGGAACACGAGAGAGACACGGGGCATGAGCAGCGGGTGGGGAGGAACATGAGGGAGACACGGGGTATGAGCGGGGGGTGGGGAGGAACATGAGGGAGACATGGGACAGTGGGGGTGGGGGGAAAGGAGAGAGACAAGGGCATGAGCGGGGGGTGGGGGGAACACGAGGGAGACACGGGGCATGAGCGGGGGGGTGGGGGGTAACACGAGGGAAACACAGGGCATTAGCGGGGGTGGGTGGCAACAGGAGACAGACACGGGGCATGAGTGGGGGTGGGGCCAACAGGAGAGAGACACGGGGCATGAGCAGGGGGTGGGGAGAACAGGAGATAGACACGGGGCATGAGCAGGGGGGTGGGGGGCAACAGGAGAGAGACACGGGGCATGAGCGCGGAGTGGGGGGGTACAGGAGAGAGACACGGGGCATGGGTGGGGGCAACAGGAGACAGACACGGGGCATGAGCGGGGGGTGGGGGGAACAGGAGACAGACATGGGTCATGAGCGGGGGGTGGGGGGACAGAAGACAGACACAGGGCATGAGCGGGGGGTGGGGGGCACCAGGAGAGAGACACGGGGCATGAGCGGGTGGGCAACAGGAGATAGAC